>NC_090936.1:1199325626-1199695664 GCF_040938575.1 Ambystoma mexicanum | reverse complement strand
ACATCACAGCCAGGTGAAGTATGCATCTCTCCCCTCATCTCAGCCAGGTAAAGTATGCATCCCCCCCCATCTCAGCCAGGTGAGGTATGCATCTCTCCCCTCATCTCAGCCAGGTGAAGTTTGCATCTCTTCTCCCCCCCCCCCATCTCAGCCAGGTGAAGTATGCATCTCTCCCCCCATCTCAGCCAGGTGAAGTATGCATCTCCCCCCCATCTCAGCCAGGTGAAGTATGCATCTCTACCTCCCATCTGAGCCAGGTGAAGTATGCATATCTCCCCACCATCTCAGCCAGGTGAAGTATGCATCTCTCCCCCCCATCTCAGCCAGGTGAAGTATGCATCCTCCCGCCATCTCAGCCAGGTGAAGTATGCATCTCTCCTCCCCCCATCTCAGCCAGGTGAAGTATGCAACTCTCCCCCCCCCCATCTCAGCCAGGTGAAGTATGCATCTCCCCCCATCTCAGCCAGGTGAAGTATGCATCTCTCCTCCCCCCATCTCAGCCAGATGAAGTATGCATCTCTCCCCCCATCTCAGCCAGGTGAAGTATGCATCTCCCTCCCATCTCAGCCAGGTGAAGTATGCATTTCTACCCCCATCTGAGCCAGGTGAAGTATGCATCACCCCCCCATCTCGTCCAGGTGAAGTATGCATCTCCCGCCCCCATCTCAGCCAGGTGAAGTATGCATCTCTACCCCCCCCCCATCTCAGCCAGGTGAAGTATGCATCCCTCCCCCCCATCTCAGCCAGGTGAAGTATGCATCTCTCCCCCATCTCAGCCAGGTGAAGTATGCATCTCTCCCCCCCATCTCAGCCAGGTGAAGTATGCATCTCCCCCGCCCCCATCTCAGCCAGGTGAAGTATGCATCCCCCCCATCTCAGCCAGGTGAAGTATGCATCTCTCCCCCCATCTCAGCCAGGTGAAATATGCATCTCTTCTTCCCCCCCCCATCTCAGCCAGGTAAAGTATGCATCTCCCAACCCCCCCATCTCAGCCAGGTGAGGTATGCATCTATCCCCTCATCTCAGCCAGGTGAAGTATGCATCTCTTCTTCCCCCCATCTCAGCCAGGTGAAGTATGCAACCCTCCCCCCCCCCATCTCAGCCAGGTGAGGTATGCATCTCCCCCCCCATCTCAGCCAGGTGAAGTATGCATCTCCCCCCCATCTCAGCCAGGTGAAGTATGCATCTCCCCCCCCCATCTCAGCCAGGAGAGGTATGCATCTCTCCCCTCATCTCAGCCAGGTGAAGTATGCATCTCTTCTTCCCCCCATCTCAGCCAGGTGAGGTATGCATCTCCCCCCCATCTCAGCCAGGTGAAGTATGCATCTCCCCCCCATCTCAGCCAGGTGAAGTATGCTTCTCCCCCCCGCATCTCAGCCAGGTGAAGTATGCATCTCTCCCCCCCATCTCAGCCAGGTGAAGTATACATCTCCCCCCCCCATCGAAACCAGGGTAAGTATGCATCTCTCCCCCCCATCTCAGCCAGGTGAAGTATGCATCTCTCCCCCCCATCTCAGCCAGGGTGAAGCATACATCCCCCCCCCATCTCAGTCAGGTGAAGTATGCATCTCCCCCCCGCCCATCTCAGCCAGGTCAAGTATGCATCTCTACCCCCCATCTCAGCCAGGTGAAGTATGCATCTCCCCCCCACCATCTCAGCCACGTGAAGTATGCATCTACCCCCCATCTCAGCCAGGTGAAGTATGCATCTCTACCTCCTCATCTCAGCCAGGTGAAGTATGCATCTCTCCCCCCTCCCCCCATCTCAGCTAGGTGAAGCATGCATCTCCCCCCCCCATCTCAGCCAGGTGAAGTATGCATCTCTTCCCCCCACATCTAAGCCAGGTGAAGTATGCATCTCTCCCATCTCAGCCAGGTTAAGCATGCATCTCTACCACCCCCCCCCCATTTCAGCCAGGTGAAGTATGCATCTCTACCCCCTCATCTCAGCCAGGTGAAGTATGCATCTCTTCTCCCCACCCCATCTCAGCCAGGTGAAGTATGCATCTTTCCCCTCCATCTCAGCCAGGTGAAGTATGCATCTCTACCCCCCCATCTCAGCCAGGTGAAGTATGCATCTCTACCTCCCCATATCAGCCAGGAGAAGTATGCATCTCCCGCCCCCATCTCAGCCAGGTGAAGTATGCATCTCTACCCCCCATCTCAGCCAGGTGAAGTATGCATCTCCCCCCCCATCTCAGCCAGGTGAAGTATCCATCTCTACCCGCTCATCTCAGCCAGGTGAAGTATGCATCTCCCCCCCCCCATCTCAGCCAGGTGAAGTATGCATCTCTCCCCCCATCTCAGCCAGGTGAAGTATACATCTCTCCCCCCATCTCAGCCAGGTGAAGTATGCATCTCCCCCCCCCTCCATCTCAGCAAGGTGAAGTATGCATCTCCCCCCCCCATCTCAGCCAGGTGAAGTATGCATCCCTCCCTCCCCATCTCAGCCAGGTGAAGTATGCATCTCTCCCCCCATCTCAGCCAGGTGAAGTATGCATCTCTCCCCCCATCTCAGCCAGGTGAAGTATGCATCTCTTCTTCCCCCCCATCTCAGCCAGGTGAAGTATGCATCCCCCCCCCCCCCATCTCATCCAGGTGAGGTATGAATCTCTCCCCTCATCTCAGCCAGGTGAAGTATGCATCTCTTCTTCCCCCCCATCTCAGCCAGGTGAAGTATGCATCTCTCCACTCATCTCAGCCAGGTGAAGTATGCAACCCCCCCCTCCATCTCAGCAGGGGTGAGGTATGCATCCCCCCCCCATCTCAGCCACGTGAAGTATGCATCTCTCCCCCCATCTCAGCCAGGTGAAGTATGCATCTCCCCCCCATCTCAGCCAGGTGAGGTATGCATCTCTCCCCTCATCTCAGCCAGGTGAAGTATGCATCTCTTCTTCCCCCCCATCTCAGCCAGCTTAAAGTATGCATCTCCTCCCCCATCTCAGCCAGGTGAAGTATGCATCTCTTCTTCCCCCCCATCTCAGCCAGGTGAAGTATGCATCTCTCCCCCCCATCTCAGCCAGGTGAAGTATGCATCTCTCCCCACCATCTCAGCCAGGTGAAGTATGCATCTCTCCCCCCCCATCTCAGCCAGGTGAAGTATGCATCCCCCCCCATCTCAGCCAGGTGAAGTATGCATCTCCCCCCCCCCATCCAGCCAGGTGAAGTATGCATCTCTACCCCCAATCTCAGCCAGGTGAAGTATGCATCCCCCCTCCCATCTCAGCCAGGTGAAGTATGCATCTCTACCCCCCATCTCAGCCAGGTGAAGTATGCATTTTCCCCCCCACCCCATCTCAGCCAGGTGAAGTATGCATCTCCCCCCCCATCTCAGCCATGTGAAGTATGCATCCACCCCCATCTCAGCCAGGTGAAGCATGCATCTCCCACCATCTCAGCCAGGTGAAGTATGCATCTCTCCTCCCCCCATCTCAGCCAGGTGAAGTATGCACCTCTCCTCCCCCATCTCAGCCAGGTGAAGTATGCATCTCTACCCCCCACCATCTCAGCCAGGTGAAGTATGCATCTCTCCCCTCATCTCAGCCAGGTGAAGTATGCATCTCTTCTTCCCCCCCAATCTCAGCCAGGTGAAGTATGCATCTCCCCCCCATCTCAGCCAAGTGAAGTATGCATCTCTTCTTCCACCCCATCTCAGCCAGGTGAAGTATGCATCTCTCCCCCCTATCTCAGCCAAGTGAAGTATGCATCTCTCCCCCCCATCTCAGCCAGGTGAAGTATGCATCTCTCCCCCGCATCTCAGCCAGGTGAAGTATGCATCTCCCCCCCCATCTCAGCAAGGTGAAGTATGCATCTCCCCCCCCATCCAGCCAGGTGAAATATGCATCTCCCCCCATCTCAGCCAGGTGAAGTATGCATCCCCCCCCATCTCAGCCAGGTGAAGTATACATCCCCCCCCCCATCTCAGCCAGGTGAAGTATGCATCTCTCCCCCCATCTCAGCCAGGTGAAGTATGCATCTCCCCCCCCATCTCAGCCAGGTGAAGCATGCATCTCCCCCCATCTCAGCCAGGTGAATTATGCATCTCTCCTCCCCCCTATCTCAGCCAGGTGAAGTATGCATCTCTCCTCCCCCCCATCTCAGCCAGGTGAAGTATGCATCTCTACGCCCCCCAACATCTCAGCCAGGTGAAGTATGCATCTCCCGCCCCCATCTCAGCCAGGTGAAGTATGCATCTCTACCCCCTCCCCATCTCAGCCAGGTGAAGTATGCATCCCTCCCCCCATCTCAGCCAGGTGAAGTATGCATCTCTGCCCCATCTCAGCCAGGTGAAGTATGCATCTCCCCCGCCCCCATCTCAGCCAGGTGAAGTATGCATCTCTCCCCCCATCTCAGCCAGGTGAAATATGCATCTCTTCTTCCCCCCCATCTCAGCCAGGTGCCAAGCATGCATCTCCCAACCCCCCCATCTCAGCCAGGTGAGGTATGCATCTATCCCCTCATCTCAGCCAGGTGAAGTATGCATCTCTTCTTCCCCCCATCTCAGCCAGGTGAAGTATGCAACCCTCCCCCCCATCTCAGCCAGGTGAGGTATGCATCTCCCCCCCCCATCTCAGCCAGGTGAAGTATGCATCCCCCCCTCCCCATCTCAGCCAGGTGAGGTATGCATCTCTCCCCTCATCTCAGCCAGGTGAAGTATGCATCTCTTCTTCCCCCATCTCAGCCAGGTGAAGTATGCATCTCCCCCCCCCCATCTCAGCCAGGTGAAGTATGCATCTCCCCCCCATCTCAGCCAGGTGAGGTATGCATCTCTCCCCTCATCTCAGCCAGGTGAAATATGCATCTCTTCTTCCCCCCATCTCAGCCAGGTGAGGTATGCATCTCCCCCCCATCTCAGCCAGGTGAAGTATGCATCTCCCCCCATCTCAGCCAGGTGAAGTATGCATCCCCCCCCCATCTCAGCCAGGTGAAGTATGCATCTCTCCCCCCCCCCCATCTCAGCCAGGTGAAGTATGCATCTCCCCCCCCCATCTCAGCCAGGTGAAGTATGCATCTCTCCCCCCATCTCAGCCAGGTGAAGTATGCATCTCTCCCCCCATCTCAGCCAGGTGAAGTATGCATCCCCCCCATCTCAGTCAGGTGAAGAATGCATCCCCCCCCCCCCCCCATCTCAGCCAGGTCAAGTATGCATCTCTACCCCCCATCTCAGCCAGGTGAAGTATGCATCTCCCCCCCACCATCTCAGCCAGGTGAAGTATGCATCTCCCCCCCATCTAAGCCAGGTGAAGTATGCATCTCTACCGCCTCATCTCAGCCAGGTGAAGTATGCATCTCTCCCCCCTCCCCCATCTCAGCCAGGTGAAGCATGCATCTCCCCCCCATCTCAGCCAGGTGAAGTATGCATCTCTTCCCCCCCCCCAATCTAAGCCAGGTGAAGTATGCATCTCTCCCATCTCAGCCAGGTTAGGCATGCATCTCTACCCCCCCCATCTCAGCCAGGTGAAGTATGCATCTCTACCCCCTCATCTCAGCCAGGTGAAGTATGCATCTCTTCTTCCCACCCCATCTCAGCCAGGTGAAGTATGCATCTCTCCTCCCCCCATCTCAGCCAGGTGAAGTATGCATCTCTCCTCCCCCATCTCAGCCAGGTGAAGTATGCATCTCTACCCCCCCACCATCTCAGCCAGGTGAAGTATGCATCGCTCCCCACATCTCAGCCAGGTGAAGTATGCATCTCCCCCCCCATCTCAGCCAGGTGAGGTATGCATCTCTCCCCTCATCTCAGCCAGGTGAAGTATGCATCTCTTCTTCCCCCCCAATCTCAGCCAGGTGAAGTATGCATCTCCCCCCCATCTCAGCCAGGTGAAGTATGCATCTCTTCTTCCACCCCATCTCAGCCAGGTGAAGTATGCATCTCTCCCCCCTATCTCAGCCAAGTGAAGTATGCATCTCTCCCCCCCATCTCAGCCAGGTGAAGTATGCATCTCTCCCCCGCATCTCAGCCAGGTGAAGTATGCATCTCCCCCCCATCTCAGCAAGGTGAAGTATGCATCTCCCCCCATCCAGCCAGGTGAAATATGCATCTCCCCCCCATCTTAGCCAGGTGAAGTATGCATCCCCCCCCATCTCAGCAAGGTGAAGTATGCATCTCTACCCCCCATCTCAGCCAGGTGAAGTATACATCTCCCCCCCCCCATCTCAGCCAGGTGAAGTATGCATCTCTCCCCCCCATCTCAGCCAGGTGAAGTATGCATCCCCCCCCATCTCAGCCAGGTGAAGCATGCATCTCCCCCCATCTCAGCAAGGTGAATTATGCATCTCTCCTCCCCCCATCTCAGCCAGGTGAAGTATGCATCTCTCCTCCCCCCCATCTCAGCCAGGTGAAGTATGCATCTCTACGCCCCCCAACATCTCAGCCAGGTGAAGTATGCATCTCCCGCCCCCATCTCAGCCAGGTGAAGTATGCATCTCTACCCCCCCCATCTCAGCCAGGTGAAGTATGCATCCCTCCCCCCATCTCAGCCAGGTGAAGTATGCATCTCTGCCCCCATCTCAGCCAGGTGAAGTATGCATCTCCCCCGCCCCCATCTCAGCCAGGTGAAGTATGCATCTCTCCCCCCATCTCAGCCAGGTGAAATATGCATCTCTTCTTCCCCCCCATCTCAGCCAGGTGAAGTATGCATCTCCCAACCCCCCCATCTCAGCCAGGTGAGGTATGCATCTATCCCCTCATCTCAGCCAGGTGAAGTATGCATCTCTTCTTCCCCCATCTCAGCCAGGTGAAGTATGCAACCCTCCCCCCCATCTCAGCCAGGTGAGGTATGCATCTCCCCCCCCATCTCAGCCAGGTGAAGTATGCATCCCCCCCTCCCCATCTCAGCCAGGTGAGGTATGCATCTCTCCCCTCATCTCAGCCAGGTGAAGTATGCATCTCTTCTTCCCCCCATCTCAGCCAGGTGAAGTATGCATCTCCCCCCCCCATCTCAGCCAGGTGAAGTATGCATCTCCCCCCCATCTCAGCCAGGTGAGGTATGCATCTCTCCCCTCATCTCAGCCAGGTGAAGTATGCATCTCTTCTTCCCCCCCATCTCAGCCAGGTGAGGTATGCATCTCCCCCCCATCTCAGCCAGGTGAAGTATGCATCTCCCCCCCCATCTCAGCCAGGTGAAGTATGCATCCCCCCCATCTCAGCCAGGTGAAGTATGCATCTCTCCCCCCCCATCTCAGCCAGGTGAAGTATGCATCTCTCCCCCCCCCATCTCAGCCAGGTGAAGTATGCATCTCCCCCCCCCATCTCAGCCAGGTGAAGTATGCATCTCTCCCCCCATCTCAGCCAGGTGAAGTATGCATCTCTCCCCCCCATCTCAGCCAGGTGAAGTATGCATCCCCCCCATCTCAGTCAGGTGAAGTATGCATCTCCCCGCCCCCATCTCAGCCAGGTCAAGTATGCATCTCTACCCCCCATCTCAGCCAGGTCAAGTATGCATCTCCCCCCCACCATCTCAGCCAGGTGAAGTATGCATCTCCCCCCATCTCAGCCAGGTGAAGTATGCATCTCTTCTTCCCACCCCATCTCAGCCAGGTGAAGTATGCATCTCTCCCTCCCCCCATCTCAGCCAGGTGAAGTATGCATCTCTCCTCCCCCATCTCAGCCAGGTGAAGTATGCATCTCTACCCCCCCACCATCTCAGCCAGGTGAAGTATGCATCGCTCCCCACATCTCAGCCAGGTGAAGTATGCATCTCCCCACCCCCATCTCAGCCAGGTGAGGTATGCATCTCTCCCCCTCATCTCAGCCAGGTGAAGTATGCATCTCTTCTTCCCCCCCAATCTCAGCCAGGTGAAGTATGCATCTCCCCCCCATCTCAGCCAGGTGAAGTATGCATCTCTTCTTCCACCCCATCTCAGCCAGGTGAAGTATGCATCTCTCCCCCCTATCTCAGCCAAGTGAAGTATGCATCTCTCCCCCCCATCTCAGCCAGGTGAAGTATGCATCTCTCCCCCGCATCTCAGCCAGGTGAAGTATGCATCTCCCCCCCATCTCAGCAAGGTGAAGTATGCATCTCCCCCCCATCCAGCCAGGTGAAATATGCATCTCCCCCCATCTCAGCCAGGTGAAGTATGCATCCCCCCCCATCTCAGCAAGGTGAAGTATGCATCTCTACCCCCCATCTCAGCCAGGTGAAGTATACATCTCCCCCCCCCCCATCTCAGCCAGGTGAAGTATGCATCTCTCCCCCCCATCTCAGCCAGGTGAAGTATGCATCCCCCCCCCATCTCAGCCAGGTGAAGCATGCATCTCCCCCCATCTCAGCCAGGTGAATTATGCATCTCTCCTCCCCCCCATCTCAGCCAGGTGAAGTATGCATCTCTCCTCCCCCCCATCTCAGCCAGGTGAAGTATGCATCTCTACGCCCCCCAACATCTCAGCCAGGTGAAGTATGCATCTCCCGCCCCCATCTCAGCCAGGTGAAGTATGCATCTCTACCCCCCCCATCTCAGCCAGGTGAAGTATGCATCCCTCCCCCCATCTCAGCCAGGTGAAGTATGCATCTCTGCCCCCATCTCAGCCAGGTGAAGTATGCATCTCCCCCGCCCCCATCTCAGCCAGGTGAAGTATGCATCTCTCCCCCCATCTCAGCCAGGTGAAATATGCATCTCTTCTTCCCCCCCATCTCAGCCAGGTGAAGTATGCATCTCCCAACCCCCCATCTCAGCCAGGTGAGGTATGCATCTATCCCCTCATCTCAGCCAGGTGAAGTATGCATCTCTTCTTCCCCCATCTCAGCCAGGTGAAGTATGCAACCCTCCCCCCATCTCAGCCAGGTGAGGTATGCATCTCCCCCCCCATCTCAGCCAGGTGAAGTATGCATCCCCCCCTCCCCATCTCAGCCAGGTGAGGTATGCATCTCTCCCCTCATCTCAGCCAGGTGAAGTATGCATCTCTTCTTCCCCCCATCTCAGCTAGGTGAAGTATGCATCTCCCCCCCCATCTCAGCCAGGTGAAGTATGCATCTCCCCCCCATCTCAGCCAGGTGAGGTATGCATCTCTCCCCTCATCTCAGCCAGGTGAAGTATGCATCTCTTCTTCCCCCCCATCTCAGCCAGGTGAGGTATGCATCTCCCCCCCATCTCAGCCAGGTGAAGTATGCATCTCCCCCCCCATCTCAGCCAGGTGAAGTATGCATCCCCCCCATCTCAGCCAGGTGAAGTATGCATCTCTCCCCCCATCTCAGCCAGGTGAAGTATGCATCTCTCCCCCCCCCATCTCAGCCAGGTGAAGTATGCATCCCCCCCCCCCATCTCAGCCAGGTGAAGTATGCATCTCTCCCCCCATCTCAGCCAGGTGAAGTATGCATCTCTCCCCCCCATCTCAGCCAGGTGAAGTATGCATCCCCCCATCTCAGTCAGGTGAAGTATGCATCTCCCCGCCCCCATCTCAGCCAGGTCAAGTATGCATCTCTACCCCCCATCTCAGCCAGGTCAAGTATGCATCTCCCCCCCACCATCTCAGCCAGGTGAAGTATGCATCTCCCCCCCATCTCAGCCAGGTGAAGTATGCATCTCTACCGCCTCATCTCAGCCAGGTGAAGTATGCATCTCTCCCCCCTCTCAGCCAGGTGAAGCATGCATCTCCCCCCCCCATCTCAGCCAGGTGAAGTATGCATCTCTTCCCCCCCCCAATCTAAGCCAGGTGAAGTATGCATCTCTCCTATCTCAGCCAGGTTAGGCATGCATCTCTACCCCCCATCTCAGCCAGGTGAAGTATGCATCTCTACCAACTCATCTCAGCCAGGTGAAGTATGCATCTCTTCTTCCCACCCCATCTCAGCCAGGTGAAGTATGCATCTCTCCCCCCCCCATCTCAGCCAGCTGAAGTATGCATCTCTACCCCCCCCATCTCAGCCAGGTGAAGTATGCATCTCTACCCCCCCATATCAGCCAGGAGAAGCATGCATCTCCCGCCCCCATCTCAGCCAGGTGAAGTATGCATCTCTACCCCCCCATCTCAGCCAGGTGAAGTATACATCTCTCCCCCCCCATCTCAGCCAGGTGAAGTATCCATCTCTACTCCCTCATCTCAGCCAGGTGAAGTATGCATCTCTCCCCCCATCTCAGCCAGGTGAAGTATACATCTCTCCCCAATCTCAGCCAGGTGACGTATGCATCTCCCCCCCATCTCAGCCAGGTGAAGTATGCATCTCCCCCCCCCCATCTCAGCCAGGTGAAGTATGCATCCCTCCCTCCCCATCTCAGCCAGGTGAAGTATGCATCTCTCCCCCCATCTCAGCCAGGTGAAGTATGCATCTCTCCCCCCATCTCAGCCAGGTGAAGTATGCATCTCTTCTTCCCCCCCATCTCAGCCAGGTGAAGTATGCATCTCCCCCCCCATCTCATCCAGGTGAGGTATGAATCTCTCCCCTCATCTCAGCCAGGTGAAGTATGCATCTCTTCTTCCCCCCATCTCAGCCAGGTGAAGTATGCATCTCTCCACTCATCTCAGCCAGGTGAAGTATGCAACCCCCCCCTCCATCTCAGCCAGGTGAGGTATGCATCTCCCCCCCATCTCAGCCAGGTGAAGTATGCATCTCTCCCCCCATCTCAGCCAGGTGAAGTATGCATCCCCCCCCATCTCTGCCAGGTGAGGTATGCATCTCTCCCCTCATCTCAGCCAGGTGAAGTATGCATCTCTTCTTCCCCCCATCTCAGCCAGGTGAAGTATGCATCCCCCCCCATCTCAGCCAGGTGAAGTATGCATCCCCCCCCATCCAGCCAGGTGAAGTATGCATCTCTACCCCCCATCTCAGCCAGGTGAAGTATGCATCCCCCCCTCCATCTCAGCCAGGTGAAGTATGCATCTCTACCCCCCATCTCAGCCAGGTGAAGTATGCATCTCCCCCCCCATCTCAGCCAGGTGAAGTATGCATCTCCCCCCCCTCATCTCAGCCAGGTGAAGTATGCATCCCCCACCCCATCTCAGCCAGGTGAAGCATGCATCTCCCACTATCTCAGCCAGGTGAAGTATGCATCTCTCCTCCCCCCCATCTCAGCCAGTTGAAGTATGCATCTCTCCTCCCCCCATCCCAGCCAGGTGAAGTATGCATCTCTACCCCCCCCCACCATCTCAGTCAGGTGAAGTATGCATCTCTCCCCCCATCTCAGCCAGGTGAAGTATGCATCTCCCCCCCCCATCTCAGCCAGGTGAGGTATGCATCTCTCCCCTCATCTCAGCCAGGTGAATTATGCATCTCTTCTTCCCCCCCATCTCAGCCAGGTGAAGTATGCATCTCCCCCCCCATCTCAGCCAGGTGAAGTATGCATCTCTTCTTCCCCCCATCTCAGCCAGGTGAAGTATGCATCTCTCCCCCCATCTCAGCCAGGTGAAGTATGCATCTCTCCCCCCCATCTCAGCCAGGTGAAGTATGCATCTCTCCCCGCATCTCAGCCAGGTGAAGTATGCATCTCCCCCCCCATCTCAGCAAGGTGAAGTATGCATCTCCCCCCCATCCAGCAGGTGAAGTATGCATCTCCCCCCCCCATCTCAGCCAGGTGAAGTATGCATCCCCCCCCCATCTCAGCTAGGTGAAGTATGCATCTCTACCCCCCATCTCAGCCAGGTGAAGTATGCATCTCCCCCCCCCATCTCAGCCAGGTGAAGTATGCATCTCCCCCCCCCATCTCAGCCAGGTGAAGTATGTATCTCTCCCCCCATCTCTGCCAGGTGAAGTATGCACCCCCCCCCATCTCAGCCAGGTGAAGTATGCATCTCTACCCCTCATCTCAGCCAGGTGAAGTATGCATCTCTCCCACCCCCATCTCAGCCAGGTGAAGTATGCATCTCTCCCCCCATCTCTGCCAGGTGAAGTATGCATCCCCCCCCCATCTCAGCCAGGTGAAGTATGCATCTCTACCCCTCATCTCAGCCAGGTGAAGTATGCATCTCTCCCACCCCCATCTCAGCCAGGTGAAGTATACATCTCTCCCCCCCATCTCAGCCAGGTGAAGTATGCATCTCTCCCCCCCCCCATCTCAGCCAGGTGAAGTATGTATCTCTACCCCTCCCATCTCAGCCAGGTGAAGTATGCATCTCTACCCCCCCCATCTCAGCCAGGTGAAGTATTCATCTCTACCCCCCCATCTCAGCCAGGTGAAGTATGCATCTCTCCCCCCATCTCAGCCAGGTGAAGTATGCATCTCTCCCCCCCCCCCGTCTCAGCCAGGTAAAGTTTGCATCTCACCCCCCAATCACCTACCCACATCGCATTGCCATGAGCCTGACATGCAACTCACCAAGTAGCCAGGATCTGTGCCCTGCGTGTCGCTCCATGTAGCATTGTATCGTGGAGTTCCGCATGACCATTGAATCATGGGTTGATCCTGGAAATCGTGCACAACAATGTGTGATGATCTTGTTTGGGTCACATACCATTTGCACGTTGATGGAGTGGTATAACTTACGGTTGCAGTACACTGCCTCCCTGGCATGTGGGACCACCAATTCGACATGGGTGCAGTCGATGGCCAATGCAACCAGGGATGCAGGCCAGTGAATGGAAACCAACTTTAGTGTTGGAGATCTCCTGGGCAGTCCGTGGTAGGAAAATGTGGTCGCCTGTGTGCTTCAGGAGGGCATCGAGCACTTGGTTCAGCGTACGTGAGAATAGTGGTTGTGATATGCCATGCATGTGCCCCACTGTGTGCTGGTAGGTGCCTGTGGCCAGGAAGTGGAGCACAGACACTACCTTCAGTAGGGGTGGGATGGCGCTGCGTATTTCAATCAGGCTGACAATGTCGTCATGTATCATATCCACAATGGTGGTGATGGTGTCCCGGTCCAGACGGTACAGGGTGTGGATCTGCTCAGGGATTAGATTGAATGGACTGGCTCTGATGCAAGGGATTGGGGGCTGCCTGCGTGGTGCCACTGGCTGCACTGTTGGGGCATGCTGGCCCTGCCTCGCCCTCCTTCTCCTCCTGCGTCTCCTCTGTGCTGCCTTTGTTGTTGTTGTTGTTGTTGTTGTTGTTGCAGCAGTTCCACTGCAATCAGGTCCTCCAGCCCCAGCATTGCTAGTAGTATTGGAATCATTGTGGAGTGTGACTGGATGTGGGAAGGGGTGGGGTGTGCTCCTTTTGTGCTGGCCCAGTCTGTATTGCCTCCACCTGTGCTGATTATGTGCACCTGTGGCAGTTGGGAACACTGCACATGGCCGTTTACGTGTGGTCCGCTATGCCGGTATTTACTCCATTTACTACTTTTCGGGCTTCAGTAGGCCGTTATTTGCATGTCCGCCTGACTTGTTATGTCCTCCTGTTTACGCCATGCCAGTATTGCCGGCTTGAAGGGTCGCGTGCCTGCACCAATGCCGCTATTAGAGGCACCGTTAATTACGGTGCCGCTAATAGCAGGTTGGTGGGTCGTAATGGCCCGGAGCGGTAAACGATGCCGGTAATCCTTTACCGGCATTGTTTATCCCTTACCTCCAACCTCGTAATCACCCCCAATGTCTTTATGAAGGCAGAGTGCCTTAAAAAGCATACTATTTCGTTTTGAAGTCATAGGGCTCCCCCCACCCCATGACATGGAGGCCTCCAGCCTAGGGTCTTCCATGTCATGGAGTGGGGGGAGCCGTCGGGCAAATACAAAATCTGGACAAGTTTCTCTTTGCTTCTGTAACATCACTGTAGGATGTTAACACAAGGGTTAATCAAAGGATCAGATTGGTACGTTTGGTTTCAAATAAAAGTCCATCTAAAACATGAATTACAAAATGTTAGCGAGACTCCATGTTTGCACTGAGAGCATATCTGTATTATGGTTCTTGTTTTATCATTGACATCTTGATCTGTTGCTTCTCCTTTTTTGCTCTTTTGTGACATTTCTCTGCTCTTTGTTTTCTTGATAGAGTTATACAATTGCTCCAAAGAAATTGTAAAAAAAAAACTATTGTTACAGAAGAGAGAGGGAGAGAAGCAATGGGCGGGTTTGAACTTAGAATGTCTGGTTGGCATAGCAACAGGCAATGCCATGGCACTAGACTGACAAATCACTAAAATCTCTTTTACCCAGTGAGAAGTTTGCTAACAATATTTGCTCCTATCAGCAGCATTGTAAGAAGCAAGTTAGATGCTGGTGTTAAACGGTAATTATATAATGCCTCCTTAGTATTTATATTGGCTTAAGCCTATTCGCGCTACACGGAAAACCACGTTGCAAATTTCCGATTTTTGGGTTAACTTCGCTGCCATTTTAAGATTCATCCGCCATTTTGATTTTCACTCGTGTGTTCTACGTTCTAAAATGGTGGACTATGTTTTCGACTTGCAGCCAAGCCTTCCGATCTGTGAGTTCTGTAAATGTTTAGGTTGTCCGAGAGCCGACTGTTTAGACTGAGCAAAGAGACCTTGTGCTTCATATGAACTGTCATTCAAGTGCTGTCTGCGCTCACAAGCCTCATCCTTGTATAAACATTGGAACAATGAAGAACAAATCTCGAGCGTATGCTTTAGTTGAACTACATTGTGAAGGAACTTGGAATAAGGCTTACCGCGGGATCTGAGAACTTACATCACTATTGTGTCTTCATGGAAATACATATAATCCTTTGCATGACATTGTAAAATCCGTGTGTGAACTAGGCACAAACTCTAGACCACAAATTATCAACATGAAGAGAGGCTGGACAATATTGTATGAAATTTATAAATACGCTAGTGTTTAGATGTTCAACACTCTCCCACCTCTCTTTGTCGGCTGGTACACACTGTGAGGTGTTGGGAGCCAGATAGCTATCTGTTTTGCTTTGTAAACTGTACAGTAATAAAAGATCTGTGAATCTTTTTAGCCCGTGATTGGTGTATTTCCTTTGTGGTATATTTTTTTGTTCTTTCACTGGGCTTTCCATCTCCCAGCTGTGCAGTGATTTCATATTGGGTTATTTCTGGGATGCTTCTGACAGCATGCTCTGTGTTTTGTCCTCCTGCAGTTGCCTTCCTACAAACACCCACCCACCCCATGCCCAATCTCTCTAACCATACCCCCACTCTCTCTACCTCTACCCACCCCGCTCCCACTCTCTCTACCCCCAGTAACACACACAAACCCATTATGTGAGCTGGTTGGGTTTTGTTTCAGCTATTTTGGGCTACCCTACCGCCAATCTCTTTACACCAACCCACTCATCCTGCCCTCATGCTCTCTACCCTCACCTACCACTTGTACCACCACTCTCTCTACTCCCACTGACCCTATCAACAATCTATTTACCCCATCAACTGAACGCCCACTCTCTCTGCGCCCACCCTACCCCCTCTCTCTACACCCACTCCCCCTACCCCCACTCTCTCATTCACCCAACCTTACCCTCACTCTCTCTACCCCCACCCACCCAACCCACACTCTCTCTACTTCCACCCACCCTACCCCACTCTTTCTACCCCACCCACCCATCCACGGTGCCAACGCTCTCACTTCCACACCCACCCTACTTCCACACCCTCTTCCCATGCACCCTACACGCACGCTCTCTACACCCACTCTCTCTACCACAACCAACCCAACATACCCCTACTCTCACTGCCCCATTGACCCATCATACCCCACTCTCTCTACCCCCAACCACCCACCATACCACCACACTCTCTACCACTGACCCACTGTAACCACACTCTCTCTACCCCCACTCACTCACCTACCCCTGCCCACCTGTCACCCTACCCTCTCCCTCTCCACCGCATCTATCCAATGCCCACCCTCTCTACCTTCACCCACCCACCCTTACCCCACCCTGTCTACCACCACTCTTCCGATCCCCACCCTCCCTACATGCACCCACTGACCCTACCACAAATCTCTATATCCCAACCCACCGACCCTACCCCGGCTCTATCTATACCCCACTCTCTCTATCCCACACACCAGCTGTACCCCCTCCCACTCCACTGTCACCCTAACAAGCACCACCCACCCACTCCACCCCCACCCCTGTCTGCCATGAACCACATACCCTACCCCCACACTGTCTGCCACTACCACTCACCCTACCACCACCCTACCACAATCTCTCTACACCAACCCACACACATTGCCTCCATACTCTCTACCCCCACCCACCCTGCCCACACTCTATTTACTCCCACCCAAACTACCCCACTCTCTTACACCCACCCTAACCCCACTCTCTCTAACCCCACCCAACCTACCCTGACCCCAACCACTCCCTACCCTAACCCCACTCTCTCTACCCCAGCCTTCACACCCTACCCCACTATCTCTACCCATATGCACCCACACTACCCCATTCTCTCTACCTCCACCCACCAACCCTACACCCACTCTCTCTAACTCCACCCACCCTATCCCAACACCCTATACCCCCACCCACCCATCTGTTGTACCCACACTCTCTTCCCCACCCATCCTACCTCTACTCTCTATGGCCCCACCGACCCTACCCCACCCTCTCTACCTCCACTGACCCACACTACCCTCTCTACCCCTACCCACCCCACCTGCATTCTCTCTAGCCCCACTAACCCTACCCCCACTCTCTCTCTCCCCATCTGCCCTTCCCCCATTCTCTCTAAGAAATTAAACACCCATCCACCCAATCTCCACACCAACCACTAAACTCCCACTCTCTCTACCCCTACTGTCCCACCATACCTCCACTCTCTCTTCCCCACCCACCCAACCCCCAATCTCTCTACCCCCACCCACCAATCCCCACACTTTCTACCCCCACCCACCAACCCCCACTCTCTCTACCCCCACACACCCAAACCCCAGTCTCTCTACTCCCGCACACCCACCCTATCTCCATTCTTTCTATCCCCACTCACCAGTGCTTAATTTGTGCCAGTGTTTGGTTGAACACTGGCACTCTTTTTTTAGCATTGGCACACTTGGAGTATGCACTGCAGAGTTCTTATGACGCTCCGCCGCACCTCATTGTTGGCATTTTTCTTTTTTGAAGATCTATCTGCTCCGTTGCGGAGCAGACAGATCTTAAAAAAAGAAGAAATGCGAACAACGAGGCGGTTGGTGGCAGAGGCCTTGGTGAGCGCCACCTCGTTGATGCTTGGCATTTATTTTTTGGGGGAGGTCACTCAGATCACAGTGACCCAGTGACCCTGCCCTTGGGGCAATGCTGCACTGGCAGTGCTATTGCGCTGCACTGCAGGCCCACTGGCCTGGGCCGTCGGGCCAGCAATATGCTGCATAAGCTGCAAGGATCACACGGCCTGGAACCTGGCAGTTGCCTTGGTGCCACACCCTGTTGTACCACCAGACAGAATGACACAAATCTGAGCACCATGTCAGATCCAATGGAACCGGGCTTTCGCAGCTCCATGATGAGAGGGTTCCGCTCCACCAGAAAATAATCAATTTCCAGCAGTGGGAAGTGTTGTGGGGGCCAGGGAGGACACTCAAGCTGACCCCGTTGGTGCTGGGGACAGCAGCACCTGGGTGGAGGCACAGCACCTCAGACAGTTGCCGGGGATTCACCTGGTCTTGTAGAGAGGCAGGGCGAACGCTGCCTAGCCTGTGCATTCCCTGGCCATCATGCTTGCTACAGGGCCCCACGGCACCATGTCCTGCAGGCCCGTACTCACACAGTGCAGGCCTCCAGGCCTGAAATCAGACACAGAGTCAAGTCATTCCATCTTGGAGTCTGCTGACCATCTCCCGCACATGCCTGAAGAGCCTCTTTGTAATTGCTTTGGCCCCATCTTAAAGCCCTTATTCGGGTTTAAGCATCTGCAAGCTTTGTTCAGGATCTCTTGTGCCTTGCGGTTTCTGCGTTGCTGCATTTGGCTAATGGCAAAAATAATAAAAGCAATGACAATATGCATATGTATCTGTCCTCTAACTATAGAACTGTACGGTCGTGTTCTTCATGTATTCGAGTGCGTGTTTGTGTCACAAAGTGTGGATTGCACGTCTGCTTCAGGTCTAACCCTGCTATGTCGTGGTGTCCAGGGTCGGACTGGGGCAAGAAATAGGCCCGGTCGCCCAAAGAAAAGTGGCCCACTCTTCGCCTAAAAAAAGTGGCCCACACCTTGCCTCACGACCCTTGACCTCTGATGACATCACCGGAAGTGATGTCATTTGACCCCACCCCAAAGTGACATCCCGGGAAGCGATGAAACACGACCTTTCACCCCTTGACAAAACAGGAAGTGGCATCAAATACCATTGTTCCTAAGTACACTAAATGACTGCTAATCCAAGCAGACCTCCAAGGCCAAATGATATTATGCTATTGTATAGAACTCACGCTTTAGCCCTTTTCTATAGAACAAATATGCACACAATATCACCCAACCTGTGTTGGTACTCATATATCGACCTAAGAAGGATGAAAGACTTTTTGAAAATAAAATTTAAAAAAAATTGAAAAAAAAATATTTTTCCATTTTTTTTTTCATCCAAACCAGCCGAGGCATTTTCAGAAACCGACCCCCACTCCACAGGGATGATTTCGGCCCGGCCACGGGCCGAAAGGTTGATGGGCCAAGCCAACCCTGGTGGTGTCTCTAACAAAGTCACCAACATGGATTCTTGGTGCTTAGTTTAGGCTGTCCATATAGATGTCAGGTCAGTATGGCTGACTGAGAGGATAACTCTCAGTGTATTTATCGATCATTGGTGCATTTGGTATTCATCCGAAATAAAATGGGTGATTACAATGTTTTCTGGACGTCTGTCTTGTCATGAACTTGATGGGGTCGGGGGGTGGTGGCAAAATCGCAACTCATTCTTCAAAAGACAGGCATAGTTCACAATTTGGGACCTAAAAGTGAGCTTAACTCTTCTTTATTTATTTATTTTTGCATTCATAGCAGCACACCAAACCCTCAGGTATCAGGGTGATAGTTACAGTAAGTGTGAGATGCCAATCTTCCAAGTGCTGACACATTCAACTATTACATGTATGAGGGGAAAGTCTAGCAGAGCCACGCCTCATGGTACGGAGGGCTACATTAGGCATACAGATACATGAATGTAAGAGTAAGGGCAAATGCATAGCCTAGCAAAGCCACGCCTCATGGTACGGGGGATACAATTAGGCATACAGATACACGTTAGCGCAATTAAAAGAGTGAGGATAAGTAAGTCAATTACAATATGGCGACCCAGAAGAGCGTAATAGGGTGGCAAGGAAGGACGGGTTGTGGCATGTAAAAGCCGTGCCTCAAGGATTGAGGGGCAGTGTCGGGCACATTCGGAGGTAGCTGGGGCTAGGCAAATGAAGGCAGAGAAGGGGGCAGGGAGGCAGGAATATGGCAGGGAAGGGGAATGGTTTAAAGCAGTGAGGTGAACCGTTAACACAAGGGCAATGACTGAAGTGCACGCCCTGTGAAGGCAAGGTGCAGGGGAAAGGAAAACAACAGACTACATAGCGCGGGTAAGTTAGTAAGAAGAAGCACGCAGTATAAGCTGCGAGATGCAGGAGGGGGATAGCCTCCTTACCTTGTTCGTGATGAGAATACAGACAACAATAGATCTTCTATCCCACCAGCGCCCAACATGTGGCATGGAGAAGCAGCAGTGTGATGGGCTGGTGGTGGGGCAATCTAGCACTAAGCCAGGGCGCCGGCACTGTGGCGCTGTCGGCACCGGCATTAGTGAGCCAAGGTTTTTGGGCCCAGGAACTTATTTTTTTTTTACAAATTAAGCACTGTCACCCACCGTACCCCACTGTTTCTACTTCCACCATCAAACCCTACCCCCACTCACTCTACCCGACCCACCCTACACCCATGATTTCTACACCCACCCACCCTACCCCCACTCTATCTAATCTCAACTCCACTCTTTCTACCACCCTACCTCTGCTCTCTCTACTGACTCACCCACCCTACCCCACTCTTTCTACAACTGCACCCTGCCTACTACCACCCATCCTGCCCCCACCCTGGTGACGTACACCCACACACCCTAACTCTCTCTACCCCTACCCACGCACCCTACCTGTGATCTCTCTACACACCACTCTCTCTATCGCACGTGCTCACCCTACCCGCACCCACTGCCTGAAATTGGCAAATCATCAATGTGGTTGTAGAAGGACAGGTCTCGACAAGTGGAACAAAACTTGAGGTCCATAAGGGACCTCGAAAACCATGTTTCAAGAACCTAGAATGCACAGTTTCTGAGATATTTGCAACGCAACTCACAACAATGGAGTGCCCGATGCTAGGGTGGGGAGAGAGCAAAGAAGGTCCCAGTATGCAGCAGCACCCCAACTCTCGCCTCTCCCCAACATCTGCTCCAGGGTATGTCTGCCAGCCACACGCACCCATTCTCAGTGCAGTTTACTTCAGAGTGCAAAGCACATCAAGCAAGGAGCGAATCGGAACAGCGACCTACAGGATCGTTGATTTTCAACAACTGATGAGAGTGTTGTCATGTCTGTCTACAGAGCCCATGCGGAGGACGGGTATATTTTCGAGTACGTTATACATGTGTGTGTTTGAAAGGAATACCACCATCTCATGATGCTCCCGCCCATATATTGCTCTTTATGTATAAGTGCTTTCTGCCCCTGTCACAATAAGTCTTTGGACATCCTCACACACTATTTATTTTTCTGTCAATGATCGTATAATCTTGGGCTTCAGGTTGTTGATCCTGTACTTAGAAGAATTCATTGTAGAACAATTAGAGAAGCCGCTTTACATGGATGCTCATTGCAGAAGAACGAGGTTGCCATGGCTGTTTATTTGTTTTTAGAAGAAGCCTCACTGTTGAATGAATTTCGCCTTTAGAACTAAACTAGAGTTTTAAAATGTGTGTTACAAGATTTTTGTTTTAACTATTTTGTATTTTGTATTTTGCATAATGTTTGTAAAGTTGTGTGTATTGATTTGTATTCCATCTGTTATGATGGTTTTAACCTGTGAAATAAAGATTGTTCATTCATACATGTATAAGGGAATCTTCAGATGGGGTTTCAACAGGTACATCTCCACATCTCCGGGCACATCTGCAAAACGACTCACATCTGCACCTGTTACATCTAGCCATGTGTGGCTACCACCTTCTGTGGCTGTTTCGCTGGGAAGGTTAGCTCTACCCAAAGTTGGTGGGTCCATAGTGTGTGGGTAGATGGACATGTGACAGGTGTGCCAATTCTGTCTGTACATATAGAGAGACTTTCAGCATTGGAGGTCACACAGGTCGAGTCCCTCTTAAAAGGGGGTGTGTTGACCACTCTTTGGAATGGTGAAAGGAATAGTAAGACATGACACATTCTACAGTTTAGGTGATGTCCTTCCTTATTTTTAAGAGAGGCATGCTGCCTCAGAGTCCCTGTCGCATGTCCCAGAAAACGAGGGACATGGGATGCTAAGATCTCTGAAGACATAAGGGGCCTCTGTGTGGAGTTAGTGCATGGTCATTGGGACCAGTGTGATGTGACTGACACCTGTCAGGCAGGTTGTCTATCTTCAAATGGCGTAAGCCAGCTTTCAGGAGTCAAGTCAAGATAACCCCCAACAGCCTGTTCAAAGATTGGCTCCTGGGGTGTCCTGCTTCCTGTTCCTTGCAAGGGCCGTTGCCATTGAGCACCGTGTTTCATGCATGCGATTTGCTGGTAGCTTCTGTCATCGGCTGCAGTGACTTGGTCAGGGACTGATTATTGTCTCAGTTGTGGTTTTCAGATCGGGTGCTCCTCACCTAGGTGGGCTGTGCATCCAACCTTTACCACTTCTGCTGGCACTGGGCAGGGTACCTCAGAGAGTCCTACTCTTTGATTTTGGCCGCTTGGCACATTTTTGTGAGAATGGGCAATCAGGATGCTTGGGAACGTGGGTTTCTTTCTTTCTTTCTTTCTTTCTTTCTTTCTTTCTTTCTTTCTTTCTTTCTTTCTTTCTTTCTTTCTTTCTTTCTTTCTTTCTTTCCTTCCACCCTCCGTTCTTTCCTTCCTTTCGTGCTTCCCTTTTCCTTCCTCCCTGCCTTCCTCACACCGTTGGCTCCTTCCTTCCTTCCTTCCTTCCTTCCTTCCTTCCTTCCTTCCTTCCTTCCTTCCTTCCTTCCTTCCTTCCTTCCTTCCTTCCTTCCTTTCTTCCTTCCTTCCTCGCTTCTCTCCTTAATTCATCCCTGCCTCCCTCTTGACTTTCCTTCCTTCTTTCTTTCTTTCTTTCTTTCTTTCTTTCTTTCTTTCTTTCTTTCTTTCTTTCTTTCTTTCTTTCTTTCTTTCTTTCTTTCTTTCTTTCTTTCTTTCTTTCTTTCTTTCTTTCTCTCTTTCTTTCTTTCCTTCCTTCCTTCCCTCCTTCCTTGCTTTCCTTCCTTCCCTCCCTCCCCTTCCTCCCTCCCTCCCTCCCTTCCTCCTTCCCTTCCTTCCTCCCTCCCCCCTTCCTTCCTTCCCTCCCTCTCTTCCTTCCTTCCTTCCACTCTCCCTTCTTTCCTTCCTTTCTTGATTCCCTTTTCCTTCATCCCTGCCTTCCTCTCACCCTTGTCTCCTTCCTTCCTTCCTTCCTTCCTTCCTTCCTTCCTTCCTTCCTTCCTTCCTTCCTTCCTTCCTTCCTTCCTTCCTCCCTTCCTTCCTTCCTTCCTTCCTTCCTTCCTTCCTTCCTTCCTTCCTTCCTTTTTCCTTCATCCCTGCCTTCCTCTCACCCTTGTCTCCTTCCTTCCTTCCTTCCTTCCTTCCTTCCTTCCTTCCTTCCTTCCTTCCTTCCTTCCTTCCTTCCTTCCTACCTTTCTTCCTTCCTTCCTCGCTTCTTTCCTTCCTTTCTTGCTTCTCTCCTTAATTCATCCCTGCCTCCCTCTTGACTTTCTTTCTTTCTTTCTTTCTTTCTTTCTTTCTTTCTTTCTTTCTTTCTTTCTTTCTTTCTTTCTTTCTTTCTTTCTTTCTTTCTTTCTTTCTTTCTTTCTCTCTTTCTTTCTTTCCTTCCTTCCTTCCCTCCTTCCTTGCTTTCCTTCCTTCCCTCCCTCCCCTTCCTCCCTCCCTCCCTCCCTTCCTCCTTCCCTTCCTTCCTCCCTCCCCCCTTCCTTCCTTCCCTCCCTCTCTTCCTTCCTTCCTTCCACCCTCCCTTCTTTCCTTCCTTTCTTGATTCCCTTTTCCTTCATCCCTGCCTTCCTCTCACCCTTGTCTCCTTCCTTCCTTCCTTCCTTCCTTCCTTCCTTCCTTCCTTCCTTCCTTCCTTTTTCCTTCATCCCTGCCTTCCTCTCACCCTTGTCTCCTTCCTTCCTTCCTTCCTTCCTTCCTTCCTTCCTTCCTTCCTTCCTTCCTTCCTTCCTTCCTTCCTTCCTTCCTTCCTTCCTTCCTTCCTTCCTTCCTTCCTTCCTTCCTTCCTTCCTTCCTTCCTTCCTTCCTTCCTTCCTCCCTCCCTTCTCCTCACCATATATCTTTGCTTTTTCACCATTTCCTCAAGCTACCTCCCTGTTCCACTTCATTTAATCTAAAGCACCCTGTTGGCTACTGTCACAGCTAACGGCAAGAGTAATTCACTCATCAATTATCTTAAGAGGTAATTGTTTTTTTAATGATCCCCAGGTAGGAGAGCAGAATATTGATACCCTAAACCTTATAATTAGATCACCCTGCTATGCATATAGAAACCGTCTTGATGAGTAATTTATATTCATGACAATATTTAATATTAGCAAACAGAGAAAAATTGGCTCCAAAGCGCCAACTTCATGAGCACAATACCTTTAAAACATACCGACATATTAAACGCTTTGAAATGACTTGAATTCGCAATTTGTCACGTCTGTCAGAAGATACAAATGAATTTGTGCTGATGTATCGCTTATTGTCTAAGATCTGAGAATGAATTATAGACATCTTATATAAAGGCCTTGCGGCTCCGGAGATGCCGGTCCCTTCGCCATAAAGGGGCATCGCGGAAGAGGTGTTCATTGGGGGTTGTCCAATGAAGGGCAACTTTCCAAGTGTCGTGATGAGAGGTTTTCCAATAACATGATGAATTTGCATCCTTAATTAATCAGGCAGAGTGTGTGTACATGTCTCTCTTGCATTGCGGGTGCTTTAGCCCAGGATGACAGAGATAAAAGGCGGACACTATCCACGCATGTGGATAGTGTGGACATGGTGGATTTCAGGTTTGCCACTAAAACAGGAGGACATTCCTAGACAGCATCAGCATGCCATGCATGCATTTATATAATGCTGTGCTTATATTTCAGTTTTAGGGATGCTAAGACTGAACAGCAGCTACATGTGTGAATGGTAAGCAGTGTTCCCAATTGAAATGAAACCTTCCCCGATGTGCGAGCATTGTCTTTATGCCCCCTCCCTGGCACACTTGCATGGCAGGGAGTGAGTACAATGGATCCCTATGAGGTCGACTTGCTTTATGCTAGTGCGTGAAACCAGCGTATGTCATGAAAATGCCTGCCGGCGCATATGCGGAGAGGATGGGAGCGACGGAAATGCAAGTTGCTTCCGGCCCCTCCTCTCCGCCGTTCTAATGAATGCATATGGGACACGGCGTGAATGAGAGGCGTCAAAGGCTTTACACCTTACGTTCACGTTACGGCGCAATTGAAAATGTGCCCTTCTGTGTTCCCGGCGCATCCACTTCACTGTAACGGCCGCCCTCAAAAGTCTGAAGGTCCTACATGTAGTTCCTTCTCCTTTGTCCTTGGTGGCCATCTTGTTTAGTAGTTTTTTTTTTCATCTTGAGAAACGGCAAACACGCTGTTCCTCAACGTTAAAAAAAAGATTAGCATCCCATTAAAATACGCTGGGATGCTAATAGCAATACATTTCTCTAGGTGGGGGCATTATCAGATATGGTAATGCCTCAGGGAGAACATTAAGGCCCTTGCTTCACTCCGGCTAGTAACATGGCTCTGGGGCATTACCTGATCCAGTAATGTCCCCGCCCACCAAGGTTTATTGCTTAATTATAAGGATATTGTGTGTCACTGGGAAGTACTGCGACTCACCAGAGGAAGAACGCAGAAGAACACATTCCTTTATAAGGTCATGGAGCTCCAAGGTCACCTACAATATACCTTGTTCCTACAGTCAGGATATTGTATGCCTTATAATGCACGGCCACACTAGTATCCCCTTTAATGCTTGTTCTCCTGCTTACTCCGATTAAAGTGACGCACCAACTGCTGATAGTGGAAATCCTTGTTGTTTTTTTTAAAATTTAATTGTTAACTGTGTATACATAATGTATGGTTTTCTTTTAAAAAAATTGAAAAAAACTCAATATTGCATGAAATGTTTTGATACATAATGGTGAACCTTGAAAAAGCCAGATTGGCGAAACACCATGCACGTGCAGTTGTGTTGGCACACAATATCACAGGCATTGAATATTAAATGGGTCAAGGTGTCAAATAACAAGATTTTGAATGAACTTTTTATATCTATATGTTGATATGATAAATTACACAGAGAATTGTTTTTCTTTTCTTTAATTGAATTGATTGCAATTTGTTGGCCCAGACTAAATATAATCTTAATAGTCTACACATCTTGCAAACCTCAGTGGCTCATCGAGTGTCTAGCTTACCAATGCATGCAGACACCTCTCTGCTGCTATACTTCGGCCCCACTGGCTCCCACTCGAAAGCAGGGTTAAGTGTAAAGCCCTCCGCCTGACTCACTGAGCTGTCTATGGGCAGGGTGCTTCTTGTCTCCATGAGAAGATCACTCCTCATGAGCCGCCTAGAGATCTTTGCTCTTCCAACCTCCGCCTCCGTGTTGTTGCGCGGTTCAAGAAAGTGTCTATAGGTGGCAGGGCTTTCTCGGTAGTGGCTCCTTCTCTTTGGAATGCTCTTCCGTTGAGGCTGACCGAAGATCGTGCTAAGTTTCGGAAAGCACTTACGACCTTCCTTTATCCGAAATAGTCAGGACTAATAATTGATTTGTTGTTCTGCTCTCTCCACAGGATCTCTCTCAAAACACAGTGCCAGGATAGCTCCGGCTGTTAGTGCGCTTTACAAGTATTCCATAACATAAACTCTAGTGTCTGGCGGGAAATATCGCATAGGAAATACTTTCTCCACATTTTATGAACATAATACATGTAGGCAGGGTAGATACTTATTCCGATAAGTCAGGCTGCAGGATTCCAAAATAGTTCTAGAAACGTGGGCCTCATTACAAGTTTGGTGGTATCCTGGATGGTAAATCTGCCCAGATGCCACCGTTACCACCACTTGGACCGGCAGAATTACCGCCGGATTACAAGTAGTGGTGGTGGAGTTAATCAGCATTTTTCCAGTCCTTTGGACTCTATGGTGCATTTTGGTGGAATTACCATGGTGGTATTTCTGATGTAATGATTGTACTGATTTTGCAAATTTTTCCAGTGGTAAGTGGGAGTATTATTCTCCAGTATGATGCTGGTGGTAAATTCCCCACTCTAGGGCCATTTCCGCCAATTTCTTTCCCGCACTGCCATACTTTTAATGAGCCCTTTATGGCAGGCACCCAATAAACTTTACCACATTCGCTAACCTTAATTTTCTTTTAGAATTCAATACCACAGGAGCTGCCAGTCCACACTCCAAATAGGACACCTAAAGACTAAACAGGGACGGTGATTTAAGAAGTCTCTGTGCACCAAGAGGCTGCAGTGACAATGATGCCAACTGAAAAAGCGGCGGCCAATGAAAAATTAGGACATAAATGTATAGGATTAGAGCGCCTATCCAAAAAATAAATGAATACACATTGGGAAAGAGGAACCATGCGCAATTACCTAGAGCAAAAAAAAATACCAAGGGGATAAAGAATCCTAATATTTCCAAATTTTAATAATCTGGCAGACTCGGACCTAGCAGAACACTGGGCCTTATTACACGGTATGCAGTAACCATGGAGCTATTAGCACCATGGTTGCCACCGGTATTTTACCATGTCGGCCTTGGTGGATGGCGGAATTACCGCCCTACTCCAAGGTGAGCGGGGGCGGTAATTCCTCATTTACCAAGGCACTACCCCATTCCCATATTTGCCCCCATAGGGCTCAATGGGAATGGGGAAGGAGCTAATTAGCACCAAGATCCCTTTGCTGGCCCGTTCCCGTTCCAGCCGTTGAGGTCGGGTCCGGCAAAGGGACCTCGTAGTAGGGCGGTAAGGGTTTATCGGTACCGGTGCCCTTACCGGTACCGGTAAACCCTTACCGCGTTCCGTGTAATGAGGCCCTGGGACGAAAACCTAGAGGCAAGCTCTATTCAAAGATGGTGATGTTGATAGAACATGCAGACAGTGAGCATCACAGAACAGAAGCTCAGAGAGAATTAATAACAAAAGAGATCAAGGAAGTGAATGCAATGGACGGTCTCGAAAGGAAACACGTCAATATATCCGATAAAATTCTCCCAAAACTCCAGATTCATTCCACGGAAGAAGGGGTCCAGAAGAGGGCCGAGCACCAAAGGAGGGTGAGAGGCAGCGCGTTCGCTGGAGACTGTGGGCCGGGTTTGAGTTGTTCGCAGAGAATTTTAGTTCAAGCAAGATGGCTTCCAGATGCCCGAGTGGAGGCTGCTATAGTCAGCTCTCTAGTTGATTTGAAGGTAATTATTTGACAACATAAGTAAAGTTGCGCATAGCATGTAGAGGGATATCTTTTTGCAGGGATAATGAATACTCCCAACCTGGATGCCATGGACTGTGTAGCCATCTACATCTTTGGATTTTTAGCGGTCTAGTTGTTGGGGAATGGTTGGCACGCATGCCTGTGTCTGAAAGCTCATATTGCTGTACCATGTTTGCTAGTGTAAGGATCTTCCCTGAAAGCAACTGGTTCCACTGGCGGATCTTGGGATGCAGCGAGTGGGAGAAAGATGGCACATATCAAAGCACCAGGTGCTCAGCCTAAAGAGAGAGAGCGGGTGCCACCTATGACACTGAAGTATCACTTGTGTTGTGTACACGATCATCACTATACAATGTTGTGATTTTTAGAGGTGGGTGATTAAGGGCGAGGAGATGGGAGCGCTGTACAATTCCCACCTCGGACACCTGCTCCAGTAAAGGGACACAACCATTATTGACACACTGTGATGGCATCCTGCCAAAGCCCATTTATGATGTGTGTCATGAGTTTGAGATGGCATGGTGGGATATATCCTTTTTTGACTGATCAGGCCATTGTAATTGCTGAAATAATTTATCTGTTTAAATATTGATCTGTCCATGCACATCTCTGGCAATTATTCCCAATGCTCTAATTTAATAATGGCTGTTGCTGTTGGCACCGCTTTGCAGTGTTGTTGGGACCTATTCAGCATCACATGAAGCCTGAGCTACGGAGGAGCATTTGCTCTGTGAATTAGGCCATGCACGAGTTTCTTGCATTTGTGCAAATGTAATTTTCAACATGAATGGAATAAAGAATCTATCTGTGAATATGTTTTTGCTGTGCGTAGCAGGAAATTATGCATTTGTTAATAACATACACAAAACATTCTGGATTTACTACCAAACAATCCTGATTTTCAAACAAACAGGAAGAGTGCTTCTTCATAGCATGGAGCAAATCTACTCTTAAAGTGGCAGAAGCGAGATGCCCGACAACCTCTCTTTTATCTTTTTCGAAACTTATGAAGACATGTCCTACTGTAACTTGTCCTTGGCTACTAGAGGACTTACAAATAATTTTAAGAGCCTTATGTCTGTGCCCTGTCTTTTGCATAGGGGTCTGAAGGTTACAATAGTTAATTTGAAACCATTACTCCAAGCGTATTGATGCCTCCTGCTGGTTGAAGGAGCAGATAACATGACTTCTGAATGCTTGCACAATGCCACCGTGTAGGCAAGGCAGACTGCCTCTCCACCCTCTCCCTAATCTTTGGTATGTATCTTCGCAACATCTAGAACTTAACCCTGCGCTGCCGGCGGACTTGATCTTTGGCACCAGTTCTGTGAGCCCTAGATCTCATAAGCATCCTTCCTTCTTGCCCGCTCACGTGGCCAGTGCAAGCACTCACCCTCTCCTGGAGAGTCTCCCTGCTGTGTTCCACTGCTCCTGCAGCCCGCTGCTACTCTTCCCTGTTGTAGTTCAACCCTCCAGGGCTACTAGCTTTACTTGGTGCTTGCCCACTGTTAATTGCATCTCTGATTTGCCAGCACCCCTTATCGCTGGGTCCTTGCTCCTATGATATATCCCTCGTTACTAACCCTCCCACCGCCCCGTTCCCGCAGTTCCCCCTGTTACTCTGTAAAGTGCTCTGCTGCTTTCAGAAGATAGGTTTCTGCTGCATATATACCTAAATGAAATAAATTAGAAGGTTGCCCTTTACCCAGAGGAGTGCCCATTGGGTCCTACTAATAGCATGCCATTGGTCAGCCTAACCCAGAGCTTTTTTTGGAGTACTGGCTGATCCCCAACCTATGTATGAAGAGCTCGATGCAGAGACGTGTTATCCCAGGAAGACCTGCCCTGCACCACCCCAGGGAATTATATCAGTGTGCCTGCTTTCTCCTCACGGTTCTCCTCCCCTACCATCCGGACCATCAGAGTCTCCTCAACTGTTCTGCTGAGTGAATGAACACGATGAGTGCCCCCCCCCCCACTCCTGGTTGTAGTCCCCCAATGTGAGTTTGGTCAATTGCATGACCAAGATCTCAGGAGATGAAGACCCGTCTCCTGCTGGCCTCATTCCACGTTCACCCGCTGCACAGATACAGTGGATGCAAGGCCAATTACTAAGTGCTCCCGGTCATCACCATCTTCCGCTGATTCGACGCCCCATTCCCCCCCTTTCTTTCTTCGGAGACTTTTCCCACCCAAAGTATTAGCTCAAAGTGGCGCGACTTGCCTTGACCAGTCACTACTCCTAAGAGGCGTGAGAGAAAAGTTATATGGACTGTCTAACCTCAATGAGCTTAAACATATTCTTTGTTGTATATTGCTACATTGTATCCGGGCTGTCCCACGCTTTGTACTGTGAATTACAACCGAACATGTATTCGGGGCGTTTCTTTTCATCATTCCAGACTTGTCTTGACCACCCCTCCTCCCATTATTTCATTGTTATTGGGTTTTTTAATAAACTAGACAGTGTTGCTATAGTCATATTTCACTAGTACCAGCACATAGCCTTTCTGTGCTCTACTATTATGTACCTAGACTATATTTTATATACCCCCCTCAGTGCAAAGAGCACGGATATAACTAGTCAACACCTTGTCAAAGAAAACGAAAATATCTGTGTGCTTCCAGGCTGCCCTCACCAAAGAAGCAGAGGCTCACGCTTAATATTTCCTTGTACCTTTTCCTGGTGAACAAGAGTAGAACCAGGACTGGAAGGATCAAGGTATCTACATCCTGGTCTGTACCATGCGGCCTTATAATCAACATATGGTGCTGCTTTCCTGTGCCCCTGTCTGTGGCTTAATAGCAGGAGACCTGCAGGAGTCTGTGCCCCTGTCTGTGGCTTAACAGCAGGAGACCTGCAGGAGCCTGTGCCCCTGCTCTGTTGGGGTGTCTTGATTTGACACAGCCATGGTAGGTTGCACAATCCATTCAGGAATTGAATATATGCCAAGTGGGTTCCATGAACCAAGGAATGAGGGGGGCGGTGGGCGCCCAGGTTGGGATGAATGGCAGCACAAGCCTTTCAATACTTAAACATGAACCAAGAAATTGGCTGTGCTCCTGGGAAGGCCCAGGAGTCTCTATAGGGGAACACTCTCAGCGACTTCTAGGGAACGTACGCGTACGTTGTTCATTCCGTAGAATGGTCTAGGATCTCCTATATCTTGATAGGCATTCATGGAATCTCCAGCAATGTGTCCCAAATGCATCATTGAATATGTGCAGCCCACACACACCTTGTTTCAGAGCATCAGGGTCCCTTGTCCACGCGTCGCCTTTCCCTGGTGTCGCATTCAGTGACTTCCACTTCCCTTTGCCCATATCCCCGCTTACTTCAAAGGGCGGTGTGTGAGCCATTGGTTGATGTGTTTGCATGGTACAAAACCCAATAACACTGCTTTTTTCCCCTTCATTTGTGTCCACCCGGGCTGCCAGAAACCAGAGCTCTGTGTCTATATCCCGCACATTGGATGCTGCTCCTTAGAAAGCTCACTTTCGTTTGACTGTCTCGATGCAGCCGCAATCATGCCATACAAAAACATTCATTTGAGAGTTTGACCTTCCCAAACACCCCATAGCAGACTCTTCCTGGCCCAACCGTGTCCCCACACAGCCCAAATTACCCTGGCACTCCTTGTCTTCCTCGTGTCCCCTCTATGCCCTTCAAGCCGTCCAATGTGTTGATTCCCACCTCCCCCTGACGACCTCCCTTTTCAGAGAACCCATACCCTCTAAAACCACTTACCTGCTCCAACGACATCCTTTCCCATCCTGCGGATCTGCTCACATCTCTTCAGCCCTCCTCTTCCATTTCTGGGCTTCTGTTGGTGGTTTTTCTTGGTCGACCTCTTTTCTGGGCGGTCCAGGAAACGAGGTTCATAGACCCTGAACAAAACCCTTACAGAGGAACCATATCAGGAGAAAGACAAATTATGGAACAACCACTGGGGACCTTACGCAGAGGAATGTATGTTTCAGTTCTGGATAGGATTCCTGAACATAAGTTGTGTCTTAATTGTAAGTTTAATATTGATAATAAGGATATTATCATGTTTTATGTAGGGCGTCATGCTGAAATCCTTATACTTCTCAGAGCTGTTTTAATAGGTGCGTGTATTATCCAAAGTAATGGTACTCAATAAATCAAAAAAGAAAGTATGCAGGGTGGAGTGAGACCTGCAGGATTCCAACTTGCAAACAGCTGGCTGGCCTCAGCTCTCAGTTAAGCACTTAAGCCACAAGCTAAACTGTGGGGAATTCTAAGACCCTTCTCCTGATAATACTCCTCAATGCCTTTTATAAAGATGATAACACAATGTTCCTTCCTCTCCAAGATGGCCGCATTATCGGCAAACTAATAGCTTTTTGATCAGTTTGAAAGAATGTGTAGAAGGATATTTGAAATGTCTCAATATTGATATGGATATGATATTAGCAAATCCGAGTCGATTGAGTTCTATAAACAAGAAAGCTAAAGAACAAGACTCTGTAATGAATATTGAATTTCTGGCTAAGAGCACAATGTATAAGGAATGTAGTACTCAGTCCTTTGAACTTGGCGCCCCTCTCTCATATCTTACTACAATTTGTTCCAATGAAATCAGAAGATTCATTATGTATCTTTGATTCAATAATCTCCCTACCTTGGAGCATACAGGGCGATGGGTTAAAATCCCCAGAGAACAAAGACTGTGTCGCCTCTGTAACGCAAAAATAGAGACTGCCAGACATGTCCTCACACAATGTTCCCCATTAGTTACGGTATATAAATATGGTTACAGTAAGTTTGTAACTTCTATTTTATCTATAGAAGGAAACCAATTCTGGGCTGCAATTTCTTCGCCAAAATAATTCCCCAGAAGTTGGAAATACAATGATATGTGTGTCTTATTATGTTTTTTTTATAAATATAACCGAATTGAGTGATTCCAGTGCTCTTTTAATCATTTTAACATGACTGAACTGATTAATACAAATATGTATTGGTTGGATCAAAGCCTAAATAATAATTATTTTACTGTGCCTTGATGCTTTTATTATTATAATTTGTATAACTGATTTTATATGAATAATATATATATATATGTTTCAACATGATTCATCGATTATTAGATTGCCTTTCCTCAATGATGCGCTGTGTAATCTATATGTTTTATTTTCTCTAGTATGCTGATATTTAATAATTCAAATTGCAATGTTGTATTGTGTAAAGGTTTGTATTAACCATACACACAAATAAATGAATAAAAAGAAAAAAAAATATCTGCGAACAGAACCATATCCAGGTGATTTGTAAATAATCTCTTGTGGAGTCTCAAAATACAATAGTTCTCCTCGCTATTCTGCTCACTAATGAAAGTGTATTATACTATTTGCACAGCTGGCAATGAGCTCTCCATCAGTAACCCATTTTCTCAAGATAATTAGTGTTCCATCTTTCGAAACCACTGAGCAGTGAATATGCTGCAGTGTGATGATGTGTATTTTGTAGACATTTTCAAAGTTATTTGGATTTTATTTTTTTTTGTTTCTTTTTTTTTCGTATTGTGCATATTGTCGTTGCTGGTGTGTGGGCTAAACATTTGCAGTGAAATGAAAGCCTGGCTTTCATGCCAGTGGCGGAGCTAGATGGTGCAGCGAGGGAAGCCGCCCGTCCTAGTTCCCCCTTGGTGCCCAGTCAGTGCGCCCCCAGCCTCCCACTGGTGCCCTATTACCCGCCCCCTGGAACCAAAAGCTGCCTATGCTACAGTTTCATGCCCACCCCCGCATTGCAACCACTAATTAACATACGAGGACAACTTACTGAACATGGAGAATGTATGTAACGTAGTTGAGTTCAGCATCATTTCAGTATTGATCTCACATTTGTCACAAAATGGCTGAAAACGCGGGACAGGGTTTTCTTACCATGGTAGGCTTTTCACTAGGTATCCACCACGCCTGCCGTTCCTGCTCCCTGCGTGTTACCTTCCCTATTACATTTTATTCCTAGTGTTTCTTTTCACAGGGTTAGCCCTCAATGATACACTCTACCTTTTAATTAAATGTCACAGTAATGGGGTCACCAAAAAACTGCCGGAGCAAAATGACACAACACCTCTGAATATAGCTTTTGCCACTGCAACTGTGGCATTAAGGCTCCTTGTTGGCGCATTGGTTGAGGTGCATTACAATACAAATAATGCCCTCCTATTTCTCCATACCCTTAAAGATTGCGTAACTTCCTGCAACAGCACCTGGAAGGCATCCCTACGCAATGAAAGAGAGAGCTAGCGTGAATCTGAAAGGATGCTGCACGGGTAAAGCTGCATGTTCATATCACACCAGCCTTGCATGGTTCCATGTGTTAATATCCCCGCAAAAATATCACGAAACAAAAATATTGCCATGTTTTTGCGGCGATATTGAGCCCTGGACCCTGCGCAACCCCTGCATTATATTAAAACGTGCGGGGGACACCCCTGCAAACCCAGCTCCCACAAATTATCTCCCCCCAAAATATCACCTATGGCGAGACAAACGGCCATCTGTACGGCGATATTTTTGGTGGGGATAATATGTAGGGATACCCTTTGAGTGACCTTCTCCATTGCTTTCCCATTGTTCTGAGACTATTCTTCACCGTTCACCAACAGATATTAGCGGCCTTCTTGCCTGACATTTTATAAAAAACGGTGTCTGCATCTTTTGCTTTTCTCTAGTCACCCCTAGTGGGTCCCGTGCCTGCTGGGCCTAGACACCCAAGCTACCCCTCACTGAGATGCTTGTAGTATTGTTCAGAAGGGATGTGACCAAGCAGTTTGGACTGGACTGTCCCTTTTGGGGTGTGTCCAAGCCTGATTTGCATATGGCCTTTCCCCTTTCTGTACTGGCTTTGCAAGCAAGAACGATGGTCTGGAGGGTTGCCCAGAGCAATGGCAGAGGTTAAGATTAGTTCTAAACCTTCCAGCCATCACCTCGTTTGTTTTGCTCGCATTTTGGACCCTACCATAGATTGTTAACCAAGCGATGGGCAGGACCTGGAATCACCAAAATAGAATGCAACACTGGCAAGGACATAGATGCCACCTAACCAAGGAGCAACCTTCCTCTGGAATTAAGATGGCACTGTCTGTGAAGGAAACTGTGCGCCTACAAGGCTTCCCGGATTAACCAGTACTCGCTGAGGCTTGCAACAGATTCTGGCATTTCTGAGGAAACCTATGGGGGATGAGCTCAGGTCATACGAAGTCCTGAAAGAGCAGTTTAGGGGTGATTCCCAAGAGTATGTTCAGAAAAACACCATGAAACCGGAAATCCATTCAATGGAGCTCCCCAAACAAGGTAGACCAGATACTTTGTAAAGCCCACCCCTAAGAGATTTTGTACAAATGCATGCACTGTGCAGCCTATACGCATGGTGTGAATAAATGTAAGGGATGACTTACATTGACTCTAAAGAAGAGTTCAATATTGAATGTCCTATTAATTTGAAGAACAAGGTGTAGTCCCTATCACCAAAGCAAAGTCCAGAGGGAACCGCCATTCTCACATTCCTATGGCTCATTACATTGATGGTTGCCATGGATTCCCAGATGTTTTGGACTACTACTCCCATGATCCCTCACCATTGACTATGCTGGCTAGGGCTAAAGGGAGTTGTAGTCCAAAATATTTGGAGAGCCAAGGGTTGCAGACACCTGATAGGGTAATGATGCTACCACTTCAAAGGGCTAACTACAATGTGACTTCCTATAGTTTGCTTCCTTTAAAAAGTGAAAGAATGTCAGAAGGTTATGTGCATCTAGGACCCTTCCGTACATCCTTATTAGCATCTTTCGGTGTTTTGGCCGCGATGAAATGTACCATTCTGTAATGTCTGTTGGTAGAATCACATATAGCCCTTTTTTCTATAGGGTCCATTTGCACAGGTGCTAATGGACTTCAGCATTTCACAGCAGTGGTGTGAAGATGATATAATATGGGCTATTGGGCGCAGCCTCGCACACATAATGTAGCAGCGGCTTACACGCCCGGCACATGTACAACACCAGAGTTTCTGCAAGAAATAACTACGTGCTTCTGCTTAATCAGAAGTCCTTTGCTCTGACAAAGTTCTGAAAATGAAGGAAACTTTAACCATTTTAGCAACAAAGAAACATTTTGAGCTAGTAGCTCCCTTTTATTAAAGATACGCAAAACAAGTCAAGCATAAAATTAATTACATTTTAATTAGTTCCCTAAAACTAATCACAAAATGGATGTCTCTTGGATGATATGGTACCCATGAAGCTCAAGATAAGGGGCTTACAATGGAGCCTCAGATGATGGAAATGAATGGTTGGGGATACTTGAATTGGTTGTTTAATTTTGAAATCAAAGAAGCAGCGATGATACACAACATGTTATGACTTTTCTAGCTGAAGTCCAAGTCCTTCAATTCTATCACTTGAGACTGCATCTCCATTCAAGCACAGCGGCCTCTTAGTTATGCGCGTATCACGACGCGCCATTGGGGCATATCTGAAATGAGATCACCCATTGTGAGGTCCCCAGTGGGACAATCACACTGATGTAACAAAAAGGAGGTTGAGTCAGGAAAATGCATGCTTGTATGAAATTAAGATCTTCCCTCAAAATCTGAAAAGGTTGGAAATTATGATTGGTTGAAAGAGAAGATATGATGGGGGTGAGAGATGCTCCACTCCGGCGCAGATCAGGGCTCTTGTCGAGAGTACACGCGGGTGGACAGAGCCCCCACACTTTGATCAGAGGGCACCTTGATTTGCTCATTTCTGGAGACGCCACATGGAACTGGTGTGTTAATAAATCACCCACACGTTTCTTTTTTAGGACTTGACCCCTGGTGCTAAAACCCAAACTATGAAGACCAGTGTGGGAAGTGTGCCAACCATCTGCTGAACTCCAACACATCAGTCCGGTGTCTTAAGTCTAAAACCCACCCACTGAAGGCTGCTCAAAAATAATACTGACTTTTTAAGTTCACTTTGGGGTGGTCTTCTAGGGTTGGGAATATTTATCCATTGGGGGAATTCACACCCCGAAGCACCAAGCAACAGCCCCAAGGCGTGATCCTTTAGAGGAGTTCACACCCCCAATTCCCCCCATATGCCACTTCTCTGCCCAAACCCAATCTCCTGCCCTTGCCACGTAAGTGGAATACTTCCCTGGCTGAAACACCTCGTTCTTCTCCCATTAAATTAATGATCCATCCCAGCCCCCACACCTTCATCACACCCCTGTGTCCCTCACACACCCTGTCCTGCTTACAACCTACCTGCCGCCATGCCCCGCGCGACTTCCTGATTTCAGAGGATGCCAGGTCCCGTTGACTGGGGGCAGGCTGTAAAAGACAGAGGCCGTCTTAAAAAAAGGGTCTTTTTGTTGCTGTAGAGATCTGTTAGCCTCTACCATATTGCTACTTGTGCTTCCAACTTCTGACCATCAGGGGGATTCTGGGTTGAACATTTTAGCCAATACCCTGATGTGCTTAGAATAAAATTACAATCTCCTATATATTTGCGCCTCTGCATTTCTGTCATTTGCAGATACGTGCTAGTGTGTACATTAAAGGCCTGGTTATTTAAGCATGGCTAATGAGAAGTACCCCCTGTTGCAAGAAGTCAGCCAACTCTGTAAATACACTGTCCAAAAGGTGTGCTTTTAAGTTGTTTTTTTCTGAAAAGGCTTTAATTGACAAGGAGCATGGAGATGGTAGCAAATCAGATCTATGACACAGAAGTCATCCTGATCCCTAAATATTAAACATAGATACCTCTATGACAATCTCTGAGCCGAATAATGAAGCTTATAAAATATACATCATTAACACATATTGTGTGTGTACCCCTTTGGTGTTGGGAAACCTTGAATAAAAGCAAACAATTTACCAGCTAAATCCTTTCGTCAAAGAAATGATTCCCTCTGCACCTAGATGTGAAATTAGTTGCCGGTCACTCTGTTATACTCTAAAACAAGAGTCAAGGTATCCAGTCTTTATAACGACATGCAGATATACCGACACTTTCAAAACTTTTACAACGACAAAACATAACACACATGTATTTGGGGGTGTGGTAAAGGGTTAAATCTTGTGGGGAAACGGGCTTTTGGGGGACCCCCTCAAATAAAATGTGTTATGTTTTTTGTTGTAACATTTTCGGTATAAGTGCATTCTAAATAAAAAGTGTTGTTATAAAGACATGTAACCAAGAGTCAAGAACACTATTTTAGATGGCCGAAGAGGACACTCATTTATATTATGTCTCTCTGAGTGACACACTAGTATCATCACACAATCAGCAGAGGGAGATCCTTTGGCACACTAGTATCATCACACAATCAGCAGAGGGAGATCCTTTGGCACACTAGTATCATGACACAATCAGCAGAGGGAGATCATTTGGGCACACTAGTGTCATCACACAATCAGCAGTGGGAGATCCTTTGGGCACACTCGTATTATCACACAATCAGCAGAGGGAGATCCTTTGGGCACACTAGTGTCATCACACAATCAGCACAGGGAGATCCTTTGGGCACACTAGTATTATCACACAATCAGCATAGGGAGATCCTTTGGGCACACTAGTGTCATCACATAATCAGCACAGGGAGATCCTTTGGGCACACTAGTATTATCACACAATCAGCATAGGGAGATCCTTTGGGCACACTAGTGTCATCACATAATCAGCATATGGAGATCCTTTGGGCACACTAGTGTCATCACACAATCAGCATAGGGAGATCCTATAGGCACACTAGTGTCATCACACAATCAGCATAGGGAGATCATTTGGGCACACTAGTATCATCACACAATCAGCATAGGGAGATCCTTTGGGCACACTAGTGTCATCACACAATCAGCAGTGGGAGGTCCTTTGACCGGCATGCTAGACATGCTTGGATCCGTCTGTGTCTCCCAAGAGAACAGCGCCCCAGGCAGAGGCAGCTTCCCCTTTCATGCTCCCAGGTTCCTTTTAGTGTCTGAGGGGCTTTCAGCGCCCTGGAGTCTATACAGCTTTAGGAAAAGACACTCTACTTCAGCATCCTGGATTGCTTGTTAATGCACCTTCAAATGTTCTAGATGGCGGCCATTTGCCTGCTGGTTGGTGACCATTAGTTTGAATGGGATTTCTTCTTCTCAGCCAATTCCAGCTGCACAATTATTAGACAGTCGCTCTAATTCAGGACCCTCACTATTGTTTTGAGTATTCAACAGATCAGGGTCCACTTGTCCGTCTTCCAAACGTTAACAATATTTCCCCGCTCACGTCCATTGATTCACTAACCCTCTTCTTTTAATCGTCCATGAAGGTAGATGTGCCTTTTCTGTGCGATCCATCACCTACTGATCTTTCCAGGTACTGATGCGGCTTCCCTGCTGCTCACAGAATAGTGAAATTGCCTTGACTCGGCCCCATGGGAAGTGGGTTGTCCCACTGGTAACAATATTTGCCAGCGACACTTGCCGGCAGCAAAGTTGTGGAATGACCCACCCTCTGCACCGTGTGTGACCGAGGAAAATCTCTCCTATTGCGGTTTGGGAGAAATCAATCCTCTTTCCCTATCTACATGATCTGTCTTCCTTCTTCCGCAGCACCTTCTCGGATACCAGCTCACTATACATCAGTACTAGGGTGCCTATTGGCTAGCAGATACTTTATAAAACCTCTCTACGTGTTGTCTGACTTGTACCGGCTAACAAATCATCAGCATCTTCCAAGCTGGTCTGCTGGCTATGGCCAGATGACTTCCAATGATCTTCTGAAAACACTTTCCATTATTATGAAAATGATGAGTATGGGAATATGCCTTGCGGCGCGCTAACCCAATCTAAATATTGAAAAAAGGCCACTGATGACACCTTATATGCCAGAAAAATAACTTCAAATGTAGATTGAAATAGTGTCTCTTTAACTTCTTATGTCGTAGACAGCCGACACGTGTTTCGACCATAGGCCGTTTTCAAGGCCGCACACTTGTTTGTTACTCTTCCCGTTGTCGAAAAGGGATTGACAGATGTCCCAAATGAGCTTCCCAACCAATGTGGTATGATTCATCAATCTTTGTCTTATTCATCTGTAGGAAGTATCACCAATATTCTCAATCTATTGACCGCCAACATTTTCTCTCAATAAAACTTCAAGCACCAGATCCAGGCTTTCAATAGCCACGACCACCTATTACACGATTCCAATTCCGGGATCAATCCTGTGCCGTTTGCCTCTCGGCTAGAGCAAAACAAACAAAAAAACAATTTCAAAACTTTGTGGGAAGTTTTGCAGGAATGAGTTATGAGTTTGCTCGCTGCCACCACACGATTTCCCTTGTAACAGAATATTGTAGAGAAGACGAGAGTGGAAACTAGCGCACCGTCGAATAACAAACCCACACTTCAGATTTTCCATTATTATACATGTCATGTGTTCATCAATAAAAAAAAATGTTATTTACATTTATAAAGTGCACAAGTCGGACCTGGGGCATCATGGCACTTTTACAGCAAGCTTATTTAGTTACATGAATCAAGAAAAAAACATAAGCACACTGCGTCCGAGGTTCTTGGTTACAGTGAAACATGTGTAGAGCGCGATGGTTGTGGAATCATTGGCAAGGTTACATTTTGATGTTCGAGGTTACAGTGAACCGGATACAAGAAAATGGATTGAGTTATTCACAAAAAATAAACTTAGGCAGAGTTTGAGGTTGGTTAGTTGAAGAGCTTAGTTTTGAGTGACTTGCAGAAGGCAGGGTGGGAGGTCTCTTTCCTTAGAGTCGTGGGTAGGGCATTCCATTGTTTAGGTGCTTGGAATATGAAGCTAGAGCCTCCTGTTTGGTTCTTTTGTAGGTCGGGAGATTCAGCTGGTTTGCGTGCTGAGAGCGCTTAGGTCTGGAAGATGTGGCACAAACTATTTTTTCTGATAGCTAAGGAGTGCTGTAATTTGTGTGTAATGGCCAAGGTCTTAAATATTATGCATTCTTTTACAGGGAGCCAGTGAGCATGACGGCTTGCTAGAGAGATGTGTTCCCTTTTGGACATGCCAAGAGCTGCCCTGAGCAAAATGCTGAGATGCACTTGCACACCAAGTTATTAATGACATTCAAAGAGAAATACGTTATGTTCAAAAAGATAATTTAGTCAAAATTTTGAGGTGCAGGGGAGAAAGACTCAGCCTTGGTATCTAAGATGGAGTATAGTAGCGAACACAAAGGAATCCAAATCTTAGAAAACTGTGTCCCCTGCACACTGCCAATGAGGCAATAAGCCTAAAGAGATGTAATGACAGGTCTGGATAATTTAGAAAAGGCTTTTTTTTATATATTATCCACATATACCGTGTAAACAAATGTAGGGTGACAGTGTTAATAAATTCAATATTTTCAAAAAATGACATTCAACAATTCTGTTGGTTTAGAGTAAGAGAAATCTTCTCCTTCTTTATTATTTTCAGGTTGGCCCAACGCGTTTCGAGATTAATTTTCTCTTCATCAGGGGCATAAGTATTTCAACAATTCTTTCACTTCAATCTACAAAAAATTAGTCCAACATTTATTAATGTTATTTTAAAGAAAGTAAAGAGAAATCAATAGCAAACCAAGTTACATCACTTTGTTTAGCAAGCAGTCAGAAAAATAATTTATAAAGAGGCGCATCCCTTTGCAAGTAACTCAATCGACCTGTCTTGACTGCGGTGTAATTTTTTCACAGAGCAATAGTTTGATTCATCTTGTACATATTAATACATAGGTATTATCATATGTGACAATAATGCGGATTAAACGAGATTTAAACCCATCATGAACCTTTAATTTACATAAGTAAACTGTGTTGAGAGTAAAAAATGCCTAGGAATAGTCAAGTGTAAAATAAAAATAAATATAAAAAAATAAAACCTTAACATAAGGTAGGGGGGAGAGAGAGAGGAAGAGCTCACCCTTCTTCTATTAGGAAAATAGATTCAAGTGCAGGGAGAGGGCGGCTGGTTGCTGTAGACAGTCTGGTAAAGAAGCTCCGTTCTCCTATGGGAGAATAAGAGCATAAGTGCTTAGAATTTGTGTAGGCTAGAGAGATAGCCTAAAAGTGTAAGGAAGAAAAGACTTACAATTAGATGCAGGAAGCAGGAACGGTCCTCGGCGGGTACGCGGTCAGGAAGCAATGCTCACCTACCGCATCCGCCATTGACATCTTATTTATACTGAGTATAAGAGCTGTGACGTCACTCGCGCATGCGCTAGTGGCGTCACAATAATTATGACGTCACTCGCGCACGCGCGAGCAGTGAAATGTCAGAAATTGTTAAGATGCGCGTGCGCGGGCGACGTTAGAGACACATACCCCGCTACCGCGTAATCAATGTAAACAAGACTTGAAGTGAAATGATGACGTCACTTTTGTAACACGCTCTTCGAACTTGTGAAAACGAATGAAAACGAATATAATCAAGACTCACTATTACGCTGTGTATAGGAGAGGTACCGAAGATTATGATGTTGTATAAAGACCTAATACTACAACAAAATGATATTTACGGCTAAAGGCCATTCTAGTGAGCTACATAAGTGAGCAAGATCAGGATTCTGGTTTGGTGGGCAATGTTGTGTCTCAATGTTAACCATCAGGAAGATTAAAATATCAAACTTTTACATATCCACATATCAAAAAAGAAAGTAGAGAATAGACACGTATACAAGTAGTCTAACCTATCAAACTTTTACATATCCACATATCAAAAAAGAAAGTAGAGAATAGACACGTATACAAGTAGTCTAACCCAAAGCAGAAGGGTGTACAATCTAATATCAATACCTTTCTCACAGTTGTCATGATTTATAAACACATTACGGGATATTGGAAAAGCATTGTGTGATTTAGAACAATACCCATGTTAACAGAAAGGGTCCTAGATAGTTGTTGTAGTTTATAGACACATTTCGGGATAATAGACAAGCATTGTGTAAATTTGAACAATACCCCTGTTTACAGAAAGGGTCCTAAATAGTAGTCCTCATTAAGGCCCAGTGGGGTCATTGCGTCAAGTTTATTGATCCAGAACAGTTCTCTCTGGGCCAGTAGTTTAGGTAGGTTTCCTCCCCTGCTGAGGGGGTGTAGAACTTCCAAAATCACTAATCGCATTTGGCAGGCGTTGTGTCTTGAGTCCCGGAAGTGTCTGAAGACTGGTGATTTAATGTTCTGTGTCCTGATGCACGATTTGTGTTCCGTCCATCTATCCTTTGCCCTTCTGTTTGTCTTGCCGACATAGTATTTCCCACAAGGGCAGAGAATTGCGTAGATGACATTTTTGGTGTTGCATGTCGCAAAATGCTTCAAAATGATTTTTTTACCCGTATGTGGGTGACACATGTGGTCTCCTTTAATTAGGTTGTTACAATGCTGGCAATGCAGGCAAGCGAAAGTGCCACATTTCGGTTTACTTAGGGTTTTCTGAGTTGTAGATTTACTCCTTTCGGCTCCTATTAATTGGTCCCTAAAGTTCTTTCCACGTTTATAAGCCATCATGGGCTGGTCCGGAAACAAATTTGATAGAGTTTCATCTGATTTGATCAGGTTCCAGTTTTTATGAATGATTCTCTTAATTTGGAAACTTTGGCTTGAATATTTTAGCGAATGTATCAGATTTTTGTCTTCTCTCCTACGATTGGCCTGTAAAAGTTTCTGTCCTGTGTCTCAGTGCGTATGATGGCTTTATCGATGGTCTCTGGCGGAAATCCTCTGTCTAAGAACCTTTTCTTCATGGTATTGTATTCTTCTTGTAGTGTGTCCGTTTCAGAGGTAATTCTTTTAAGTCGTAATAACTGACTGTACGGTAGATTGTCTTTTAGATGTTTAGGGTGATGACTTGCATGATGCAGACAGCTGTTCACATCTGTGGGTTTACGGAAGATCTTAGTTTTCATGTGCGTGCCAGTATATTCCACTGTGACGTCTAGGAAATTCACCGTAGGTTTACCGATATCCATTGTAAAGCCAATTCTTTGGTTACAGTTGTTTAGGAAATTCCAAAATTCGAGCAGTTCTGCTTCTGTACCTTTCCAAATCCCAAATATGTTGGCGATATATCTTAGCCAGGTTTGTATCTTGTCATGCCATCTGGGGTTGTCCAGTACGTGTGTTTTCTCGAAGTGGTACATAAAAATGTTAGCATAGGATGGGGCTACTGAAGACCCCATCGAAGTACCTGAGATTTGGAAATAGTATTGTCCGTTATACCTGAAGTAATTATTGTAAAGTATGATATGTAACAGTTCCAGTGCGAAGACTTTGTTGATGTTCACATCTCTGTGAGTCAATAGGAACCACTCCATAGCTTCTATACCTTCGGAATGTGGAATGGAAGTGTATAAACTATTCACATCCATCGTGAACAGAAGTACAACATTATCCTCCAGTTGTAATGCTTGTAAGCTTCTCAGGAAGTGAGTGGTGTCTTTGAGATATGTGCTGATCGATTGGACTGCTGGTTGAAGGGCAGTGTCTAAGTAGATGGCAAGGGGCTGGAAAATGCTGTCTGTCCCAGAGACGATAGGACGGAATGGTGGATCATTTAAATTTTTATGAATTTTGGGGAGTCCATAGAACACCGGTGTGACAGGATGTTTTTGGATAAGGTATTCTGCTGTTTTTTCAGAGATCCAATTCATAGTCTCAGCTTTCTCCACAGTTGTCTTTATAATTGAGATGATACCCATAGCAGGGTCGTTGTCAAGTGGTTTATAAGTGCGCATGTCTTCCAATAGTTTTCGACATCCTTTGTCATAGAGTGAGGTATCCATCAAGACAAGTGCTCCACCTTTATCTGTCTGTTTTAGTGTCAACGCAGGGTCTTCTGCTAGTTGTTTTATCAGTTTCAGTTGGTGTTTCCTGATGTTGCATTTCTTTGGTGGCAGAACTGCCTGCCGCCTGGTATGCACAGCTCTCCCGTCTTGACCTCTGTCGCAGGAGCCGCAACACATCCTGAAACCGACTCAATGCTGTTGAGCATCAAGATCATCTTAAGCACCAGGTACATTGTGTTTCTGTCCCCCTGTTCCTTCTTCAAAGGCCCCTCGTGACTTTTACGACCCCTTGCTCCCTTGGTGCTGAGGCCAAATAACCTTGAACAGTTAAGATGAATTGCTTAACCAACAACCCTCCTATCAGTATTGGAAGGAAGGCATGGTATCAAGAATAGACAGACACAAGCGGCCGTGTCAGAAGTGGCTGTGTCAGAAGCGGCCGCGTTAGGTGGTGCGGCTTGATGTGGCACTTCCTGTTAGAGTCCTTTCCTCAAGTTTTTCGCTCCGGCAGAGCAGAGAGCAGACAGCACAACGCTTGGTTGGCGAGGGAGCCAGGACTGCAGCGTCTCGGCCAGCGTTACTTGCAGTTTTCCAATCTCTATGCCTCGTGCAGAGTTCAACAACAATCAAAAACTCTTTTTTGAATTCCAGTCTAACCGTCACCCAGCCGACACTCGGTCGCGTCCACCTGCAGAAGGTAACAGTTTAACTAGTTGCATAACGCGCTTGACCTATACTACCAGCGCGTAAGTTGGCCAGGGGTTGTGTAGTTGGGTAAGCAATTTCTACCTTGCCTGTTTTTACCCCTGGCGTTGTCCATTGCCTAGATGGTTCGCCATTCACAGGGGTACGGATAAATCTTAATTGGAAGTTAATGGATGATGAAATCACTCCCACATTGGGGCTGGGCTTGTCTAGCCCCCTTCCAACACTATAACGAGGAATGAGTCCTTGCTGCGTCTTACATCCTTAACCCCCCAGCAGGAGAGATAATGTACTATCAGAAGTTCTGGCACAACGCGCAAAAAGGAGAATGAAACACCAGTTAGAACAACTGTCCATCTCTAAAATGTTGCACATCAATAAAGACCTAATAAGTGAGTTCAAAAATGACGAGAAAGGTGCATGTTTTCCCCTATGAACACCTACGCTTCCTCAGCCTAAAGCAGCTAATGTTACTTAGTTAGGAGTTTCTAATGGGATTACTTCTAAGAACCAGGAACCCGATACTGTTGTAGGACATAATTCGGTGCAGTTATTTTCGGGGATATCACAACATTGTCTAAATGAAGTGCAGACAGGGGGTGTCTTAGCTTCTGGTAAGAAGCGGGGTGCTGCGGACCCTATGACTTCAGCATCCTGATGTCTGTTTAAGGAACAGATACAGTTGGATATCGCTGCTTGCACCAACATGGAAGACTTCCACAGTCTGATGTTGTTCACTGGCTTTAACAAGTGCGTTCCAGTATTTCACCACCACCAGAAATCTACCCAAGTAGCAATAGATCGACTTGAAAAATCCACTCAACCTTCCTCTTCCTCATATGGGGTCCATCAATGCTGCCAAACACGCGGCATAATGTCATCCATATCAGGCTCTCTTGGGCGAGAGGTGTCAGTTTTACCCTTCTCTTCTTTGGCGGTTAAACCTCTGCAGGATGCTTACCAACCACCCACTCCTATTCCCGGTCTTATGCTGGTAATCAGTCAGTAGCGTCGACTGCTAAATAGGTGAGCTTTCGAAGTGTGCATACTAAGAAGCAACTCATGCCCAACATCGAGAATATTGGTATTAAAGATTTTGTCCTGGATCAAAGGAACTTTGTAATAACTAATGTGGAGAAAGCAGAGGGGAAAGAATCCAGAGATTCATTGCGTAACAAGGTTCTTGCCTGGCTACGGCTAGAAACTGGGCCCGGAGTAGTCAGAACACTGGACCTGAAGATCGTGCGAAGGATAGACCTGAGCAGTTGATGCTTTTTGCAATCTAGAGACTGTGTATTAATGGGCTGAGGTCTTAGTAACCTGCCTTCCTATCTTAGATGATGTAAATATATACCCAGGGGTTGTTCGTACTGCAAATTGGTACTTTAGGCCCCCCCCCCACCCTTTGGGTCTTCTTCGATCCTAGGAACCAATGGCCGCAGGTTTCTAGATATTTCTGTACTTTCTTATTTACTCGGCCTGTCTCTACAGTATCTGTGCTTCTTATTTTTAGCTTTCTCCCTACCCCCATTGTTATTTATATTATTTATTTGTATGTTTCACGTTGTTTATGATTCATTTTGTTTTTGTCTTGTACGCGCCATCATGCCCCTGGGTCCATTGTGCGCATTATAAATAAAAAAAATAAAAAATAAAAATAAATAAATAAAAAACAAGTGATCCCAGTTTAAGGGTTTTTATTAAACTGCATAAGTAGACTAGGTAAACACCTAATCCAAACCTAAATCTAAGATGGGAGCAAGCTACGACCATCAAATAATAATAAGGCAGTCCTAGTGGCGTTGTGCTAAAGAAAAGGGCCTATACGAAAAAACCTTTTGCCAATCCTTACACTAAATACAAAACAAGTGTAGGATAGGGTTTCACAAGAAAGAAAGTAGTGATCACAAATGATCAGCCAGGATGTGTTAGCCGCGGTTCTCTCTTCCCCGCGTTTTGAGCACGGGACAAGGCTGGAGTCCTGAGCACAGCACACTTTTGAGCTTTCCCAGCATGAGACAACAATTCCAGTTCTCATATCTGGACCTTCGGTAGATAAGTTTCTTTTCTACAAAAAGTCTGTTGTCACCCTCAAGGACCTGATGGGTTTAAAAAATAACAACCAGTAAGTTCCATTTCAGATTACACGTGAGGTGATGATTCTTCAACCCTGTATCCCCCTCTTCCAGGTGCAGACCCCTATTGAATATCAGCCTCCCACCGTCTGGTTCATTCTGGCTTAAATTTCAAATGACGTCTCGGTTGTATTCACAAATCTTAATGTCTTATTTAACAGTTCACCGTGGATATCACTTTGCCGGGTTCACTTTTGTCAACACACTGTTTCTTGTGTCTTTAGACTTTACCCCTCTTTATTGGCATCCCTCCATTGGGTTCACGCTTGCCATTTCACAATTCCTTCTACATTCTTCTGATGCAGGATTTACTTCCCTTGTGTTCTCAATGGTTTGTCGGTCAAAAACTTTTGACTGTACAGGGATTTTGCTAAACCCCGGTAGGACTACTTTGAACTTTTCCTTGCGGCTCCCCTCGGGCCTTCTGGTATCAATAGGTTCTTTCAATGCAAGATCAACCAGAGTCTCTCAAGTGAGCACCCACGTGGTGCCAGACCCCCCTGCAGCTGGTTTTCCCTTAACAATGTACAGTTCTTTGAACTTTCCTCAGTCTGCCACTTTGCGACTTTCATTCAACACAGTTAGGTTTCTTTATCGGTTCCCCTTCGACTCACTGGCTGTGATGAACCACTTGGCTTTTCACTATATCTGGAGTCAAGGACGGTACCACGGTAGCAGGCATCTCCCTCTGTCCTGCTTATCAGCGTAGGCATGCTCCGTGTACCGTTGACATCTGCTGCAACACGCTTGGGCTATTGTTTGTGGTCTTACATTTCCTTCCACTGAGGTCTTGCAGGTCTGGGTCGGCAAAGGCAAGGTCGCTTCTCTCCTTGTCAGCCTGTCGCCTCCCGCCTCATTTCTCCTCCTCTTGAACTGCCGTGCTAGGATAGCTGTCTCGTTGTGTGGTCTGCCTTGCTCGTATTGTGCTCTTATGCCCCACCTTTTATCCCTGGGGGAAGGGAAAGGGCCATCAGGTGTGTGTGATTCTGGTCATTTGCCTGACTTTGCCTGACCTTTGTATTGGGACATGTCAGGTAAACAGCTCTGCTGTTAGTCCATTGTCTTTCATAATGTGTGAAAGTGTTCATGTGGAAAAAGGGTGGGCGGGGCAGTGTTTCTGAATGTCCTACTTGGTAGGATAGGGAAAAGGTGTTGGAAGAAGGGAGATTCCACGTCTCAACCGTCGGTGTCCCACTTCCACTCCCCGAGGACTCCCCATCCAGATGATCCTGCCTCACTGGTCCACCCCCAGGAACTGAATCCAATAGTGATGGATGTGTCCTGGCCAACTGGAGGACAGATTCCTGGGGACTAGCAGGTGAAACACCTTCAGGTTTCTCACAGTATCCAGAGGGCATCCCTTTCCTTTGTGAAACTGTCTGTCCTCTGTGTTCCATTACAGGGTGAATTGTATTTGAAAGTGTGCTGGAACCAGAGGTTGAAATGGGCGGGAGCGGTCGGGTGTGGTGCTCCCATACTTTTTATTTTTAAGTTTCACTGTTCCAATACTTTTATTTTCAAAATAAACCGTTCTGCGATGGTTTAGTTTTAAAATAAAAGTGTAGGAAGAAGTTGAAGCTTGCACTTCAGTGCACTGCACTGCACATTCCCATAAATAGCAGGTGAGTTTGTTTGGGGGTTTACGTTGTGCTTGGGAGGGAGCGCAGGGATGGGGTTTGTGGAGAGTGGGGCAGACCAGCAGGGAACATAGTTCCACTATTTCTTTTCGTACACTTCGACTGCTGGCTGGAACTGTCTGTTGTAGTAATAATAAAGTAGATATTTTATACAACCTTGACTGGAAAGTCTCTTTTATCATTGGGTAATAATTGTATTTTTGCTGTGTTTCAACTAACCAACGATCCACGACCTTGCACAGATAAGCCTGCCGTTCCGTCCAAGTCACCTAAACTGAACAAGGAGGTTTGTAATTTACTTATCTTTCCAATCTGTTTGGATCCCTTCTTGTGTACTAGAGGTGTAGGGCTGATTGATGGTTTAGAAACTTATATTCATCCCTGGACCAGTAGTGCCCCGGAAGTTGATTTGTCACAACAAGGGAGGACGACAGGAGGCCTTCTAGGAGTACATTGCCCCCATCCAGGTGGGTTAGGACCAGTGCTTCAACATTAGATCTAAAGCTGTTCAGAGGGAGGCAGGGCTTGACTTCTCGGAGGAGAAAGAGCTGATACCAGCTGTTTGAGTTTTCTTAGCTATGTGTGTCTTGAAGGAGTGGTGTTTGTCGATATGGAACCTGCAGGACTTAGCGCAGGAGGTGAGCTCAGGTGTGAATCCCTCAGAGTTCATGGTTGATAGCCAGGTCTGTATGTCTGGGTGTTTAGTGTTGTTGGTGAGGAATAGGAATTCAGTCTTGGAGGGATTGACCGGATCAGCAAGAGGCAGGTTTTGAGCATATGGATGTCCTTGATGGAGCTGATCTTGATGTATAGCTAAGCCCGAGCGCGCAAAGGGCATCGTCTGGTTGGATTTCCTAGCTGTTGGGCTGTGGTTGTGACCTCCTCACCTGCTCTCTGTCTGCTCCCTGACAGCTGCTGGACTCTGTTGGATTCTTTGGAGGCGTGAGGGAGGTGTGTCCCGAAACGAAGGACAAGGAAGGTGTTGCAAAAGAAGGAGCGGCGTTGCGCTGTAGCGCTGTTTGGCCCCGCCCCCTGTCCGCCCTCTGCCACGGGTGCCGCCCACAGGAAGTACTATTTATTATTCACCCAGACACCCTTGCGGCACTAAGCCCGAGCACGCAAAGGGCATCGTCTGGTTGGATTTCCTCGCTGTTTGGCTGCTTGCTGTGCTGTGGCTGTGCCAGTAATCTAATTTGCTGGCGGCAGGCAGCCTATTTTGACCACAAACAAAGCACTACAAAGAGGAGCTGCACGACAGTATGAAGTCCGATCCCGCTCCGCCAGATCTATCAGCAACAGGCCTGAGAACCCACCTCCAGGTAAGGCAAAGATTCACCTCACTTCCAGAGGCACATGGGAGCCCGGAGCATACATTGAAAATGAGTGTTAAAACAGACCCTTTTACCCTTCTGTACTAAAAAGCGTAACAGCCTATCGGTGGGGGCAACCATGGCTAACACGGAAATGGGTAAAAACCAATTGCTGCTCTTGGAAAATGATGACACCTTGCTGTTGGTTCCAAAGTCCCCTGAGCTACCCATGGCCTGCACAGTATCGACTGTAGTAGGGACTATAATCCAACCACCTATAGCTCCTGTACCATCCAAGTTGTCTGATGTTCACACAAGCCAGGGGAATGTGACTGAACAAACTGTCTGTGAATCAGATGAAATCTCACCAAGAGACTCTCCTGCTCCCTTAAAGGAGCCCGAAGGAAGTTCAAACCAACTTAGTTTGCCATTGGGTGAATCATTTGAGAAAGTTTTAGCCTATCGGAGACCAGAAATTGAGATCGAGCAGACAGAGGCAGGATGCAAACTTGGTGGGAGGGAAGACCTGCAGAGTCCTGTTCCACCCTTTAACCCCCTCACCCCCAGTGGAGGACATCATTCCTTTGACAAGACAGAATGTGATCTAGCCGGAAGTCTAAATCTGGCCATACCCGCCATGCGTAAGGGCATGACTGATTATCATGACTGTCCAGCAGAGGTGGGGGCTGAAAGCAGAATAAGGGAGACTCTAATGATACCTACAAAGGAATCCAGCTCTGTGATACTACTCCCTAAACGAACCACACGTGGACCAATAGCATCAGAGGCCTTATGGGACCAAGGTCACCAGTGGGACGTGATTGAGTTGGGCCAATTTGAAAAAGCCCTACATGACTCTATTATCGACATGGGAGAAAAATTGCAACACTTAGGCTCTATGGAGCCAGCCCCAGTAACTTTTGATATCTTCCAGCCATATAGGGAAGATGATCGGAATCAAGATGTTAAGGACAAAAGTAATCAAAATGATGCAACGGCTACGACTTCTAAAAATCAAGGGAAAAAAGGAAGTCCTCACTTGAGTTCCTTTAAGGAAACAATTAGAACATACCCCTCTCCGGTGTGTAGGGATAAGCAAGCCCAGGGACAATCTGAGAGGGGGAGTTCATCAGAAAGCCCAAAAATCAATGGACATATAGTCTTGCCACCAGCTAGCCTGAGCAACTCAAGTCTAGCAAACAAAATCATGCAAGACATAACGCTATTGACGGGAAAATTGAAAGAGAGAAAAGGAAGAGTTTCTCCCTAATAAATGAGAGGATGGCAGCATTGGACAAAGAACAAGCTAAAGGGAGATCCTTTGAAGTTGAGGACTCTGTCCTATTATCAACAAAGTATCAGGGGGAACAAACATCAACGAAAATTACTCAAACCTCAACCCTTGAAGATTAAAATCTATGGCCAGGTGACCTATTGAAAGATCTCAACCCACAAATACCAGTTTGTGAGGCTTGTAGGGTATTTTGTGAAGATTTTGTGCCTGACTGTATTTTCTTACCGCCGAAAAATAACTTAGCAACAATCACTCCTTGTATTCAGATTGGGCCATGTACAACAATAATACAGTGGACATGCATTATTTCAGCACACAGACATGCGTATTTGGTATGCGTGGTTGGTATGCGTGGTTGGTGGTATTTTGGTGAGCATAATTCCCTTGTTTTATTTGTGGCCCCAATATCCAGAACCCCTTATTTTTGTTTAGATTTTTCGTGTAATCACTAGAGAGACCTCAGGCTTGCATTTCAGGAACACCACATTTTCATTTTTAGTGTGCCACCATGAGCAATTTCTCTCTGTCTTATCTACGGCAGCGAGCTATCATGTGGTATTTTCACTATCTTATATACGGTAGTGAACTATGTCCCGGGCCTATCTTTTTGCCGACTCACAGACCTCCGACAAACTACAACACACACAGTTAGTTATAATTGCTCATACTGAATTACATTGTGCACACGGCTGCAGCAAATTTGACATTTAGCTACCTTGAAAATGACAATTGCACTGTCTAAACATCTCCCCACATCATCAGCACTGTATTGGTAAATATAAAACACACCACCCGTCTGCTTTCAAATATTTTTGTGTATTATAAAAGTTGCATTTAGACACGATCTCACTCTTTACAGGAATAAATAAAATAGCACAGTATCAGCATTGTCTGTGATACACTGAAAAGAGAGTGGCGGAGACAAGAACTCAATTTGCAACATTAAACATGTGGGTAAAGCACAGGAATCTCCTTTCCTACACTGACTGAATATTCTCGTACAGACTCAGCCCCCACACTTCTGTAATTACCTTATCTGTTCAGCATGAGTTTTCTTCAGCTGTTCTCTTTCTGAATTTGGCTCCCTTGAAGATTAACCCCAGTGAAAACAAGCGTCTTTCATTCTCAAACCGGGGTTATTGCCTGGAATTCTCAGCTTTTGCAGCAGGAATGCTTCAGCCAGGAAACAGGTCCTTCTCCCAGCTCTCCCAAATCTCGATTGTTCTCCCCCTCTCCTCAAGCTCCCCCAGCAAAACTCTAATCACTGCCTCTAGCATGATACCTGCTATGACGCTGCTCCAATCAGAAACAATCATGCCATCTCCTCCCTCACTACACAATGGCTAATTTCTACAGTAACCAACTGATTTCCTGTTCCTTCGAGCCCTTTGCTTCTGTAGTTATGTGGACAGAGCAGCAGAGAAAAAGAAAAAAAATGAATGTGCGTTTAAAAGTTCACTTTCAGAGTAGGCCTAATTCTGCAGTGGAGACACATTTTTATTAGTGGGTTATGTTAAATGCAGTTTTATTAGTCAGGTTAGTTATTAATAAGGTTAGTTATTAATTTTCAAATGTGTCTCTTGCACCATAGGCATTTCAGGTGAAAAATAGTGTGCATTTTTGAATGAGCACGTGTGCTTTTAACTGTAAAAATAGATTTGCATCTTATATGTTAAAATCGCTTTTGACTGAATAGCCTGTCTTTACTTATATGTCCATGTTAATCTGGCAACACATATAGCAATGCACCACACCCATGTGGTGGTGCTGCATCAAAAAAAATTGCTACTTGTGCAGTAGTGCTGTACTCTGTGCTGTAACACGCCAAATATCCTTACATATACCCTCCTTTTGTTTTTAGAACTTGGCTACGATCCAAGCCAATTCCTAAAAACAACTTGTTCTTTTTTTTCTTTTAAAATGCATGTGTATTGGGATATCTTTCTCTTCCTGACGTAGCTAGTAAAATCAGTAACATTTTCATTTTTACTGACAGCACAATCAACCATCCACCCATGATTAGCACCAGGACAGCCAAACCCACTATTGAGCGTTCCCCCCAGGTCCCCCAATTAAATCTTTCCACTTCTATTATCCCCAGATTACTAATTGTAATATTGATTTTTCTCAAATTCATTTTTATAACATGTCTTTCTTTGTGATTCAATAAATATTCCACATCCGGATCTATTGGAAAAGTATCCCTTTGGAAAAAACGATATTTTCCACTTGACTTTCCCAAACATCATTTGTTACATGAAACAATGTTAACCCCCCAATTGACACAATTGTATCCTTTGGAACCTGTAAATAAAAAACATTATATTTCACCTGTTTAACCACGTATGTTCCATGGTTTAAATGTACTACCGTCATGTTCTTTAAACAGGTGCTGACCAACCATTTACCTCTGACCATCTTAGCCTGTGCCATTTCTTCACTCCCCATATTGCTAATAATCACTTCACATCCCTCTGATATACTTGGGTCAGATTTCAAACCACAAATAGCATCTGTGGCATCAGGAACAAGCGGTTTACCTGGACACATATAATTTTGTTCTTTAAATTTTACACATGTTTCCAGGTTTGGTATTAAATAAACTTCAGGTTCCCATGACTGAAATGCCACCACTTCTGGAGTCTTAATCTTAATAAATGTGTCCTCTTGCCAAAATCCCACGTTGTGCACCCACTTCGTTTGGTAAATAAGTTCAGGGGCTACATATGGGATGCATAGCAAAAATCCGATCTCTAGTCTTTCCAAGTCCACATATAACGGCATTGCATTACCCATTTCGAATGCAATTTTTACCTGTGTTATATCAATTTCCCTCCTGGTCAATCTTTCTATCATTTGACGAATAATATCCTGCGAAACAAAATACAAGGGGATATGTCCTTGAATCAATTGTGAAACTGCCGTTTGAACTTCTCTCATATAATTCGTTAATAGTCTATCAACAGGACTCATTATGTTCAATATTTCATTTAAAGTTCTGTCATGCTTAAGTATTATTTTAGTCGCCCGTTGCATTACATCCGCTGGTTCATTTAGAATGAGTGCAGTTTCATTTATGAATCTTACTTGTTCATCCAGTCCCCCTCTAATTCCATCTTATGTTTTTTGTATTATTTCTAGGTCAATACTCAGTTGTTGCGCTTTAGTACTCATTGTTCCTACCGAAATAGAATTGGCTGTTGATATTGTGGTACCTATTATGGCTCCAACTATGGACATTACCAATGATATCGCGAGCATCACCGCACCTCTCTTTCCTCTCTTCTTCTTAATGTCTGCTGAATTCAAGAATGTTTTTTCCAATTGCATTAATATATCTCTTATTGACTGCTTAGTGTCCTCTTTTCTTATTTCCAGCCACTCTTTAGTCTGTTCAATCTTAATTCCGGTATTGTTCAAGTGTTTTTCAATCAAAATCTCAGGATTCAATGGTATGTATATATTTTGGAAAATCATCCTTCTATCACTCATGATGAATCCTGGTGCCTCTTCCACCGCGATACCAGATGCTGGTCCAGGTTCAATGACAACCTGTGCTTCTGAATTCTTGAAGATCCCTCCAAATATCATCATCATTAACCACATCATCGGTATCATCTTCAATGCTGATCGCTTTGCAGCCTTGGTCTTCACCCCACTTTGGGGCTTTCCCAGAATCCGTCCACGTGGGCTCCACGACTCCCTCGTCTCCCGTGGGCTCTGATCCCGGAACCTCCGACCAAATAATGTTAATTTTCTAAATCAAATAGAAAATAAACAAATTAAGTACATAGCACAATACTAACTTCACCCTTTTGCCAAAAATAAAACATGCTTGGTAAAAATATTTCGTTTTTTTTTTTTCTTTTTTTTCTGAAATTAAACACAAGTTAAAAAGAAAACAAGCACATATAAAACAGCATTCAATATTTAATACATTTTCTCTCTGCACACCAACCATGAGCTTCCATTATATATATTTATTTACTTATTTTATATTATATATGTTTACATCTATTACAGTGTTTATGTGCCATTATAACAATCAACTTTTTAACTTCTTTGTCACTGCCTCCTGATTGTACCCATTTATTTTCTCTTTTTGTGTTCAAGGGACTTTATCTGTTTCTACATGCTCAAGCTGCCTGATCTCATGTCTGGGATGGCATGGTTTGATTTGATTTAGATGGACAAACTGCTCTATTGCCGTTTCACCTTCATTTTTCAAAATGTTATAAACTACAGGAGAGACCTTATCTATAATTCGAAATGGCCCCTGCCAGGCTGCTAGAAATTTAGAATTTTTCTGTTTACTTTTTCCAAAATGAAACTTGTACACCTGATCCCCTACACTGTATTCCTTTACTGATGTCTTTTTGTCATAATAAGACTTTGCACTGTCAGCAGCTCTTTCCAGATTTCTCTACACAAAAGCAAATGCATGTTAAAAAATGCCTCCTCAGTTCATCAATATATTCATGAACTGTGGATGCACTCACAAGTGTCTGCTCATGTGTTCTGTATAGTAGGTGTTGTGGTAACACCATTTTCCTACCTGTCAAGACCTCATGGGGGCTAACACCTGTTGCTTTGGCAGGAGTTGATCTGCTTGCCATCAAAACCAATGGTAAACGTAAATCCCAGCTGGAACCTGCTTCTGCCACAAATTTCTTTAAAATATCCACAACAGACCTATTGCTTCTTTCAACTGTACCTGAAGACGCTGCCAGATATGCGATGTGTAGTTTCCTTTTCACACCTAGTATTTGCCATACCTTACTCATTAGAGTACTTGTGAAATGACTTCCTCTGTCTGACTCAGTTCTTTGTGGCAACCCAAACCTAGAGAACACATGGTTCACCAGCAATGTGGCTGCTGTTTGCGCACTACAATCTGGTGCAGGAATGCATTCAATCCACTTCGACATCAAACATACCACACTCAAAATATAACGGTTTCCCCTGCTCGACCTTTTTAATGGACCTACATAGTCTATTTGCAAATCTGACCATGGGAGAGTTAGGCCTCTTTTCATCAATGGTGCTCTATGCATTGGTGAAGCAGGTTTAAATTGGGCGCATACCAGACATCCTCTAGTATATAATTCCACATCTTGGGACATATGTGGCCAGTAAGCATAATCTTTTAGTATTTCTAATGTTTTTTGTGAACCTCTATGGCCTGCAGTTATGGCATCATGTGCATGGTGTAGCATTAGTCCTCTGAATGAAAGGGGTACTACCCACTGTATTTGTCCTGTTATGGACTCTCTAATCATGAGTCCATCCTGTAATCTAATTCGTGTTTTGTTCTTTAATAGCACCCTCAACTCTTCTTTTCCCATACAATCATTTTCTGTTAAAGAATTTTGTTCAGGATCTATCAAATGATTATAATAGATTCCCAAAATTCGATCATTCTTTTGTGCCTCAATCAAATCTTGGTCTGGCGTGTTATGACTCCACTGCACCACCGGTTGATCTACCTCCTTTTGTGCTTTAGAACGTGTCACTGCATCAATTTGTATGTCACCCATTAAATAATCAATAGGTAGCAATTCTCCCACCACAGCCCCAATCTTAGCCAGGTGGTCTGCCTTATCATTTCCCTGCTTATCCTCTCCTGGTGTTTTTAAATACCCACGAATTTTTCTCCAGTATATTGTTAAATTATTCTCTGACACCAATTTGTCTATGGCTTGTATCATTTTGCCATGTTTAAGTGGCTTTTTGTTGTATGTAACCATGCCTCTTGCTTTCCAACCAGGCAAATACTCCACAAAGCTATTCCGTGCATAGTCAGAATCAGTCACCAGGACAATTTCACTGAACTTTTTATCAACTGCAGTAGCAATTGCTTTATAAATGGCTGCCAATTCCGCCACCTGACTGCTCCTATCTCCAATCCTCATCCCTATACTGGGGACACCTTCACATTTCAACCAGACATTTCCTATTCCTGCCACTAATTGTTTATTACTGTCATTTTCAATGTGAAAAGCACAACCATCCACATATACAGTTGGCAAATCCTTGCATGTTTTTTCATCAAAAGCTTTGTGTGGTGATTGTTCAAATTCCTGCAAACTAATTTCCACTTCCATTTCATTTGGTATTTGTTCAGCTGCACAGTCATGTAAGTCAGCTAACCCTTGAGCAATTGGGTTCTTTTTATTTTGTCCATATCTCACTTCTACGGGAAAACCTTGTAATGCCAGCGTCCATGAAGTGATTCTGGATTGCGCTAGATTACCTGATCTAATTCTTTTACTCTCTAAAAATTGCAAAGGTTGATGATTTGTTTCAATAATCACCTTTTCACCCTGAACAATGGGGCGGAAATGTTGTAGCGCCCAAACAGTGGTTAATAGGGCCTTTTCACATTCATTAAATTTCATTTCAACTTGGGAAAATGCCTTACTTGCATATGCAATGGTTTTGTGATTCAAATCGTGTTTTTGTGATAACACTGCTGACATACAATGTTCAGAAAAACCTATTTCTATAAAGAAATCCCTGTCCTTTATGGGGTATGCTAAACATGGTGCCTTTACAAGACATTCCTTTAATTTAGCCACTGCATCAGACTGCTCTTTTTCCCATTTCCAGGGAGTATTCAGTTTAAGCAGTTTAGTCAATGGTTGAGTGATTTCTGCATAATTTTCAATGAACTTTCTGTTATAGCCTGTCATCCCTAATAAACTTTTTACTCCTTTCACATTTTTAGGATCTTTTAATCTTTGTATGGCCTCTATTTTCTTCTTTTGTGGATTTAGCCCATGTTCAGTCACTTCATGCCCTAGAAAGTTCACTTTTTTCTTGCACCATTGTGCTTTTTGCAAAGATACTTTGGCGCCTGCTTTCTGCAATTGGCCAAGTACATGTCTTATTTCATCAAAATGGCTTTTCAGGCTTTCATTTTTTATCAGGACATCGTCCACATAAACTATTGTTCCTCTTTCCACTGCATCCGGCATGGCCTTTCTGAAAAATATGCCAAATTCACTCCCACTATTGATGTACCCGAACGGAGCTCTAAGCCAGGCATATTGAGTCCTGTCAAATGTAAAGGAAAATAAATGTTGTATCTCCTCTGCCAATGGCACGCACCAATATCCAGAGGTGAGATCTAATGTGGTAAATACATTTGAACCATGTACCTGAGCTAGGCCCTGATCAATGAATGGCAGTGGCCATCTAGATACTGGTACTCTTTTATTTAACTCTCTCAAGTCTGCACATAGCCGCCATTGACCATTTGGCTTTAACACACCTAAAATAGGTGTATTGGATGTGCTATGAATGGGCCTGATGATTCCCCGCGATTCCAAATTTTTAATAATCTCTGCCAATGATTCTAAACATGCCAGCGGTAGTCTATACTGGCGTACAAACACTGGATTTCTGCTACACCCTTCTGGTAGTGTGGCCACATGTAAATCAGTTAAACCACAATCATAGGCATCGTTTGCAAATACATCCTTAAACTCCATAAATATCTCCCTCAGATTGTCCCTATCCTCATTGCTTTCATACGCATCCGCTAAGGAGATCTGCTCTTCTACCATTTTGGAAAATTCTGGAAAATCTTCTGGTAAGGGAATCTCTGCACTTTCCTCTAACTGTGTGGCTGTGTCTTTTTGTAAAGCTGCCACTCTTAAATATTTTGGCATATCAGCTTCCACTTCAATGGGCTGATTTTCTGTTTCATTTTCATTTAAATTAAATATTATGCAATCCTCTTGATGTCAGCACACTGTCTCATTTGAATCATAAGGATACACAGAATGAATTTTAAATATTCCTTTGGGCTGAGTGTCCAGGTGTTCTGGCAACTCACCCTTGGCATCTACATACTTTTCAGGAATATTTCCAATCACCATGTTATTTAAATCTGCCGTATAATGTGATTTTTGTATGGCCATTCCTAATGGGGAGTTTTCCTCTAAATGAATATCCTGACAACCTTTATTATTTACCATAATTTTTACAGATCCTTCACCAATATCTACCAATGGAATGTATTCATAATCCAGGCCTTGCTGTTTTATGGATTCATTCAGGCATACAAATGCATCAGAGCCTTTCATCTGCTGTCCATTTTTGCATTTCAGTGTTATTGCAAACTGTTTTGTAAATGCAGGAATAATAGTATCTTTCCTCATTTGTAATTCGATTGCATAAGGAACCAGTTGTGCACAATGATAAGCCCTTCTTTTGTCTTCAAATTCAGGTGCCGGACCACCTAGGCGTGACCATATTTTTTGATTAAGGAAATCTAACACCATACACATTCTGTGCATGATGCATTGCCCATGTAAAATTCATTTTGTGCTCCACACTATCCATACATTATGGTAAATTGTTTTCTGCCCAATGCTAATTTTAAGCATGCATCTGCCTGCAATTCGGTTTTCAAAGTCTGGACTGTCCAACCCAGAAACATATTGGTTTTTAATCCTAAATCTCGGGATTTCTTCCCTTTCCATTATTTTTTGCAACAATTTCTCATTAATGAAACTCCTTTCATGTCCAAGCGATAAAGTGGCTTTTATTGTTTTAAAATAGTCATTTATACCAACATGAACCCATGGTTGCTCATCTTCCATGTGTATTTCTGCTAGAGTGGTAATGTGTTTTTCTGAATCTGTTTTAGGAGCAATATTCTGTTTGCATGTTTTCTCTTTTAAATAAAAACGTAATGTGTGCTCATCTATGGCAGTCTGCCAATTTTTCCTTGGGTCCAAGTATATTTGTACAGGTTGTTTTTCATTGTCGCTCTGCATTTTGTCTTGACACATTAATATAACAGTGACACTAGGTATGCAGCTATTCTGGAGATATACCTCCACAGCATCATTTGTTTTGGCAACGGTGTGACATTCATTTATATTGCTGTTTTGTGATTTTAGTTTCTTAGGCCTCAATGGTTTTTTGGTTAAGGACCACAGCACTCCATTCACCCCATCTATGAGAGGAGACAATCTTTTCAGGCAATCTGTCCCCATCAGAAATGGAATTTCACAAATTGATGTGATCAATACCTCTTGTTTCATTCTGTGCTTTCCTATTTTTATGTCAACCTCAGTTACACCTATGATGGGCACCTCCTCCCCATTAAAGTTATGCACTGGGCCTTGATTTTCCTTCACTGTGATCTGACTCTGTGGGGTTCTCCCTTCATTGATACTCTTTACCAGCTCCTTGGACATAATTGTGGCCTGTGCGTCAGTGTCAATCATAGCAAAGGTGTGGCATTTTTCTTCTACAGTGATGGGTGCATAATATCTGTCCTCAACTTCCTCTAATACACATAAGAAATGTGAATTCTTACTGATTTCAGGACTCACCTTTCTCAGGTCTTTTCCACTTTTGGCTAAACACATTGGTAAATGGAAAGACATGTTTCCCTCCTTTTTACCCATTTCTGCGCGAGAGACTTTATTCATTTCTCCATGATCAGAGGTTTTTTGGAGTGTGGCCACTGTTCGCCCATCCATCTGGGTAACCTCAGAGACCACATTACAACCTTCCAACTGAACATGTGTAACAACATCATTCAGCAATTTGTCATTTTTTAATTCTGTGCATTTGTGATCATTTAGTGTGATACCAGCCCTTTCAGCCTCTTCAAAAATATGTGGCTCAAAGAATTCTTCAGGTGATTGACTTGTACCCTCCTTGTGAGTATTTCCTTTTTCTGTCTGTGTTTGGTCATTGTTTTGCTTGCCCAGGGAAGGAGCTATAGCATCCCCACTTACTCCCTGTCCACTAGTATTCCCCATGCATGAGTCATTTTTTTTAAATCTGTCCCTTTGTTCTTTTGGAATTCCTAATGTTTCTTTTTCATTTGTACAAATCTTTACTGTTTTATTTAGCTCTAGGTTAAACCGTACCTCTTTTTTAGAAGTATTTGCACTTTCTGTCACAAGTTCATTTACTGGCACTTTCACATTTAATCCATTAGGTATCTCAGAGTCGTTATGCAAAATTATATCAGAGCAATCTGTCATTTTGGCACTGCAGTTATCATGAGTACTTAGTCACTTTTCGGAAGCCCCCCGGTCATTGCTATGGCCATCAGCCCCTCTTTGGAAGGTTGTTTTTGCGCTGTACAGAGCTTTCCTATTTGCTCAGCTAACATTTTCACTTGGGCCTCAAGGCACTGTAACCTTTCCATCTCTCTAGGATCCTCTTTCTGTGGCCTAGGTCGATATTGGTTGTTTTCCCCCTGATTGGATCTATTCTGATACCTCTCAGGTGATTGATGTCGGTTGGGATGGTTTCTGAACTCTTGATTCATTTGTGGAGGGGAGCGGGATGCACCCATCCTTTGATTATAGTCCCCTGGTGGGGAATCATTGTACTGACGTGGATTGTAGTTCACGTTTTGCCTCATGTCCTGTCTCTCAGATTGTGGGTACTGGCCCCTAGGCAGACCCTCCAGCTTATAGTGATTTTGCGATCCTGCAAAATGCCGCGAAAACTGACGTTTTGTGCAAAAACAGCATCTTTAAAAAAATATATATATTTTTTAAAGTAATCTGCAAAAATTACTGTTTAAAAAAAATGTAATACTCAGGGTGCCAGGTTCTCAACTTTTTTTTTTTTTTACACAAGAAATGAAATGCGCTAACACATCATCACTTGCACCCCAAAAAAAAGCAGCCCAATCCACAAGGGACACATGATTGGGTACATTTTATATGCGCGCACATTCAGATGGCCTTTTTCACCTCCTTGATCAAATAAAGTGGCGTTTCTGCCAATTTAAAAGTGCATCCCTCATTTCCAAGCAAGATGCACTTTTAAATGTGCAGGAATTGTAGGCAACCCTACGCGCATGTCATGCATTTCTTTTAAGCCTTAAAAAGGTAAGAACCGCTGCTGTACCGCTTGCATTTCTGTTCCTCAAACAGGATAAAAATGCATTTTTTGGGTCGCATTTTACAGTGGCAGGCCCCTGGAGGGCCTGTCCCTGTGAAAGGTGCTGGGAGCTTGCAGAACACTGTCGGGGGAGCGAAATTCTATTCAAGGTACTGCCCATTTTGATGACAAAAATCGATCGAATGTTACAATTTGACCTATTTTGTCCAGTACAATTCGATCCATTTTTATAAAAACCAAACATGTGTTGCAGGGGTGTCACCCGCTCCCCATGTTCAGTATTTTTGGTCTCGGGTGGTTGCAGAAGTGTTTTCCCCTTTTTCCTCAAAATTGGAGGCGGGGACAGAAAAAAAAGAAAATAACGAAAAAGGGACCCTGCGGAGTCAGATCCGACCCGTGTTAGAGGGACGGATCTGGCACCGCAGGGTTGCAGGGGAAGCGGCAGCGACCAAGCAGTTAAGTAGGGGAGGGGGTGGGGTGGTGGTGAAATGTACATTTTGGGTTGTTTTGCTGAAGTGCAATCATTACACTTTGGTCAAACAACCCAGATCATCATTCAAGGCAGCTGGCCAGCGCACAATTTGCGCTACAGCTGAAACCTGTGTAAATGCGCCAGACACCTTTGAGAATAAGGTGACCTGCCCATTTCCAAAAATGGGTTGTCTAAAAATAGCATATCCTCTGTTCTTTTTTTAAATGCCCCATTTTTTGAGGATCTGGGTCAAAATCTACATTTGAAAAAAATAAAAAAACAGTTACACTATATGAGAGAGAGGTAGAGTGAAGGGTGAGATTTGAAGTGATAGGCAAGAAAGCAGAGGGAGAGCAGTGGCTCAGAGGAGGAAGAGCTGTACAAGAGAGCAGAGGAAGCAGTGATGCAGTGGGCCCAAAATCTCAGAGCAAGCGGAGGTACGGAAAGTAGAGGGAGCGTGTGGTCAGTGAGCCAGAAAGCAGAGAGGAAGCAGTTGGCCTGAAAGAGGCAGTGAGCTGCAGATTGGGAAAAAGGATGAGGGAAGAGTGTGATAGAATGGGAGAAAGGATGCAAGATGCAGAAGCAGCACAAAAGACTGAGGACTTTATATTGCGGGAGGAATTGAGTGTAAGGTGCGAGTTGGGAGTATGATTTGGAGTGTGGCAGGGGATGGGCAGTGCAAATTGAACTTGACAGCGTGACATAGCACGTGAGAATTTGTATGACAGAGTGAGAGGTTCAGGAACGCAAGTTGTGATGGGGTGTTGGTGAGATGTGTGTTGGTGAGAGGTGTGTGGGTGTTTGGGGGATTGGAGAACATAGAAGGGGAATATTTTCAGCATTACAACTGATAATTATCAATTTAGTTAATACTATTAAATAGGCATGCACATTAAACCAAAAATGTAGCCAAATCAAACACTGTTCTGCAAAGCCAGAGACATCTGGGTCTCTTCCTATTAATACACAAAATACATAATAATGATAACCTGGCTCCCTTGTAGCCTTGCACTCTGCCTATTTCCTGCAATTTGGCAATTTTACACCCTCCAGTTAATACAAAATGTCCCACAAAAATGCAGCAATAAATAAAGTTTGTGCCGCAAAATGTGCCATTTCATGCCGCAAAATCCTGGAAGGTCTGCCTAGGTTGATTTCCATTATCAGTAAATCGATCCACATATCGGGGCCTATCCTGATTACCATATATCATGGTGTTGGGATCAAATCTGCTCTGTGTCCCCAATGACTGGTAGGGCCCATCATTTCTTTGATCTTGATTTTGTCTCTGGTTATTGTTCATACCTGCCATATCAGGCCGATATCCTACCCGGGGTCTGTCCCCTAAATACCTAGGGCTGAAGTAGCTCTTTCTATTACTAGGATCATGTGATTGGAACATTGGTACAGGAAATGGCGATCTTTGTTGATTACCCCTTTGTTCAGGTGTCACATTATTTTTACCTTGGCTTTGAGCAGACTCAAGGGACATTTTGGCTGACCTGATTTCCATTACTGTGGCTGAGGGTTCTTTAGATTTAGGTCTAGTATCTTTCATCTTATCACTTTCTCTACCCTGACAATAGAGTACCTCATATAGTTTTGTGCTTTGATGTACAATCCATTCAAGGGACTTGTCACGGTCAAATTTACGGACCAATTGGGATATGATGTCTTTCTGTAGCCCATAGAAGTATGCAGTTTTAAACTCATTGGAATTTGAGTCAAAAGATACATCAAAGCGAGAAAATGCTCTTTTTAAGTCTTGTAAAAATTGGCGAGGGGATGTATTAGGTCCAGCAGTAATTGTGTAAGCGACTTTCTTTGCCTCCTGCAATGACTGAAAAGGAGCAAAATGACGCCTAATTTCTTTTTCAAACTCCAGCCATGTCATATTCTGCTGTTCATTTAATCCCCTTATGATGCTGGCCGTCGGGGCATCTAAAGTTAAATGAAAATATTGTCTGTACTGTTCCTTAGGTATCTGGAGTGCTTTAAAAATGTCATGCACCGCTTCTAAGTGATCCTCAATGCAGCATTCACCTCCCTTTTTAAATGGTTTGATCAGGGCTTTAATGGATTTCATTATTTTTATGGGGCTACTTGTTGCAATGCATGGAATTGCACTATTTTGTGATTCAATCCTGTTTTCAGGTGTATGAGATTGGTGGCTGCCCCCAATGGGAGTATCAAATCCCCCAAGGGCGCTGCAACCAAGTTCAGTCACCGGCCCAGTCACTGGAGCACTAGCTCTTTGGGCAGAGCTAGAATTCACCTCCACTCCATTGAATGTGGTACCCTGCCGCCTCTCCTGGGACCTGGGAATGCACATTTGCTGTTCTAAGTCCTTACACTTTTTAAGGAGTCTGTTTGCTTCATTTTGCAAATAGTTGTTTTTATCACTCATCTTATTAATCACCTCCTGCATGTCGCACATTTGCATTTGGCATTCATTGAACTCTTTATTTCTCTTGTCTCTTTCTTGAATCATTTTAATCATTTCTTGTTCTGCACTCTGGAGATCACATTCTTTTTCACAATGTTCTTTTTGTAAAATCTGCATTTCTGAAACAACCTCATCTTTATCCTGTCTAATGTGGTCCACTAAGGCTTTTAAGTGCACCAATTCTTGCTCACTATCATCAAATTGTTTCTTGCTTTTGGATAACTGAGCATCAAAGTCTCTGCATTTTAATTGCATGTCTTTTTGGCATACATCCAATTCTGCTCTTAACATTTCCTGATTTTTACTTGCCCCATCTAATTCAGTCTTTAACCTGTTAATTAGCTGATTATCATTCTCCTGCATTCGCAGGGACTTATTCAAAATAAACCATATTTTGCCGCATAGCCGTATTAAACAGTCTTTCTCTGCACTTTTATCGGCTGCATTCAATAATCTTGTAAGGCAGACCTGAATTATGCTGCCTTCTGCAAAAATATTGTCTAGTTTTTCTTTCTGCACCTCACCCTGAATGCGTTCACGCCATTCTAACATGCTATTCGACGACCAAGTCCCATGTGCAAACAACTTTGCCTCTAAATATTGCACTAGGTCTGAGAATGTGGTTTCCCTTTGTGACATTCTGAAATTCGTTTTTAGTGGCACACTGCTATTATAAAATGGGTTCCCTTTAATGTGCAAATGGCAGTGTGAGACACGCTTGCCACACCCAGTAGGTACTCTATGATCACTTTCCCGGCCTGCAACGCACCATAAATATGTAGGGTATTTTGTGAAGATTTGGGGCCTGACAGTATTTTCTTACCGCCGAAAAATAACTTAGCAACAATCACTCCTTGTATTCAGATTGGGCCATGTACAACAATAATACAGTGGACATGCATTATTTCAGCACACAGACATGCGTATTTGGTATGCGTGGTTGGTATGCGTGGTTGGTGGTATTTTGGTGAGCATAATTCCCTTGTTTTATTTGTGGCCCCAATATCCAGAACCCCTTATTTTTGTTTAGATTTTTCGTGTAATCACTAGAGAGACCTCAGGCTTGCATTTCAGGAACACCACATTTTCATTTTTAGTGTGCCACCATGGGCAATTTCTCTCTGTCTTATCTACGGCAGCGAGCTATCATGTGGTATTTTCACTATCTTATATACGGTAGTGAACTATGTCCCGGGCCTCCCTTTTTGCCGACTCATAGACCTCCGACAAACTACAACACACACAGTTAGTTATAATTGCTCATACTGAATTACATTGTGCACACGGCTGCAGCAAATTTGACGTTTAGCTACCTTGAAAATGACAATTGCACTGTCTAAACATCTCCCCACATCATCAGCACTGTATTGGTAAATATAAAACACACCACCCGTCTGCTTTCAAATATTTTTGTGTATTATAAAAGTTGCATTTAAACACGATCTCACTCTTTACAGGAATAAATAAAATAGCACAGTATCAGCATTGTCTGTGATACACTGAAAAGAGAGTGGCGGAGACAAGAACTCAATTTGCAACATTAAACATGTGAGTAAAGCACAGGAATCTCCTTTCCTACACTGACTGAATATTCTCGTACACACTCAGCCCCCACACTTCTGTAATTACCTTATCTGTTCAGCATGAGTTTTCTTCAGCTGTTCTCTTTCTGAATTTGGCTCCCTTGAAGATTAACCCCAGTGAACACAAGCGTCTTTCGTTCTCAAACCGGGGTTATTGCCTGGAATTCTCAGCTTTTGCAGCAGGAATGCTTCAGCCAGGAAACAGGTCCTTCTCCCAGCTCTGCCAAATCTCGATTGTTCTCCCCCTCTCCTCAAGCTCCCCCAGAAAAACTCTAATCACTGCCTCTAGCATGATACTTGCTATGACGCTGCTCCAATCAGAATCAATCATGCCATCTCCTCCCTCACTACACAATGGCTCATTTCTACAGTAACCATTTGTAACCAACTGATTTCCTGTTCCTTCGAGCCCTCGTTTCTGTAGTTATGTGGACAGAGCAGCAGAGAAAAAGAAAAAAAATGAATGTGCGTTTAAAAGTTCACTTTCAGAGTAGGCCTAATTCTGCAGTGGAGACACATTTTTATTAGTGGGTTATGTTAAATGCAGTTTTATTAGTCAGGTTAGTTATTAATAAGGTTAGTTATTAATTTTCAAATGTGTCTCTTGCACCATAGGCATTTCAGGTGAAAAATAGTGTGCATTTTTGAATGTGCACGTGTGCTTTTAACTGTAAAAATAGATTTGCATCTTATTTGTTAAAATCGTTTTTGACTGAATAGCCTGTCTTTACTTATATGTCCATGTTAATTTGGCAACACATATAGCAATGCACCACACCCATGTGGTGGTGCTGCATCAAAAAAAAATTGCTACCTGTGCAGTAGTGCTGTACTCTGTGCTGTAACACGCCAAATATCCTTACAGGCTCAAACGGCAAGGAAAATGACACAACCACCAATCTTGGAAGAAGCTACTTTGCGTTCAGGTGATCTGTTGAAAGAACACATTACATAAACAGTTAGCGAAGCCTGTAAACTTGGAAGAGAAAAGGACATGGAACACATTCAAAAAGTGGTTATGGCTTTGTTACACTGGCCCCCTTTTTAAAACTCTATGAGGTGATCAAAGACTCTGTTCAAGAGGTGATTACCACCAACACACAAATAAAAGAGGCAAATATACAAATTGTTTTGTCTTTGCAGAGTCTGAACATACGAATGAACAAAGAAGCTGAATTAACACAACTCTGGCAAAATCGCCTCAGTGAAGAATTAGCGAGAAGGGATGCAAGTGACAAATCAATATTGATGAAGGCAGTCCTTGACTGCAAATGGATGAGAAGCCTGTATAAACAGAAAACCGATGGGAACTATTTAGGAGAAAACCCCAAAGGAGGAAAAGGCCCAATGAAAATGAAACAGGGAAACGGTACCCATCTCAAACAAACAGAGTTACCACTTGAGGATGTGATCCTTATTTCCCCTGGGAAAAGGGGGTTGAAAAACGTGATTTAACATCTCAGCCGGAGCAATCCAACTTTGCCATTTTTTCAGGAGGAACCCCTGTGGATCAGGTCCATCAGAAGGGGAATGAGTTAGCTAAAAAAAAAACAAAAATGGAAAAGAAATCAAAAAATGAAGCTTTAAAACAGAAGGTAAATGGCTCAAGAGCCTTTCTGAGGAATCTAAGAACACCACCTACAAGAGAAAATATACAGTGTGCAAAGAAGCTCAGAAGAGAACTGGCAATGTGTGAGTTAGATAGTATAGAGGTCGATGCGGAAAATGAACTCAAAAATATTGCTCCATTAGCAGATGAAAAATGGGAAGATCAGGAGCAACCAGCGGATCTAAGCGACCTGATTGATCTCATGGATAAAAACAGGGATGAGGAAGATTGGGAAAGTATCAGCCTATCGGAATGGCAAACCATAGACAACTGGGAAACCACCGATTTGGGCTCAAATCCTACAGGTTGTAAGAAACCTCAAAGTGAGACTCTCCCAAAGACCCCTAGGAAATCAGGGAGAAGATCTGACCCCTCGGAAAGAGAACTTGCTGTTGATGCTGAAAGAGAGTTCATCCACTTTAGAACTATTGAACAAAAAAGGAAAGAGCAGGCTAATAAAGAGATGAATGTACGAAAACAACAGGGAAAATTTCAACCAAAGCAAAAAAATAACAACAGAGAAAAGGAGAACACTGAAGCCAAGAAAAGGCAAGAGTTGCCACCATCAATTTCAAGGAAATCTACTCTATCCAAAGGATGCTACCTAAAATTAGAAACTGCATCTAATGGCCCTAAAAGGGCGGTGCTAAACAGGAGCTATGTGATGACTCTCTGCAACCAATCTGCAGCCCTATGTACGATATCAACTGATGATATAAAAGTAGTGGAACTCCCAAGGGAACAGAGGTTGTATCAAGTTATATTACATCTTACTTCCAACAAGATCAAGCAGCAATTCCTGGCGCTAGTGATATCCTAAAAAAAAGGGATTCCGATTAGAGGATCTGGACGATGATTTCAAGCAAAACAACTCTAAAACAATAAGGAAGGAAGACAAGGAACCCAAGGAGGAGAACCTAGCACGCAATAAGGAAAAAGCTACTGGAAAAAAGTGCATAAAAAGCAGGTCAGTCCATGAGAACGCCACAGAAAATGATTTAAAAGAAAATGAAAAAAAGGGGGGAAAAATCAAAAAGGGAACCCATCCATAATACAAAAAGTGATGAGAAATTGAAAACTCTAAGGTTTACTGTGGACAATTCAGAGAACCCAAGGAAGGTGAAAACTAACCCAAATAAAGCAGGAAACAAAACAAACGACTGGACATGGATGGGGAGTACCTTAAACTCTAACAAGAAACAATAGAGTGAGGAGGGCCAGCATAGACCCGTCTACTGTGCCTCATGGAACACCAGAGGTTTTAAACATCTGTTCTTTAAGGACAGTAGTTTTCTGGCCAAATGCGGCCTTATCTCCATTCAAGAATCTTGGCTGCGTGAGCCACCAGTGTGTGAGGGTTATGAAGTCTATATTAACCCGGCTAAAAAGGGTCCAAAAGGAAGACCATTTGCGGGACTTATGATATTGAAGAAACTAGACAGTCCTTTGCAAGTGCTGGAACATCACATCCCAAATCCCTATGTGCAAATATTGAAAATAGCATTAAAAGCAGATGAAAAGGAGGTGCCAGCTAAGATGATCCTGATCAACACCTATTGGAGTGAAAACATGCCAGGGCAGGCCACCTATCTAAAATCCATCATGAATGCCATAGAGAAATCTATGACTGAGGAAAAAGATCAGTTGATACTACTAAATCGGGATCTAAATATCAAACTGTTGGACAAGGAGGGTTAAATCAAAGAAATAGAACATCTTTCAGGAAAAGAAAAAATATGGATGATGGAAATGCGAATCCGTGATATGAAGATGCTAAATAGCCAGACAAGAGGAGATCTAATGGGCGCTAATACATGGCACAGTGGAAAATCGGGAGCATACCTAGACTATTGTTTTGTAGGAGGTAACACGCTTGCTTGTATAAACTCATTTACAATAACTAAATAAGCAAATAGTGATCACTGTTTGCTGGTAACAGAACTCGCTTGGAAAATAAGAATAACCACAGGGAGTGAGAGAATGATGGGAATGAAGGTGTCATGGGGAAGAAATCAATTGAGGCTGTAAAACCAGGTCATACCAAAATTGGTACAGGACTACAAGGAAGCCACAGAGAAAGGTAATGAGGTGGTCGAGTATAAATGGCTGTTGGTCAAGCAAGATTCAACTAAAATGAAACAAATTGAAAGAAAACATGCATATGACGAACTCGTAGTTGTCAGACAAAAACAATATAGAGCTGAGCTCATACGCATAAAAAAGGCTAACAGCATAGAGAAATGGAAACTGCTGAGGAAGTGCCAGCAAACATATAAAAATTGGTTGCACGCAACCCGCTATTTGAGAATACAAAGAGATGCAGAGAAAATGTTAGCCGCAATATCAACAAATAACACAAGAAGTACGTGGGATCTCATTTCAAGAGGGACTTGAACCAAATGGCAATAGGTGTTAATCAAGTTTCGGATGAAAACTGGTTTCAGCATAATACCTCACTCTATGAAGGAAAAACCCAAGAAAAAGTCACAGAGAAGATGTCAGCTGACAATCCATGGGCCCTGGAATTCGATAGAGACGACATACTGATGTTAATTAAAAAACGTAGCACTTCCAGGGCAGCAGGCCCAGATGGTATCTCCAATAAAATGCTGAAAGAAAACTGTGAAGGCTGGTCTGACCTAATATATGCACTATTCCAACAAATAATACAAGCTAAGCAAATTCCAACCATGTGGACTGAGGCTTACATCGTGCCAATCTATAAAAAGGGGGACAGATGGAACCCCGGAAATTACAGGCCGATTGCGCTGTTGGATTCAATCGGCAAGCTTTTCTCGCCCATCTTGCTAAGGGACCTTAAAAAACGGGCCACCCAGGCTAAAATCTTGGAAAGAGACAAACAGCCTTTGTAAGTGGCGTTGGTACTGCCCTTAATTTGTTACGGCCTACTTGGCCTTTATTGACCTCGAACAGGCATTCGATGGGATAAACCGAGATCGCCTCTGGCTTAAATTGAGGAACTGGGGGTGCCTGACGGACCTGCTGGAAGCTATCCAAGCCCTATACACTGATACCTCGATACAGATACAAATAACAGCAAATGGAGGGCTATCCAGGAAGATCAAAACCTCCCGAGGAATAAAACAGGGATGTGCTTTAGCCCCCTTTCTCTTTGTCCTATACATGACAGACATGAAGATCACTCAAGATCAGATCCATGCTTTCCCTCCGAAGGTAAATGGAAGTGAGGTACTGTGGATGCTGTATGCGGATGACGCTGTATTTGCAGACCAAACACCAGTAGGACTGCAACAATGGATAGAGGCCTTTAACAAATATCTAAAAGACAACAGCATGAAAATAAACATTAAAAAATCCATGGTTTTAACCATGAGGTCATGCCGCGGAAGAAAACTAGCAGGGAAAAAAATGCAGACGTGGTCATTGGAAAAGGAAAAATTGGAGGAGGTGGATACCTCAATATATCTGGGGATAAGGATAAATAAAAACTACAATGAACAGGCACACTATGCATTGATTTGAGAAAAACTAACGGCCTTAACCAACCAAGGAATACTTTTACATCGCAGGTATGGTACATTTTCCCTGACGCCGATAACAACTTTCTACAAGCAAAAGGTGGTGGCCGTAATTACGTATGGAGTGCAGGCACTCCTAGGTCTAAAATGGGAAGTCTGGAATCTATGTGAGGCCTATTTTTGGGTAAAGATTTTATGCCTCCCGAATTCGTTACCGTTAGAGCTCATAAGAACAGAATTAAGGCCCCAATCCATGGTCTCAATTGTGCTATGGAAAACCTTATCCCTAGACAGAAAGTGTATCCTCGACACTCCATCCCAGCCGTTTGAAATTCTAGCACGGACCGGGGTACCAAACAGAGACACGATTTTCCATGATTGGAAAAAGAGATGCGAGGTAAGTTTGGTACATACAGATGTCTCGGAAGACAACTTGAAGTGTAATCCCGACAAGGCCAAAAGAACTATCCGGGAAAAAGACTGGGAGGAAACACAGGAGAATAGATTGACAAGAATCCTGTGTCATAACATCATCTGGGAACGAAAGGTCTAAACATGCTCCCACCATACCTGCTGAAGTTTCCATCAAATCATTACAGAGACTTGCTGATGCGCTGCAGGCTTAACATATGGCATTCCAGAGAGGTAAAATGGACAAGACGACTTATTGAAAAATCAACAGCATGTTGCAGATTTTGTAAGAACAAGGACCAACTAGAATCTGTTAGGCATGTGATGCTAGCCTGCCCAGCCTTGGCATCGAAACGTCAGGTATACATGGGATGTTATACTTTCAACATCTCTGAGGAGACGGAAGAGGAATACTGGGAGCAGCTAATGGCAGCCAAAAAGGTCGGCAGAACTCTGGACGCATTAAAATGTGTTGAATCCCTAAATTTGGATCAGGAGGAAGATGGTCCCGAATTGTGAGCTAATATGAACAGGTTGGCTAGACTGAGCAAATTGGTTTTGGGAAAACTCATTGTATTTCCACAAACATTGTACATGTATTTAATGATTTAATGATGATGAATTTAATAATGGAGAAATGTTAAAGGTTTCAATCTGTTTAACCAATAAAACAAAAACAAAAAAATATATAGCTGTTTGTCATCAGGGTATTGGTAGATGTGGACATTGTGTGTGGCTGGCTAGGAGGGCTCCCAGCGGCTCCATGTGTAGATTGAAGATCACTGTGGAGAGGATGGAACCCTGTGAGACTCCACATGTGACAGGTAGCATGAGTGATCTAGAGGAGTGCATATGAACAAACAGCTAGCGATTGGCGAGGTAGGACTTCAACCAGCGTAGGACAAGGTTGCTGATGCCCATGCACCAATGTTGGGTGTCTGTAAGCACCTGGCTGTCTCCTGTGTCGAAAGAGGCCGAGAAGTCATGAAGAAACAGGAGGCAGGGGTGTCCGTCATCAGGGATGTTGAGGGTGTCCTCGAACACCTGTATGGTTGCTGCCTCCCTGCTGCATCTGGTTCTGAACCTGAATTGGTAGGTTTGGAGGAGATTATTGTTATCGATGTGTTTCTTCAGTTGTGCAGTTATGCTTTCTAGATGGTCGTACCTAGGAAGGGAAGTTTGCTGATGGGTTGATCGATACCTAGGTTTTTGGAATCCAGAGTGTGTTTCTTTAGTAGAGGGATGTTTTGTCCTGTTTTAGGGTCGGTGGGAAGATGCTTTGATTTAGGGAGATGTTGATGATATCCAGGTAGGGAAGGAGAGCTTCTGCGGGGAGAGTCTTGAGGTTGGATGCCGGGAGAATGTCATTTTTATATGATGTGGCTTTGAGTGTGGCCAAGGCTTCCAACATGTCCTTTGTTTAGAGTGTTTTGAATGTAGTCCAGGGTGTGGAGATTTCACAAGGAGGGACGTGAGGTGGGTCTGTGGATGTAGAGTTGGTGTCTGGTGCTGGCGAATCTTGCTGATTTTGTCGATGAAGAAGGTGTTGATGGCAGTAGATTTTTCAATGGAGTGGGGTATGGCAGTGGTGGGTAGCGGGTTAATGCAGTGCTTGACCGATTTGAATAGAGCTCTGATTTTGTTGTCTACTTCTGCTCTGGCTTTCTAATGGTAGGAGGCCTTTTCTGTGTTGATGAGCTGTCGGCAGGTTGCTCAGAATTCCTTGAGGAGGGCCAGATCGGATGCGGTCCTGGTGCGGCACCAGGTTTTCTCTTGTTTCTGGATGACTCGTATGCTGAGGTTGAGTTATTTGGTGTACCAGTATGCCAATAGATTTGTTTTGCAGGTGCCTTGTTTCAGAGGCACCTGTCGGTTGATGGAGGATGAAAGGATGATGTTGAGTGCTTCCAGTAGAGAGTTTCAGTTTGGTTGGGGATTTTCGGTCATGTAAGGTGGAGGTTGGTGAGGTCTTCTGTGAGGGCTTCCACCGGGAAGTTCTTGAAGGACCTGAAGGTTTGCCCGATGGGTTTCTGCTCCAAATGCTTGAATGGGGCGGAGTGCTGGACGTTGAAAGGCACAGATAGGTGGGCAGACCAGTTAAGTGGGAGAGGAGAGCCGAAGTGGAGGGAAGACAGTACAGTGATGATTAGGTCTAGGACATTACCTTTGTCGTGTGTTGGGTCTTCCATGCTGTGTGAGACTGAGGGTGTCATCATCTTCTAAGCTTGCATCTAGCAATGGCCTTCCACCTATCTGCAAGCTGCCTAAACTCAAAAAGAACTTCAACCACATGTCATGTGAAAAAACATTTTTAAAACTAGGTCCAAACTTGGGTCTGGTCGAATCATCTTCAATTCATATGATTTGAGTTTCTAGAGAACAAGTTAGTCTGTGCCCAGTTGTTACTTTCGAGTGCTTTTAAGCATTATTTGAGAAATGCCCATTGGATTCTATAGACGATTTAGAACCTGGGAGCTAAATTGGTTTTAATCATGGTACAGTCTGTATTTGCAGTGTTGGGGGCTGTGCAAGAAACTTGCACTAAAAGGAGCTGCGCTGCCCTGGCTACACTTACTCAGAGCATTGCTGCCCTGTTTACCCCCCTCCCCCTTGCACTTCCCCCCTCGCTTTCTTCTTGCACTTCTCGTTCTTGCACTTGCACAATCTGAATGACACAAGGCCTAGTAAGATCGTTTGTCTTGTCCTCCCTCTATCTTCCCTCCCTTGTCTTGTCACGCCTACAAACACTTGTGTACAGGCGTGTTATAAATGACTTATCATATCATATCAAGTGAATAAGATACTCTGAGAATGATGATGCTTCTATTCGGTACAACTAATGCTCACGAATAAGGCCATGCAGCATCTCCCCTGTCTAGCCCCGTGTTTACTACATTAAGGTACTGTAGTACTGCCTTCACCTCAATGCGTGCACCGATGTAACTGGTGTGCACATGCCAGTATTATCAAATTAGGTAAGCCGTAATGGGCTTATAATACCGGATGCAACTTGCCAGGATGATCTGCTTGAGAACCCGCTGAAGAGCTGTAATTACCTTATTCCTGAATCACCTATGAGCCATTTAAAAATGGCCACCACAATCCTGATGTCTGCTCCACCCGCGTTGCCACCAACGTTTATACCACCTCCAACTACATCCAATTGTATGCCCCACAACCATATACTTCCAGCAACTGGGAGCCGGCAGGTGACATCGGCCCCCTTCAAAGGCTTACACATAAGGCTGTGCAGCATCTCCCTTGTCTGGCCCTGTGCTGACTACATTGAGGTATTGGGGTACTGCCTTCACCTCAATGCGCGCACCGATGCAACCGGCCTGCACGCAGCTGTATTATCAAAGAAGGTAAATGAAGGAGGGATGCCACACTGAATAAACAAGAATGTGTTTATTATCACAGAGCTCGCCAGTCGCCCCTCTTACTTCAGGCCGCCTTTCATCTTTTCTCAACTGCCGTTGGTCGCTGAGGTCACGCGACGCTCATTACAAACAAGCACGAGAGCACGCGCGACCGCCGCGAGGTACTTAACATTCTATACACATCTTCCCCCTCAAACAGGGCAAAATTACTTTATATAGTGCTTATAACTGTAATGTAAAACTTAACAACTATAATTAAAATAAATCAGAAAATTTGTCTGAACCAGAATATAATAAAAAATCGACAGAATTGTACAGCTTGCACATGACCTAGTACCCTCCATGTCATTTGCATTTTGAATACCTTAAACATGACTAGAGCACCATAATGTCAAGTCTCATAATCCCTCATCCACACCGGCTTAGACCTGGACCTATGTAAAGAACCCTCTTCAACTTTTGACCTTTGACTGTCATCTTCTCTGGCCTTCCCACCTGTCTTTTCCATGTTCTCATCCGGCACCCCTCCTCTCACCTTCTCATTAAATCTAGTATTATCCTCCTCCACCTTCCTCAACTGTTCCTCACCTTCACTCCTCACCTCATCACCCGCCTTCGCCAATCTTCCTTTCGACCAAACTTCACCACCTTCCATAACTACCACATTACTTTTTACTGCACATATCTTTTTAGGACCTAGAAATCTACTTTCCACACACTTGTTCACTAATCTAGGATTTTTGACATACACTTTTTCTCCCACCTTCCAATCACGTTCCTTCACCCTCATCCTGTCATCAAACAGTTCCTTATTTCTTTCCTTACTCAATGCAATAAATTTCATAATCTGATTACGGTCAACATTAACCACTTTGGCCATTCCTAGCCATCCTGGACAAAGCCTTGTCCCAGGCTCCCTTCCCTTCATCGAAACAAATGGGGATGCTCCCGTCACCGAATGAGGCGTAGTGACATAATTCCATGTCAGCATCCTTAATACTTCCCTCCATGGTTGCCTCGATTTCATGGCCATCTGCAGGCCCCCCTTTATGTACCTGTTAACTCTTTCAACAAGTCAATTTGCTTTAGGATTATACAGAGCGGTCCTTGTGTGTTTTATACTGTATCCTGCAAGAAACTTCTTCATTGCCTCAGACACAAATTGTACCCCATTATCTGACACAATTCCCACCGGGACCCCCTCCTTAAGAAATACTTTTTCTAAGAATCCAATCAGCTCCCTTGCCGTGACCTCCCTTACAGCCTCCCACTCAAACCATTTGGAATGAAAATCCACTACAACAAACACAAACTTTAAACCATCTCCCAGACCTGCCACCGGACCCATTATGTCCACTGCTAACTTACTCCACGGCTGGTCCGGTACCACATTTGGAATTATCGGAGCCTCTCTCACCACTCTGCATTTGTCACTCGTTTGGCAAATTATACAATCCTTGACACACCTTTCCGCACACCTGTCAATTCCCGGCCACCAATAATTCTGCCTCAATTTCCTTTTCATAGCCGCTTCTCCAGGATGCCCCTGATGAGCCAGCTCAACTAGTACCGACCTAAGGGAATGAGGAGGAACAATGCACCTCCTCCTCCTTAACCTATCCTCACATAAGTTCAACTCATTTTTTACTTCCCACCAAGTATTGAATTTACCATCCAAATTTTTCCTTTCTGGCCACCCCGTCACCGTCCAACCTTTGACTAACTTGAGATCATTATCAGAGTTCTCTTCCTTCGCCCATTCCTCCTTACTAACCACACTTTTTACCTCTGCTACCACTAACTCCTCTTCTGTCACTCTGTCCTCCATAGGTTCACCAGTAAGAGGTAGTCTGGAAAGGCAGTCTGCCACAACATTTCGCTTCCCTGGTAAATAGCTCACTTCAAAGTTAAAGTTTTGGAGTCCCAGACCCCACCTGCTTATTCTTGGAGAACCCATGGCCCACTTGCCACTCTCAAACATCTGAACCAGGGGTTTGTGGTCCGACCTGACCACAAATCCTCTTCCCCACAAGAAGAACTTAAAATGGTTTACTGCCCAAAACATGGCCAACGTTTCTCTTTCAATGACAGCATATTTGCTCTCTGCCCCTCTCAGCGTCCTAGACGCAAATGCTATCACTCTCTCAGTATTGTCCTTGTTGTACTGCACTAATGTCGCGCCCAGTCCCAACATGCTCAAATCCACTATCAAAACCGTTTTGTCCTTAGGTTCAAACCTACCTATGGATGGCGCCTCACCCACTGCTTCCTTAATACACTCAAAAGCCACATTACATTCCTTAGACCATTCAAACCTCACTCCTTTTTTGAGCAACATTCTGAGGGGCACTGATACCTTGGCAAAATTCTTTACAAATCTATGATAATATTCGGCCAAACCGAGAAATGATTTCACCTGCTCTTTATCTTTGGGTACAGGTGCACATCTTACTGCTTCCACCAAGTTCTTTTTTGGCCTCACCCCTTGCTCATCTATCTCATGTCCCAGATATTCCACCCTATGTACCGCAATCTTACACTTGCTCCTCTTTACCGTCAACCCTGCCTCACTCAATCTGCTTAACACTTGTCTCAACACTTCATCATGTTCTTCAGTAGAACTAGCATATATCAACACATCGTCCTGGAACACAATAATGTTTTTTACTCCACTCAACACCGTCTCCATGACCCTTTGGAACACGGCTGCAGCGGACGCTAGCCCAAATGGCATCCTACAGTATCTAAATGAACCAAACACCGTGATAAATGCTGTCAGGTGTTGACAATCCTCCTTCAACAGAATCTGATGGTAAGCTTGTGAGAGATCAATAACCGAAAACACTTTGGCATTGTTCAGTACTGATAGCTGATCACCTATTATTGGTAGGGGATGTCTATCCACTAATATATTTCTGTTTAGATCTCTCAGATCCACATATAACCTAATGTCTCAATTGGCTTTAGCTGCTACTACTACCGGCGATAGCCATTCCGAGCTTTCACTCTTCTCTATTATTCCTCTTTGGAGTAACGACTCCACTTCCTCTTTAAGTTTCTCATTAAGACCATGAGGTACTGGTCTCACCTTGTGCACCCTCGGACTGGCCCCTGCCTTTAATTGAATTTCATGTTCAAAACCCTTCAACAATCCCAGTTCCTCCTGAAACACCCTGGGATACTCTTTTTCCCATTTATCCTTCAGTTCAGCCACATCAACTGGTCTCTCCGCATTCGCCTGTATCCTAATTCCCAATTTCCACTGTTCTTCCCATCCCAGAAGTGAAGAACCTTCTTGGGTAACGTATATCTCTGCTTCACAGCTCCTCCCTTTGTACTTGATGGCAGCTTGGAACATCCCTATAATTCCAATCCTAACATTTCCATATGCATATGGCTCTATATTATGCTTCTTCAATTTTGTCACGTCTCCTTGCATGCAACTTAGAAATGTCGCCTTGGACATTAATGTCCATGGTGAGCAACTGTCCACCTTCATTGTCACCACCCTTCCATTGACCATGAATACATCGGTAGGTGCACCTCCCTTGCTTGATACTTCTGTTACTTCCAATACATTCTTTGTTTGGTTGCTCCTTCCCATCTCTAAATCTTCACTTTGTTCCGACATTCTTCCACCGGCTTCAATGTTCTGCACCGTCCCTGATTCCCGACACACTCTCACGAAATCCCCTTTCTTTTTGCACTTTAAACACGAGATATTTCTGGCTGGGCAAAACATGCTTGTGGAAATATGACGGTTACTACCGCACTTGTAGCACTTGATTTCTTTGTTGAGGCCAGTCTTGCGAAATCCCTTCACCGCAGCCACTTCTCCTTCCGACTTGTCTCCTTTCATAGTGGTCATATATTTATGGGTCTGTTCCATACTCCTTGCCATGTCTATGGCCAACTCCAGTGATGCATCCTTTGATAGTAACCTCTCTTGTATCTTTATGTTATTTGTGCAACAAACTAATTGGTCCCTTATAAGAGAGTCAGTGAGCAGCCCAAATTCACACGTATGACTAAGAGACCTCAACGCTGCAATGAAGTTCTCCACCGGCTCTTGCGGGTCTTGTATTCTTTGGAAGAACTTGTGTCTCTCAAATGTTATATTTTTCTTGGCCTCAAAATGAGCTTCCAACTTCTTTTCTGCTATGGAATACTGGTCCATCTCTCCCTGGCCTTCTTGTGGAGGATCCGGTAATCCATCATAAACACTTCTGCCTTCTGTTCCCAGATTGTGCAGCAGGATTGCCTCTTTTCTTGCTGCTGCAAACTTATCCCCTCCGATGGCAATCAGGTACGTGTTGAACAGCTTCTTCCACCTATCCCACCTTATAGGTGGAGCATCAGGTTCTGACAGGAACGGTGGCGGAGGCGACATACTTGCCGCAGCCATTTTCTTGTAATTAGTGGCTTATTTTCCAATTGTCACCCTTTGTGTTACTTTGCTTTTATCTCCAATACTTTGAAGGGCACAGGTTCACAGTATTACAGAATTACTTTGGCACACATTATAGTTAAGACTATGCCGTTACTTTACTGTCCTCTGGGAGGCCTTCTTCTTGCTAATACTGCAATGACCACATTAACCATTAGGGCGCACATTTGCCCCGCTTCGCTGTAGTATACGCACTTCTTTCTTAATAAGGCTCTTGTTGTCTCTGAGTTCCTCTCAGCTATACCTCCTCCCTGATGCAGATACTTTACTGTCCTCTGGGAGGCAGTCTTCCTGTGCACACTGTAAGCCACTGGGGTTTCACCTCTGCTGTAGTCTTAATGTCCTGAACACACCCCTCTTATGTTGTCTTTCATTGATTCCGAATTTTCCTTCACTGCACCTCCTCCCTGGCTATGCCCTCAGCCCCCCCTCTCCCTGCTCCTCACCTTCATGTCCAATGAGAGGGGGAGTGGGCGACACCCACCAGGACAAACAGCCTTTCCTTGTGTGGCCGTTCGAGTGAGAGTGGGGAGAACGTCCCCCTGCAGCGCCACGCTCCGAGGCACTGCAGAGACAGCTGCTCTTCAGGCCCCCACCTCTCCACAGGCTTCCTCCTGTCTCCGTCTTATAATCAGCACGTTCCGCTTCAAAGGAAACGTTGCTGGGCTCCTCAGCAAGCTCCGTGTGCCCCCTCGTCGCCACTTGAAGGAGGGACACCGCACTGAATAAACAAGAATGTGTTTATTATCACGGAGCTCGCCAGTCGCCCCTCTTACTTCAGGCCGCCTTTCATCTTTTCTCAACTGCCGTTCCTCGCTGCGGTCACGCGACGCTCATTACAAACAAGCACGAGAGCACGCGCGACCGCCGCGAGGTACTTAACATTCTCTACAGTAAACTGTGATGGGCTTATGATAAAGGATGTGATTTGCCAAGATGGGCTGCTTCAGAACCTTCTGAAGATCTGTAATGACCTCATTCCTGAATCACCTATGAGCCATTTAAAAATGGGCCCCACAATCCTGATGTTCGTTCCACCTGTATTGCCACCAGCAACTACCTCTCATTGAATGCCCCACAACCATAGGGTGCATGCAACGTCGGCCCCCTACAAAGGCTCTCAACTAAGGTCATGCAGTATCTCCGCTGTCTGGTCCTGTCAGGTCGTTGAAGGCTAATTCCATAGGTGCATCATAATTTAACCTTCTGGTACCACAATCAAGTTATATATGTCCATAAGCTTGCCGCACAACATAGATATCCTACCTTCAACATGTCTCCCATCCGGCGCCTGTTCCTCCTGCTCGTACCCCACCTATGCTGCCTCAGTGCACCCGAAAGATCCTTGGATGGGCACCTTGCTGACAAAATCTAGGCGCACACTAACATCGACAGTGGTCCTGGCCCTGCTAGATATGCATGCCTTTCCTCGTGCAAGTCACTGCCTACTCCCTTGCCATGCAAAACAATACCTGTTGTATCACGCAATAAGCGCTTGGGAGTGCGTACCGGCAAAGACTCCTTGCTCCTGGTCTTCATGGCAACCATGGTAGCTTTCCGATCAGCCAAAACAAGTATCATTCCACCACTAAGATTGCACTCTGCACATCCTCTATGCTTGCCAATATCTTAGTTCCGTTTGTGCTTGACATTACCAGATTGTGCGCTGCACTGCTACACGCCCCGCCCGCTACCAAACATCTTGAGCTCTCTTGCTGGCTACTACAAATGCTTGCTTGAACTCGTCTAGCCACTGACCTCTTGAAAAATCCCAGAGTGATCTCATCTTCCTACACCTCAACCACACCACCTGACCCTAGTAGCTTAGCTTTGAGTTTTGATACTAGGCACGATACAACAACTATCACCGCAGTGGCACCATCATTGAATTATGCAAGGATGGCACAAATTGCTCTTGGGCTAAATACCTGCCGAAATCATCTAATCTTGATTCGAAATGTTGCCCTTCTTGCAACCGGTCTAATTAACACACCACACACAACAAAATCCTATTCATCCCACAGTCCCACCCTAAAGGGAGCTCTAGTCAACACAAGGTCCATTACAGCACACTCTCTGGTCATCTCCGACCAGGTCACATTAAATAACCTTGATTTGGTAGCTATTTCTGAGTCATAGCGGCACAGCGCATCTGAGCCAGCCCTCTCCATAGCAGTTCCTCCCAAGTCTACAATATGCTGGAAGGATAAAGGAGAAGTTATGACCATTAAGCTAACACTCTCCCCCACCTCTACAGTCACGATTTACCTGAATTACTGTGATTTACTGGGCTGCGGGCCAACCACTTTCATTTGAAGAAGATATCATACAACTCTTGTTGTTTAATGCTAAACCATTATCTAAGACTTTTCTGGGCGACTATAACCTGGGATTTAATGATGACACTGACGTAAAACTCCCTAACCCTAGCCAGCTCCATTAAGGCCTAGGCTTCACCCCCCTAGCTAATACCTATAGACATTTAATACTACTAGCGAAAAGCTCATCCTACAAAAATAGAATTGCCAATAAAAATTCTAGCTCCAGGGAGCTCTTTGCAGTATTATGTGAGTTAGAAGCGCCTACCCCTCCCACAAGTAGCTTGACCAATGATAGTACTTGGTGCAATAACATTCAAAATGCCCTGTTAGACAAAATCACTCTACTTCAAAACAAAATGGTGCTGAAGAAACACACATTGAGCAGTGGCTCCTCTGAGGACCTTGCCTGGTGCCCACAGCCGCATCCTTAATTTCTGCAAGCTTGAGATTCAAATTAGTCTCGAAAGACGAGGTAATCCAGATAATAAAAGGTCTTAAATCCTCCAGATGTCAAGGAAATGGCTACCCGGCCCCAGTCATCAAGGACTGTGCTGAAGTACTTGCTCCATTTATCTCCACGCTCATTAATACCTTGTTCACCTCTTGCTCAGTACCAACCATCCTAAATGTCCCTTGGGTTTTACCATTATTAAAAAAAAATACTTTAGACCCATTCACCCGTACCAACTACCGCCCAATCCCAATGTCGCATATCTTCTCAAGAATTTTGGAACCTGCAACATACCTTCAGATTGAATAGCACCTCAAATCAAACAACCTCCATGGCCTGCGCCCATCAGGATTTCAACAAGGCCACGGCACTGAAACAGCTTTACTAGAGTTAAAAAATCAACTGGACGAAATCAAAGCTACTGGCAAGATTGCCCTCCTCCTCCTTTTGGACATGTCTGCCGCATTTGATCTTGTTGACCACCAAATCGTATTCCAACACCTCCACTCCGCTATGCACTTCTCTACTGAAGCTATAGCCTGGCACTCCTCCTTTCTAACAAGAGTTCCACAAGAGTTTGCTCAGGCACTGCCTCAGCCCTTCTGGTCCCTGTTACCTTTGGTGTCCCCCAAGGCTCATGTGTGTCACAGGCCCTATACAATATCTTTAATAAACACCACTTCGACCTCCTAGAGGGACATTTCCTAACACAAACTATGCAGACAATACACAACTACTTTTACCAATGCCAGGCAACTGCACCACAGATTCTACACACTGAACTCAGTTTACCAAACCATCCATGCATGGATTGCCTCCCATATGTTTTGCCCCAATGATGATAAGACAGAAATTCTCTTGGTAGGTTCACAAACCTTACTAAGCAAATTGGATGGATCCTACAAATCCTTTGTCATTGATGGCTTCACAGTCCCAGTGTCAGGTGATGTTGAGACCTTGGTTGTCTACTTAAAGTCCACCTTGTCTTTAACAGATAGACTAACGCAATTGCATCATATGCGGCTTACTCAACAAAGTTAATCAACGATTGTAGCGCCTTTCTTTCTGCAGACAGTTGCCTTACCATTGCTTGTGTGCTCTTTGGGTGCAAACTTGATTACTGTAATGCCCTATTTACTGGGACCTCAGTTCGAAACATTAGCAAGTTGCAGGTGATACAGAACAATGCCTCAGGGTGGCCCTGAACATCCCTAGATGAGAGCATATCTCGGCCACCAGAAGCAGTACGCACTGGCTTCCTATTCACAAGTGGGTTATCTTAAAAAAACTTGCCATTACCCCCAAATGCTTTCAAACACTGCTCCAAGATACCTCTCGCAAAAGCTCATAAAAGCATCCTCGGCAAGACCTGCCCGCACCTCTAACACCTATTTCCTAACCCCCCCCAAAATGTAGACTAAAAAGATTGGGTGGGTTAAGCTTCCCAATCATTGGGCCTCATTTCAAGTCTTGCAGTCTGGAAATAAGGGTGCCTGTAGAGGCGTACCGGCACCCTTTCTGGACCGCTAGACTACAAGTATGCCGGCAGGGGCTGTTGCTCCCGGAAGGTCTCACCTGCTGGGGGCACCGGACCCTGCAGGCATGCTTTTCACAGAAGCAACAGTGCCCGTGCTTCTGTGCCCCCATTCCCGTGGAGTCGGATAGGACTCCACGGGAATGGTTTGACTTACATTATCCGAAGGACTCTCAGGCAGTGGAACAGTGTTACGAGTTTGGCAGCTACCCGATGGTAGCACCGGAGGGTTACGGGCAAACTCTTAATGGGCCCATTGCCAGAAAGAATTGGAACGCTCTACTGATGACTTTATGATCGGAACAAGCATACAATCATACTCTGTCTTCCACAAGCACCTTAAGACTTTGCTATTCGCTCATGACATAACGCTTGCGGAACCTGTGCCTTAACAAACTTGTCACATTTTATAGATTTGCCTGAATTGTTATGTCATGCTGCTGTAACACATGTAACCAGCACCTTGATGCCCATGGGTTTAGTGTGCTTTATAAATGAAAATAAATAAAGACATACATAAATAATGGTTTGCTTGCACTGCATATCTTGCCTGCTTTCATTAGTTGTGCTGGCTGACAGTGTCTGTGTTCCAGCACTGCTGACAGCCCTCTCACTGTCCTCTGTGGACTATCCGCTGAGCAAAGGGACCCTGTCCTATTGATCCGCTGAATATATAGTCATTGATAAGAGCAAGGCTTTTATTATTTTATGCTACAAGTAGTAATGAGACACTGATAGTACTGAACCGAGGATAACACTGGTACAGAGCCCCTGATTTCTGTACGACAATTGGTGCATTCCATGCAAAATTCTCTATATCTGGCAATTTTCCCCATTTCTGGACGCCTGAAATTTCGTTTTTTTTTATTTCAGCCCAAATAAAAAAACACATTTTCAGGGAAACCTGACATTTCTGCATAAGATGAAAACCGCCAAAAGATGTGGTGGAAAAGCTGGAAAACCGCCCAGCTGGCTGAAAGGAATTGGAGAATTTCCCCAATTCCGTTTCACCAGCAGAAATGTTGCCCACCTCTACTGATAATACCAAGCCGCTGATTTCACTGAGCCACTGATGGCAGTAAAAGCGATGACACACAGCTTTTGATAGTTCTTAGAGGCTTAAACTGAGCCACTGATGACATTATGGAACTGAAGCTATCAATAGACTGATCATTCGGAGCCACTGATGACGCTGATGGACAAGCCTAAGAACTGTGCCGCCCACACTTGGCCACAGATCACACACTCTGCCAACACAGACCAAGAGGTCAAAGACCAATACAATATTCTATCTAAGACACCCTCAGTTCCATGTGCACAGAGTAAATTGATGCCCAGCGTAAAAAAGCATTCTCCACTCGCAGAAATGTATTAGCACATTTTGCCACAGAAAACCTGCACTTGGAAAGGTGTTGGTGGAGTTCTCATACGGGTGATATCCAGCTTAAGGGCTATATGTCTAAACGAAGCACCAGGAGCAAACCTGAAAGCCGCCACATATATGCTGAGCATCCTAACTGTCTGTTTATTGGTAACCTGTCCCCACACAGAATCTAAGCTGTGAATGACATGTCTTACCAGGTGGAAACATTGTTGATACATGCAAAATACTGGCCACTGTCAGTGCTAGTGTGTAAAAGAGGATCTGAGACATGTGGAGGCTGCCAAAGATTGGTGATTAGAAAAAGCTTGGGAGTCTACTCGCTGAGGATCTGTCTCAGCGCAAGTCCTGTCCAGCCAGAAAAGTGAACAGTCAGGAAACTAACCCTTCCAGAGACTTGAAAGGAGACTAGTATTCTTTTCTGTTTTTGCACTCCTTCCCACCCTCTTATCTCTGGACCCTACACACGGGTTCTCAATGCCCTTCTCTTCATTAGTTTGTCACTAACTGGAGGATCCCTTTACATTGGTGCAGAGTTACTCATTGCTAGTCTCATATCTCTCCAGGAAGATAGCTCATGAGCTAAGCGCTCGACTCTGAGATAGCAAGAGATTGCTCTACTCAAGTTCGAATGCCTATCAGGGCCAAATATGTCTTTAATTCTTTGGTTGATAAATTGAGTACCATTGCATTTGGTAATGTCACCTACTATTGCAACACTTTGAAGCAGAAGGAATCCAGCATGAAACACTATTTAGAAAAACAAATAAGTATTATTAGTCTAAACAATATTCGCTTGTACAGCATCCAGAGCACTGGATGAGCACTCTGTGTAGCACAACCTGTATACAGGACCAATTGTCTTTCTTCTTAAATGTCCCATATCTTCCCAGATCATTATAACAATTTTTAGCAAAGGCAAGTTACTCTGTAGTATCGAAGCATTATTATTTCAAGTCACCTGCCTGTGGTGAGATTTGCAAAGAGACACTACAAGTCTGACTATTGCCAGTAGAAGTTCTGCTTCCCATGCAATTAAAGATGAAAGTATGGAGCATCTTATCCATTCTAATAAAAGACGATTGCTCCCAGGTTTCAATATTTGGCTTGCTATAATTACACATATAAAAAAGGGTTTCCAGAGATGTCTTCTTTCAACAGGAGGTTTCTTTGTTGAAGAATAAGGTATGTCTTCTTCGATTAGTGTGGTGTCACTGTCTCTTGGCGGTTGGAACAATTTGTAATTTTGCTTTTACTGCCCATTTAGCACAGATTATTTTGCAACACAGTGTTCAAGTTCTGCCAACATGATTTATATTTGACTTTTAAGGAATGTAGATTTTTCCGGGAACAGTAAGATCATTGGGAGGGTTAGTTGCATGTGTGCCTTGAACTGTGACTATTTCTTTTTCTTTTTATTGTAACTGAGAAGGTATCATTGTAAAGTGCCACTGCTCCTAGGATTCCATGGTTACATCAGACCTGCATTTGGGCTGGTCTTAGTTCTAGGATTCCAAGGTTACATCAGGACTGCATTGGGGCTGATCTTAGTTCTAGGATTCCAAGGTTACATCAGGCCTGCATTGGGTCTGGTCTTAGTATCTAGGTTTCCAAGGTTACATCAGGCCTGCATTGGGGCTGGGCTTAGTTATAGGATTCCAAGGTTACATCAGGCCTGCATTGGGTCTGGTCTGTGTTCTAGAATTCCAAGGTTTCATCAGGCCTGCATTGGGTCTGGTCTTAGTATCTGGGTTTCCAATGTTACATCAGGCCTGCATTGGGGCTGGTCTTAGTCATGGTTCTCGCCCTTGAACTGAGGGACAGCACACCTGCCTTGCCTCAGCGTTCAAGATGATTAACACCCTGATTCATGGAATTATTTGCGTGAAAAACGCAGATTTGCGCACCTTTCTGCCCGAAAATCCCTGTTTGAAGTATGGGGATTTTCGGGCAGAAAGGCCTGCGTTTTCAAGCAAATAATTCCATGAATCGGGCAGTAAATATGTATTGACAGAGGGAAACAGAGGCTGTCAACATAACTGGGAATAGGGACGAAGAGGCGCTTAATTCAGCGATTATGGGATGTCTCCCAAAATGTGCACGGACCCTTGAAGTACGAATTGCAGTCCCTTAATATCGTGCATAATTAATATTAACAGATCATTATAACTTGTGCCTCCTTCCAGTCCGCTCCCGGCATGCTCTGCTCCCAGGACACCATATGTTGCTACTGATCACAAACTTATCTTTTCACGGTGTCATTTAAAGTGTCAGTTATAAGCTGGTCGATTTGCTGAGCAAACCTACACATTGTGTACATTGCTCAAATTAGCACTGGCTCATTGTGCTTGTCGCAATTATTTCAGCGTTTATGAAGGCAATCCAGAATGCAGGCTATTTCTCCATCCTAAAACAAGCAGTCGACTTTAATTAACTCTGTGAGCAGGAGAGGCTTCCAATGGCAGGAACTGGGTGCTCAGCCAATCCCCTAAACCCCCCCATCACAAATTTCTGAGAGACAGATACAAAAAATGGAAGACGTTTGCTCAGATTTTCTGAGAAGGTAGGTTTTTTAATTTACACCAGAAAGAAATATAACAACTATCAATAAAGTACTTGGTCAAACTAGAAAAGACAAACAAATACTTAATGTACATGTGTACTCTTTCCAACATGATACATTTCTGATTCAAGTCAATAAAGGCATGGTGGGGGACTTTTGGGAGAATAAAGACAGCTATTTGGAGATTATAAAACACAGGACGAAGCAGTGATCCAATATACATGTCCCCTCTCTAAACCATGACTGTGAAGCGATCTCAACTCTTGATCCAAGAAGCCCAAATTGGATCTGCCTATACCTTTTAGAGGTTAAATCCAGCAATCACGTGTGGCTGCAGGAAACTGAGACCTGCCTGTCCCATTCTTACAACTGGCACCTGTATAGAGCCAGTCCAGTATTCCAGAATGCTGCCAGTCTCAGGCAACAGCTTAAATACTTTTGGTATAAATGGTGCTCATAGCTCAAGCCGATATTACTGGGGCTCCACATGGAGATTCTGCAATGCCTGTTGTTTAGAAGGCTTCTGAGAGTCAATGGCAGCTCAACTTATTTCACTGAGAAAGGTGCAACCCCCATAGTTAACCTAATACTGGGAGCCACCTTCCACAAGCCAATCTAATGACATCAACCACCCTACCACAAGAATTATAGACATGAAAAGAATAATCCATCTATGATATCCATAACCTGTCATGACCCACAGAACGCACCCCTTTTGGACTTCATGGTCCCTATCACAACGGGGCTTGCACTCCTTGGTACTTCCAACAAGGCCGTCTAACGTGAAACGCCTTCCTCGGTCTTCACGTCGGACATAGCGTAATCTACAAATAGACGGCGCCCCAGCTGGCCCGTGCATCTCAATGCTATTGCAAGTAGCGACTAGACGTGTGCTCTGTAGTTCGCTGAACTGTTATCCTGGTTCCTGGACCATCTAATTCTATTCCCTTACCCCTCTTCCTTCTTCCTTGCTTCCTGGACCTGTGTGCCCTGCTTGCGCACCTTCTTCGTTTCCTGGATCCCCGGAGTATCTGAATCCCGGAACTCTGAACGCACGCTGGAGCCAGAAGAGGACTTATACAAGACCAGGTCCGTGCATAAGAAGACACCGCCCAAGAAATTCTGCAAGGATCGCTCTCAGGCGAGAAAGGGGGAATTCCATGACAGTTTGAGACGCCATACGACCGAAGTCGAAGTCGACATGGAAGCGGCCGTTCAGGATCTCATGCGTGGCATGCAAGAACTAACAACCGAGGTACAGAATTTAAAAGCGGAAAACGCCGCTCTCAAACAATTAGTTCTATCCCGTGATTCTGCCACAAAGGAAAGTGTATTGCTGGGCGGCATTGTTGACAAATACGATGGGTCGGAAAAAACCCTTCGTGGATTCCTTGATTCTTGTTTGGTTCACTTTACTTTTAAGCTCTACTACTTTTCAACTCCCCGGGCTAAGGTGGGCTTCATAAGTTCACACCTTTCCGGAAATGCTCTAACCTGGGCTACGCCCTTAGTAAATTTTGGAGATGCCCTCCTGGATGACTACGACGGTTTCATACAGGCCCTTAAAACCATTTTTGACCACCCAGAGCAGTTCTATAGTGCCCAGGAACGCCTGCTAGACTTTCAGCAGGGATCCCAGGATATGCTTACGTTTGTAACCCAATTCAAGCAATTGGCCAAGGAAGCTGACTGGTCTCCTGAAGCAAGTTTTACTCTTTTCAGAAGAGGACTGAATGAGGAGATCAAAGATGAGTTGGCCAGAGTGGCTCGCCCAAGCTCATTCCAGGCTCTTATGGACCTTGCCATGCAAATAGATTTTCGTATCCAGGAAAGGAAGGCAGAGAAGAAAAAATCCAAAGTAACCCCCCCGAAGGTGTCCTTTGAGATTACCTCCAAAACTGACACAAACCCAGGGTCAGTTACTGAACCAGAACCTATGCAGATAGGAGCCTTCCGTGGACCCATATCCCAGCAAGAGAGGATGAGAAGGATCCATACGGGTTTATGCATGTATTGTGCCTCAGATAAACACATGGTTAGAGAATGTCCTCTAGCCCCTCCTCGGCGTTCGTGAAACGGCAGCTCCCGATCCTAGATGGAGCAAGGCTTCGGGAGAGAGATGTTTGCTCCACGTCTATTCCATCCTTGAACTCTCCCGGACAAAACAGCCTAGTGATTCTACAGGCCTTCCTATCGCCATCCAAGAATAAGACCTACTCCATTTTGGCCCTGGTAGACTGCAGAGCTATGGGAGTATTCATTGATCAAGATTGGGTTTTTAGTCACCACATTCCATACGAGACACAAAGTACCATGCAACCGGTGGAAGCGATCGATGGAAGACCCCTCACTTCAGGACCCATAAGCCTGCAGACTAAAGAGATCCAGCTTTCAATAAACCATCACTAAGAGGTGATCAGATTTGACATCATTAAGTCGGCTTATTACACCATGGTACTGGATATGCCCTGGTTACAGAAACATAATCCTTATATCAACTGGGCAGCAGGATCCTTGTTTCTCGGCTCTGAGTTTTGTATGTCTCACTGTCTATTCATGGATTCCTCCTTGACACCTTCCAAAGAACAATCAATAGATCTTCAAGTACCACTTATGGTTTCCAATATCATACAGGTCCCAAAGGCCTATCAGATGTGTTTTCAACTGCCATAGTTCAGGCTCTACCCCCTCACAGGCCTGAAGACTGCACCATAGACACAGAGCCTTCAGCAGTGATTCCCTTTGGGAGGATGTTCATCCTATCTGAACCTGAAAAAAGGCCCTCCGAGAATACTTGGATACCAACCTTGAAAATGGCACCATAAAACCATTAAAATCCCCAGCTGGAGCCTCGTTGTTCTTTGTTCCCAAGAAGGACACCAAGGCACTTAGACCTTGCCTCGATTATCGAGGATTAAATCAATGCACCCTCAAGGACCGTTACCCCTTACCCTTGATCTCGGATATCCTGGAAGCAGTGAGAGGAGCTGTAATCTTCACGAAACTGGATCTCAGGGGTGCCCATCATCTGATTCGTATCAGGGAAGGAGACGAATGGAAAACAGCCTTTAGAACACCCTTTGGACACTTTGAATATCTGGTCATGCCCTGTGGACTTGCTAATGCCCCCGCAGTCTTTCAATGTTTCATGGATAGGGTGTTCTCTGACATGCTGTTCCTCTTCGTCATCATCTACCTGGACGATATCTTGATCTACTCCAAGGACCTTCTAAAGCATGAAGAGCATGTAAAGGCAGTCTTACAACGACTACGTGAACACAGACTCCTAGCCAAACCTGAGAAATGCCTGTTTCACGTTACTTCTGTTCATTACCCAGGATTTGTCCTTAGCCCAGAAGGAATTGGTATGGATCATTCGAAGGTAAAGGCCATACTATCTTGGCCGCTCCCACTTCCGTGAAACAAGCTCAATCCTTCCTGGGGCTAACCAATTTCTACTGGAAGTTCATACCCACCTTTTCTGAGATTGTTCAACCGATCATTGCTCTATTGAAGAAAGACACTCCCTTTCTCTGGTCTGCACCTCAAGACAAGGCATTCCAATGTTTAAAGACAGAGTTTACTCAAGCCCCCATCCTGGCCCAACCCGACATTAATCGGCCATTCCTACTGGAGACGGATGCCTCTAACTATGCAATAGGAGCAGTGTTGAAGCAAGAATTTGAGGACAAATTGGAACACCCCATTGCTTACCTTTCATGATCTCTGACTCCCAGTGCGACACATTATTCCGTCTTGGAAAAGGAACTGTTAGCCATCCCCCAAGCCTTCACAGAATGGTGACATCTACTCCTGGGAGCTATACATCCAGTCCAGGTCCGCACAGACCATCAAAATCTTCAAGTTCTACAATCCTTGGAGTGTAGGAACAGTCGTCAGGCCCATTAGGCCTTCTTCTTTGCCCAGTACCAGTTCCACATCAGTCATGTCCCAGGATCACAAAACATACTTGCTGACGCCTTATCTCGACATCCTGATTACGAAACTATTGAAGATCAGGCCTATCCTAAGATGTTTCCCCCACATGATTTTTGTAGCTCAAGCAGTCAGTCTTCTGGAAGATGTTTGGATGCAAACCCAATCCTCTGAGCTCTGGAAGGATACTTCAAGGAAGAATCAATGGAATCTGAGAACCAAGGACAGATCTTTGTTCAAGGATAATGCTCTAGTCATCCCCACACAGAAATTACAACAAAGGATAATACACCTCTGCCACAATACCCTTCACTCCGGACATTGTGGCATCACGATACCCTTCACTCCGGACATCGTGGCATCACCAACACCCTCCGTCTTACACAAAGACAATTTTGGTGGCCTAGAATGAAGACTGACGTACAACTGTACATCCAAGCCTGTTCTATCTGTAGTCAAAACAAACACAATAACAAGAGACCAGCGGGTCTCTTACTGCAACCTACACTACCAACAAGGCCATGGGAATTTATCGCTACAGACTTCATTGTGGAATTGCTACCTTCCAGGGGATACACGACTATCATGGTCGCCATTGACTTGTTCACTCATATGGCTCATTTTACACCTCTGTATAAACTATCATCCTCATCAGAACTTGCTGGAATCTTCCTGGAACACATTTTCCGCCTTCATGGACTTCCTTCCAAGATCATATCAGACCGAGGACCCCAATACGTCTCACAATTCTGGAAACATCTCTGTCACATTCTAGGACTCCAATGTGCTCTATCATCAGGTTATAATTCAAAAACCAACGGAGCTACGGAATGTGTAAACCAGACCCTGGAAGAATACCTTTGTTGTTTCGCCACCAAGGTGCAGGATGACTGGTCGCTCCTAATACCCGTGGCTGAATTCGCCTACAACGATTCCGATCACTCAGCAATTAAGACCAGCCCCTTTTATTGCAGTCAAGGATTCCATCCATCAGTTTTACCCTCTGTTCTTCCACATCCCACACCAGTACCTACTGTCGACTCATGGATTGAAACACTCATCAACATACAGAAGAAAGCCAAAGAACACTTAGAGAAGGCCAGAATACATACTAAGCTATATGCGGATACCAATAGAAGACCAGGGCCTTCTTATGCAGTTGGTGATCAAGTCTGGTTGTCCTCGAAACTACTACTCCGACATTTACGGCCAAACAAATTGGCCCCCCGGTACTATGGTCTATTTTCCATCAAGGAAATCATAAATCCAGTCTCATACCGGCTCAAGCTACCAGACCCCTGGAAGAAAATTCACACAGTTTTTCACACTTCTTTAGTAAAACCCTACATCCGATCCTCCCGGAAATCCTGCAGACCCACTCCTGGGGTGGTGGATGACCAACTGGAATATGAAGTGTCCCGAAACTGCGACTCCAGGTATAAACAGGGTCAGCTTCAACACTTAGTTGAATGGAAAGGATATCCTCCTAGTGAAAGAACCTGGGAACCAATTTCTAATCTGAATACCCCTCGATTGCTCAGAAGATACCATCTCATACACCCAGGCAAACCTGGTGGAACAGGTTTTCGGAGGAGGCATGCTGTCATGACCCACAGAACGCGCCCCTTTTGGGCTTCATGGTCCCTATCACAACGGGTCTTGCACTCCTTGGTACTTCCAACATGGCTGTCTAATGTGAAACGCCTTCCTCGGTCTTCACGTCGGACGTAGCGTAATCTACAAATAGACTGTGCCCCTGCGGCCCCGCGTGTCTCAATGCTGTTGCAAGTAGCGACTAGACGTGTGCTCCGTAGTTCGCTGAACTGTCATCCTGGTTCCTGGACCCTCTAATTCTATTCCCTTACCCCTCTTCCTTCTTCCTTGCTTCCTGGTCCTGTGTGCCGTGCTTCCGCACCTTCTTTGTTTCCTGGATCCCCGGAGTATCTGAATTCCGGAACTCTAAACGCACGCTGGAGCCAGAAGAGGCTCGCGTGGGCTTATACAAGACCAGGTCTGTGCGTAAGAAGACACCGCCCAAGAAATCCTGCAAGGATCGCTCTCAGGTGAGAAAGGGGGAATTCTGTGACATAGACAGACATGGCATTGCTTTGAAGATCCACATTATCTATGGTTAATTAGTTACTAAACCATCCTAGAATCCTTGTCCTCCGCTGTCATGTGTAGTTCAGCCCACACTTAGTCCTAGAGCACACTCTGTCTGATCCTTACCAGATTCTCATAGTGTGTCCACTTTTGGTCAGTTTGCATGACTACACTTACACTTTCTCTTTTCTTGTAAGTTCAGTGAAAAGCTTATATTTTACTACCTGACAGCTTATGGTTTTTTGATTCTCCAGAAAACCTAAATTGAAACAAATGCTCCTTGTCCGTATAAAAGAACAGCACATTGAACCTGATCAGTGTCTGTCAGGGGGTGGAGACTTCTAGCAAACATCTCCCTTGCGTTCCTGAAGATATCCGGCATTGTTTGCTCTGTTGCCGATGCAACGTACCCCAGAATCTTCCTCATACCCAATCATCTCACAATGTGCTCAGAACAAAGACAGTGTGTTCCACTGATGTCTACACGTGATGGTGCATCTGCATGTCCAGAAGCCGGACTCTTCTTGCAACACAAACAACACATTGGTCATCGCTCTCTTCTCCATTAGACTGCCAGAAATTAAGAATAATCAAAGACACTAGATCATGTTATACTCTATGATGCATTTCTCATAAAGCACAAAGACCTCTAAGGTATTATAGCCCTCAGAAGATTTACCTGGATAGAGCTGTGGGAGACTGCAGCGGGCCAGAAGAACTATTGTCATGTGTCAAGTTACTGATGGAAGAAGACCGTATTTATTTCCCTTTTGAATGATATGTAATTTAGTTGATTTTTAAGTTGTGCTGGGAGCTCATTCCACAATATCTCTCCCTGAACAGATCAACTGTTTCCATCAGCTGTGGGCAAGTTGAATCTAGGAGTGGCTTTGGTAGCCTTATTATGTAAACATGAAGATCTTCAAGGTTTTCAGATGCTACACCTTTGAGCAGGGGGTTCTATGTTATTTCACTGCCTCAATAGTCATAGTGGATGTTTTGACCATGGCAATATCATCGATGTAAACATTGCATTCCTTCTTCTAAAGGGATGTCCCCCAATAAGCTTCTTCCTCCTGCCCTGCCAACCACCCCTCAAGCCCCCAACACACTTTCATTGTCTGGCCCCTGCAGACCGCCTTGCCAGATCAGATAATATATATCAGGCAAGGAGTTAAGAACAAACTGAACTGGTTGTGTGATAAGGTATTGTACAAAATGAATACCATATTATCCGGAATTAACAAACTATGGATAGTTGAGAGCCTAGCATTCTTCAGTCCACTGCTGGCCCAGTATATCTCTGTCCTAAAGACTAAACTCTGTGTAATGTCTGAATTATGTTACTAAAACAGACATGTAACTCACACCCCAAGTTAGTACACCTGTACAAATTCCTTAGCTACTTTCAGACACAAAGTGGAGCTAGACTAAGAATTAATGCTAAAATATGCCAGTGTGTTGTACAATCTGCAGAATGTCTTGCCCATCAAATATATTGTGAAGATGTACCCTTCTATGGGGGAGGTTAATTTTGTTCTAGAATGTACCCCCTCCCGAAATAGAGAAGCCATTTAGGGTCTTCCAAGTCCTTTCTCGATTATTAGTAGGGATCTATGAATAATTATCAGATAAATCTGCCACTATTCAATGGCTGGCAACCAGAAAAAAACCTATACTACTCAATTGGACTATTGATCACTCAAAAGCATTTGAAATACAGGCCCTATGCACAGCCCTTCTGCACGAGGTCAAACATTCAAATGTACAAATGGATTCATTTCTCAGGTAATTATGCGGTGCTAGACCAACTCAATGAGAAAAGTAAAGGCCAACCAGATGCCACTATCTATACCAGACTAATGTCCAGAAGAAGGGAGTCTTTGGGAAATGATGGCCATACCTATTTGGTAGGAACTTCAATGTCCACACAGATAACAAGGCCAAGAATTGGCAGCTGACAAGGAAAGGATAATATGCTGACCTGGCTTATATTACTCGAGGGACTATCTATGACTGTGGAAAAACACAGTGAATACCCAGGCTAACAAATAATGGAAGGATTCCTTCAGATAAGCGCTTGAATCTTCCATATTGCATAGGTTGGGAATGGAATGTGTAGTAAATGATTTGGCCTCCAGTTCCCTGTGCAATTTTCCTGCGGACTACAACACTTTGGACCCTAATGGATGGCCTTAGACCCTGGATATCAGGTGGTCAAGTCCTTATGTGTTTTTAATGCAGAACAAACACATTGAAAATCAATTACCAACATTGGGATCACTCCTGCACTCTCTAGCTTGGCCATAGCACCACAACGTCCCTTAAATTGAAGTGTGCCCTACCATTCCAAAGCATGGAGGAAGAACCATCAAACTCTTTAGACTGGAAAGTATGCTGTGGTATTCAGGATCTATTTCAATGGTGTGTGATTGAGGCTCACACTCACCTTTATATGAGAGAGGAATGTCCCCAACTTCTCTTCCCACGTGACTGATCTATTTTATATCAAAATACATGGGTAACTGCAGTGCCAGCCACAGATCTCCCAGAGCCCTGGGTTTTTGGGTGGCACACCCGCCATCGTTTCAGTGTGTGCATAGTAGGCCTATAATCAGGGTCGGACTGGGACAAGAAATAGGCCCGGACACCCCCAAAAAAATGTCCCACCCCTCTAAAAAAAGTGGCCCACCCTTCGCCTCAAAAAAAGTGGCCCTCAAACCATCATCCGTGAATCGCGTCAATTCATGACTTTACAGAAAATGGTACTCATGGAGGGTTCATGTATCTGTTACATTACAACACATTACCACTGTAACACATTTTCATGCTGCCTGCCTCTTGTCCCAGTTCTGCCCCACCCATGTCACTCTTGCTGAAAACTGCTATCCCTGCTCGAATTCCACCTCATGGCTGCCATTGTATTGCCCATATGAAATTCTATCGCAGGGAGAATGAGATGAATTATTAAATTTGAGTGTAATAACATGTTGGCATACAATGACTTGGATTCACCTAGTAGTAGTTAACATTAATGTGTGCAGGGTGGTTGGGATCGACCTAAAATAAGCATGCACTGGCAAAGCCAAGAGTTTTGGCATGGAATAGGCATTTGGCAGGCATTGCCGTAATGGTACTACCTGGGCATTTGATGTCAGTGCCTGGCAAATGCCTCACCAATACACAAGCCAGCACTGTTGGCTTTGGCACTGCTTGTTTTTAGCAGGACTTCAGATCAAGGAACAATTGCAAGGACAAACATTTTACTTATAAATAGCTAAAGGCACACCTGGTTAAGACATTTTTTTTACAACAGGGGCTCTTTTACAGCAGAAATTGAGTCATTAACTCTCAGCAGACTGCTTAGATAACACTAGCCGGCCAACGTTTGATGTTACTGCTTGATAGAGCTAGCTCAGATCCCAGGATTGAGTTTGGTGGGAATATACATTAGCATGGTTTTGTGCAATCAATGGGTGAGTACAGGCCATTATGCGCTGTAACAGAAAATGCAGATCATACAACGCATTACGCATGCAGCTTTCCCACACCCACCCCAGGCACTAATGGGGCACTATTACTCTCCTGGAATGCAACACCCTTGCCACTGAGAGAGAAACTCAGACAGCAGCAGTCGGGGTGGGCAGTACAAAAAAGAGAATTAACAATTCACCTTTGGTTTTGAATCTTCTCTGCTGGCAGGGATCTAAAGTAATGCGCTGGAAATTCGGTGGCTTAAATGTCTAACATTAGCGACAGCCCTGCAGTAATGAAACAAGTGCTTGGCGTCAAGACACATTCATAATGGTGTATTTGTTTATCACAGTGCTATGAAGCAAAACCAGTTGGAGATGTGTGCTATGCAAATGCCAACTAACATATCAACGGTACACAGAGGTAGAGCAACAACTCACCAGGTCCCTATTAATAAAGGTAGTTAGCATTTGCTGTGCATTATTAAACCAGCAAGCGTACATTTTTTTGCACTGCTGCAAACATTTGCATTGCAAGCAACTGTGTAACGTTCTTGTAATATGTGCATCGAAGTGCAGAATAAAGATCACTAAATACACAGTCCTGCAATGTGAAGCATGATAACTATTGGGCATGCAAATGCATGTCAAATGATGCTTCTATAACACACGGATCACATGGCTAGAATTAGCGAATCTCTTAAATGATGTGAACATGGTTTCTGTCACATGGCGCACATGACAGTGTCTATCGAGGACAGGCTATTTCCATACACATCAATTGGGCCTAGTTTACTGTGCCTTCTCCTAACCACCATCACTCACAGAGAAGCGCAGTGGCAACGTTATATTTTCTACTCTGTGTGGGGCGGCGAGAGACATTCCAATAAGCAGGCACTTGGGCAGGGCAAACTTTGGAGGAGTGGCCCACTTTCTAAATACTACAGCAAAAAAAAAGGTGTTCTTCCTGCAGCTGGCCGAGGGTAGATGCGCTCGAAACCGGGTGGCATGTTGCATCCTCACATATAGTGCCCAAGGCAAGACACACCATTGGTAGGCAGGATAGCAATAAGGGATCAATAGAACATTGCAGTTTCGGGCTACCATGGTCGCCCAGCAGGTTGAGCGACTGTTGCTGAGAGGTTATATGTTGGGAAATTGGTTAATTCTATGACTTTTGATATTAGAACAAGGGGGTATATTAAAAAGAAAAATGCGTTGTCACAGTCCAGGGGATGGGTTGGGTAGGCACCAGCAGCTTGCTTATATTCTGGGTGGAGGTGGGAGGCGGGGGGTTCTCGTCAGCATAACAGAGGCAACTTTTTTATGGTATGAAGCATTGAGTTGACAAGCAGCATATGAAACATCCGAGAGTATCAAGTTGACACTATCGGATGGATCACCCTGATATGCCTTGCACTGCACAATCACATAGCCTATAGGGTGGCTTAAAGGCAGTGTGACTGCTACTGGCAACTTGGCAAGGGGCATGAGCTTGCGAGATCGGGGCACGCACGGCACAGAGGGCTTATGGGGGTATCTGCTGACTCGATAGCGCACGTTGGGCGCCTCACTGGCACTGCCCGCGCAAAGGGCGGTGCTGCTCTGCACCACACACCAACCCTACAGTTCAAAGCATGGGTCCCGTCCAATTACTTTTGCTCACCATATGCATAGCACACTTCCTTCATGGCCTGAAAATATATACAAATGCAGGTTCTAACAATAAAATGCTCTACGTTAATAATTGCCACTGAACGCTGACGAGGGGGACTCTCGGGTCAGAGTAGATGTCTGGATGGCTCACGTTCTGCAACATTAAGGTGGCCACTTGCTTTTTCTTAACTCCCAGCCCATCCATCCATACTTTCCTACCAGGAGGTGTGGGGCCAGACTCAGAGGGTGGGAGTCGAGGACGCAGTCACGCAGATCTGTACATTCTGATGTGATGAGCAGCAGAGATCCCTGGACCATGGGCTGGGCAAGAATAATCGGGGCGCTCTCTGGGGAGGGTTGGAAGGAGGCGGGAGACTAGCGCAATGTGTTTAAGTGGGCGTGGTGATGATAATGTCTGCAGTGCAGCATTGCACATTTATTTTATGATAAACTCGAAGAAATGTTGGTAGATCAGGCCGCCTGCCTATTCACGCGGGATCTAATAAGGAAAAACATGTTAACATGTTAACAGGAACGGCAGGATTGTGTGGCATGGCAGCCTGACTAATTGAATCATTTTCCTTGGACGTTCCCCAACCCATGGAAAGAAACTATGAGGGTCAGGTGCAGAGCAGATCGCATGCAGAGGACAGATGTGGGTTACAATTACAAACAAAGGGCTGGTTCCTGGCTGACAATGTATTGCTTTAGGGGGCAGACGCACATGGGGTCAGAGATCATGGGGGCACGATTATCTTACCTAGTAGTGCCAATCCAGACTGCCTCAGGGGGTCTCTCTCCTTCTCTCTACTGCTGTTGCTGGCTGCCTGTGTGCCTGGGGGCCGGGCCAACCTGAGCGGATGCTGCACTGCACCTCGGACTCAGAGGTGGAGGAGCAAGTGCTGAGCCGGGCGGCTGTCAGGCGGGCCGGTAGAGACTGTGCCTGGCTCTGGCTGGCAGGCCAGCCACACTGCAGTCGGTGCGGTGCCCTGTGTGCCCACTACCAGTGGTGCTGCCTAGTCCTACTGCTGCACACTGCCCAAGGGCCAAGGCCTGCTGCTGCTGTGCTGGACGGCGGGTGTCACAGTCATGACTCGTGTCTTGTGGGTGGCTGCCGCTGGCCAAAATCATGTCAGGGCCAGGAAGAGGCCCAACTTTATCTTCTGGCTCTGTCTGAGAGAGAGAGTCACGTGGTAGTCCACTTGGCGTTGCGTTGGCGGCACAGAGTCTACTCAGCCGTCAGCCGCATCCCTAGCCCCCAGGCACAAGTTGCTTTCAACTTTGTAAAGTGCAAAGTTGAAAGCAACTTGTTATTATATGGCATGAACTTCTTGGTGGGGGAAGGGGGCAGCCCACCCCCAGGGCAGCTCCCAACCCAGCAGCAGGCACAGGAAGCAGCCAAGCCAAGCCAGTAGATGTTAAATATGTAACACTTGAAGCGGGGCAGCCAGCCAGCCCGAGGCGAGTACGGCAGCCCCGGAGTTAAGTGGCTGCAGCCTGAGGCTGCCTGCCACGCCTTAGTCACGGCCGCTGCCGCCCCCTGCAGTGGCGGCATGGCCGCCGCCCGCCGGCCTGGTGGCCCAGGCCCACCGACGCCGTGGCGTGAATGAATTATGCACATGCTTGCATCTGCATCTGCATGCATCATAAATTATGATGCATGCATGATGCAGATGCAATCATCAAAGCAAGGTAACATCTAATGTTACTTTGCTGCTATGATGATTGTGCTGCAGAGTCAGACAGTGCTGCCGGCGCGCGGCGCCTCCCCCTCCTGGCTCCCTGCCATGCCCTGCTGCGCAGCCCAGCCCTGATCCCAGGTGGCTCAACCACCCCTCCCCCTCCAATTCCCTCCCCCTCCCCCCATCCCCCCATCCCCATCTGACTTCCCGCCGGCCGCGAATACTCGCAACGCGAGCTCCACACGGCGCAGCTCAGCAGCGCACACACACTAGGCCGGGGCCGCTGGCCCGGCATGCCAAAAAAAAAAAGACATTTTAAAAAAACAAAAAAAACAAAAAAAAAACGGCCCCAGAGGTGGGACCCCAAAGTTGATCGGCCACGGGCCGAAAGACCGAAAGGGCCAGTCCGACCCTGCCTATAATAAAATGCAATGCCACAATATAAAACAGCTGCAGTGGCTGCATTAAAATGGCAGTCTAGCCAAGTGATAACACATACCGCGCTTGCTTTATCATAGATGCCCAGAAAAAAGAAAAGTTGTGCCACAGTAGGGAAGGGCTCGACTGGCTGCCACAAAATGCCAGCCTGGCCAAGTGATAACACATATTGTGCTTGCTTTATCATGGATGCCCAGAAAAAATGTCATGCCACCGTAAGAAAGGGATAGATTGTCTGCCACACAATTTTTTATTGTTTTTATTTTATTTAAACAGATTGTATGGTTTCCATATTTGAAACCTTTAACCTGATCATGTCCATTCTTCCATGATGTGTCTTCAGTTTGATGTACAGTATCCTGATAGCAGAGCTTGGTAACACCTTATTGTGCCTTTGTCATGTTGTTGATCACCTCTAGTTTCTTGAGAATTAGAATCACTAGTCTTATGAGTGCCAATGTTATTTTCATTTTTTCTCCTTCTACAATAGTCTTCCACCACTCATCAACATTCCTTGTCATGTGACTTCTAATGATGTCCCCCAAGCACTGCTCTCGCTCTTTCCTTAAACCAGTACACTCTAGTGTGAGATGTTTCAGAGATTCTATCTCTCCTTTTATTTTACACATTCTGTAGCTTTCACGGATATCCAACCTTTTTCTTCTTTGTAATATTTCTCCCGTTGGTAAAATGTTCAATCTGAATCTCAGAAAAAGGTCTCGGAAGTACCAGTTAGGGAATAAAGTCAGATAACACAGGATCTGGTTCAGTTTTCGTGGTTGAGCCCAGAAGTTTTCGTAACCTTTGTATTTGCGGTTGTCTTCGATCCAATCTGCCATGTATAGTTTCTTTTTAGTTTTGTCTGGGTTGATCCATAAGTCATCCTCTGATTCACTGAGGTTCACTAGGATCCCTCGACATGTCTTTTGCCAGTCTATTAAGATTATGTCAGATTGGTCTTTTAGGGCTTTTATCAGCACCCCAAATCCTCCCGTGGTGTTTTCTTCAAGACATTTTCGGTAGAAACTTAGCATTTTCCATACCGCAATTGTTTTGAGTGATGTCAATGCCAGCTCTCTCCTTATTTGCTGTATTGGGACAGATTTGGGCAGCTGTAAAGTTTTCTTCCAAAACAGGCCCTCCAGGATTGACCATGTTTGAGCTTGTAGGGGGGTTGGTGATTCTACCCCATATGTTAATATTGGCACCACTTTCATCCTGTAAAAGGATATTAGAGGTGATAAGGTGAATCTGCAGTATCTTTTACGCAGAATTCTCCCTTGGGCAGCTAGGTTGGTTGCTTTCCTTTTTAGCCCCACTATTCTTGGCATGTTGTTTTTCGTATTGTCTATACAGGCTCCAAAGTACGTGAAAGCTTCAACTTCCAAGATTCTTTTGTTTTTCAGAGACCATCCTAGTTCTTTCCCTCTGTTTCTATTACCTCCTGGGCATAGCTTCAGAATTCTCGATTTTTCTGGATTTATTACCAGATCATTTGAGTCTACATACGATTGTAATGTAGTGAGCTGTCTTTGCAAGCCGATTTGGGTTTGGTCCATCAGGACGATATCATCTGCGTAAAGCAATCTCCCAATCGGTGTTCCTGCTATTTTTGGTGGAAAGCAGCGAGAGGACTCAAATGACTCCTCCAGGTCTGATGTGAACAGGTTATACAATTCCGGAGCCAGCGGGCATCCTTGTTTTAGGCCCATTTTTATCTGAATTTCGTCTGTTAATGTACCCGCTGTGTCCAATCTGACTCTGATGCTTGTATCCGTGTACAAGTCTTTGATGTTCTCCACCAGTGACTGTGGACATTCCCAGCGTTCCATTTTCTGCCATAGTCTAGCTCTTTTTATGGTGTTGAAAGCCTTTGACAAATCTACGAACACAATATAGATTCCTTGGTTTTTATTCCTTTGTGTTCTGGCTTTCATTAAGTTAATCAGGAAGATGTTAAGTGCTGTGCCTCTCCCTTTCACAAAACCCGATTGCCAAGGATCATGTCATCCACTTTGCTGTACCCAATGGTCTAATGCTTTCAGAAGTGTAGACGCAAAGACCTTCCCCACCACGTCTAGTAATGCGATTAGTCTGTAATTGTCAGCTGATGTTCTAAGACCCTTTTTAAAAATGGGCACCACTACTACCTTTCGCCAGGAATCCGGAATTTTTTCTGTTGTTAGTATGTAATTAAATAGAAGATGAAGAAATTTAGCCCATTCGCCTGTGTTACTTCTCAGTATTACGTTCGTCAGCCCGTCGAGCCCAGGGGCTCTCGAATCTTTCCGTTTTTTTAGGATGCTCTCAATTGCTTCAATACTGATATCTATAGTTGCCTCATTTAAATTTGTTGTTGGTTTCCGCTTTGGGTCAGTGTGAGTTTCTCCTCGCAGCTGTGTGTAGTGCTTAACCCATGAAGAAGCACTCATTGGGTTCATTTGACTTATTGCTTGAAGCTTCTCCACTTAGTTGATGATTGCCCAGATTTCAGCTGTATTTTTAGTTGTTATTTTTCCCAGCATTCTTTCTGCATCCTGATTTAGCAAGGTCTTCTTGTGTAAATGTAACCAGTTTCTGTATTTTTGTTTTAGCTTATGAATCTCTTTACTCCAGTTGTCGTGTTTAATCTTTTTTAGTCTTCTGATGTCTCTCCTTTATGCTTTTTTCTTTTCTCGTATACGACTGTCGTACTGGTGTTGGTCGGTTGATATTTGATGGTTACTTCCAAGCTTCCTTTCTTTAACAAATGTTCTGAAAAGCGGCGTGTAATCAATCCTTTTTTGGCCTTGTTCGTTTTCAAGCGTCGAGATCATTTGTTTTAGATTATGGTTTAGTTCTCTTGTGTTCTCTGGTCTGATCCTTAGTTTGATACCTTTTTGGTCTGCGACCAACTTCTGGTTATAGGTTCCGGTCTTGTTATTGCTGATGTTTTTGCATGTCAGTTTTAACAAGTTGTGGTCACTTTCTACTGTTGAGATTACTTCCAAGGTCTGGATGTTCTCCGACAAATTACTTGAGATGCAAATATAGTCCAGGATCTCTACTGATTGTGTTCCCTTCCAGGTTGGTTTTTCTGGTTGGTCCCCCTTCACCTTTCCGTTCAGTACTACACAATCCCTTGATTGTACCATACGGTTCCACATTGTACCTCTTTTTTCCTTTATTGAAGCTGTTGTTATGTCATGCTCTGATCGGTCGTCCTTGTTCAGACACAAACAATTTAAGTCTCCTACCAGTATGAACATAGGATCAGTCCACTTTTCTCTCTGTTCATCGATTAATTCTGCTATTTCATCTGGCAGGTTTTCGGGTAGTGAGTTTGCTGGATTCCAATATATGTTGATCAGTGTTAGTACTTTACTGGCTTTTTTATCCAGCTGTAACGCTACCATCTGAATGAGTAAGTTTGGATTAGTCTCCTCCAGCACTTTTGATGGCTACCAATAGACCTGACATAGGTCTACCTTTTGGACCTTTGACTGCTGGGTTTAGCAATACCATGTATCCTTCCAATGTCGGTGGTTGCACCAGCCATGTTTCTTGTAGGCACAACACACTACGTTTCTCTTTTTGAAGCGCTCCATTAGTAAAAAGGTGGTTAGAGCCTCTGGTGTTCCAACTTCCCAGGCTCCATGAACCCACGCTTTTTACTGTTTTATATTATTGGGTGTTTGTTTTGTCATCAATCATGTTTTTCAACCATTTCCACCTTGCTGCTTCGTTTTCTTATTCTTGTTAATTTATTTTTTTTGAGCTTTGTGTATTCTGGGTGCCCCTTCTCGCTGATGTTGTTCTGTTAGTCTTGGCACTACTGGTCTCTCTGTCTTTTCTGTTGATTTGTCTCACCGAGTGTTTCTTTACTCTCTCCTGGGTTTTTAGGACTTCATCACTTTCTTGTAGGTCAAAACCCATTGGTCTTAATTGCGGAGCTTCTTCCAGTAGCAGTTGTCTCACCAGATTTGATCTTGTATGCAAGATTACCTTGTCGGTGCGATCTTCCTCGATGAATTCTACGATCGCCAAGTCGTCTGTTGTAATTAGTCTTAGGGCCGGTATGTGGTGGAGGAGTCTTATTACGTTGGTTCTGTTGAGGATTAATCGGTCCTCATAATGAAGGATCCGTTCCAGAACAAGCCCTGGTTGCTTGGAACTGTCAGCAGCACTTGTTTTGCGTGTGGGTCTGTGCTGTAGATCTCTTCCCCCCTCTTTTGTGTACTGCCGGTCTCTTCTTTCCTCCGTCTCGATTTGCTTGTTGCTGTATCTTGTTTCACTTTCCCGACTGATTCTGTGGTTTTGGGTCACAGACCGTCCCATGAACATTTCTCGACCTTGACGTTCGCTCTTCTGACCTCTTTCACTTGATTCCTGTTTTTTTCTCGGTCCATCCTTTTCTGTATGAGTATTTGGTACTCTTTTGTTTTCTCTCTGTGTCTCATTTGTGTTGACATTATAGATGAGGTGTCACTTTTGCTATAATCTGTGTGATCCTCACTCGCGGAATCATCAGCCCCTGTGTTTACCTCATCGCTGCCTCTTATGCCCTGTTTGTCTTCATCATCTGAGACCTGGTAAGTGGAGAGGTCCAGCAGGTCATCGTCAGAGCAATCAACTTCTTCGATTTCTAAGATCTTTTGTTCTTCAGTCTTTTGGTCTGGTCTCACCTTTTTCTTGTTGTTTCTTAGCTGGTCAATTATACTCAGTTGTTCTTTTGGTATTGTCAGGTTTTTAATGAAAGCTCGGCATTTACTACTGCTGGGGGCTTTTGCTGGTGGTTGATTTTTTTGTTTTCTAGAGGGCCCTATGTTCTTGTGGTGGCCCCCTGATTTGTTATCTGCGGTCCCATTGTTCTTCGTTTTTGTTTGGCTGTCTAGTTTTTTATCTTCTGTGTTTATGTCTCTTGTTTTGAAGATCTCGCACATATTCCCCTTTTTCTTTCCTTTCTCCAGACATTTGTCCGTAGTGATGGAGTCTCCAGGCCTTCTTGTCGGTCTTTTACTAGAAATGGCCTCCACTGTTTCTGTTGAGTTGTTTAGCCCTTCCCTAGCGCTTCTGTTTAGGGGACTTTCTTCCACCTCGATCTCTGATGATTTCATTGACTCATTTCTTGTTCCTGGTTGAGACAATTTGCTCTTTGGTTTTTTTTTTGGAAGAATGTTACTGGTGATATCCTCAGTCGGGGGGGTCTATCTTCGTTTTGTTTTACCTCCCCCTTCTCTTCACTTTGAGTTGCTCGCAGTTCCATAACGGTTACACTTTGGGTTTCTGAGTCCTCTTCTAAATTTACTGGTGTACCCATGCTCCTTTCTCCTTTATTTTCTTGCTCGTTAGATTCAGCATTGTTTTGTTTTTCTACACCTGGAATAACCTCATGTATGGTCATTGTTCCTGAGTCTTTTCTTATAAAGTCCTTGCCTTATTAATTTAACCTCCCTAGTTTTCTTTCTTTTAGTATAGGTTTGATTATGTCATGTAGCAGTTGGGTGATATTGGCGGTGCTGTTGTCCAAATTGTTTTGGATTGCTGAAATGAAACCCTCTACAAATATTGTTTTGGTATGTCCATTGCAAGTATCATAGAATGGTCTCTTAATGTGTCCGCGATGTCCTCATACAGTTTCATGAAGGGTGCTAGGATTCCTGACATAGTTGTGACCATTAGGAAATTGTCTTCCGTTGTTCGACCTGATTTACCCTGGTCTTCATTTCCCACTTGGTTTAATGGCAACGTTTGCGTCAATTTGTCTTCGATGTCAACTTTGTCAGTCATTCCTCTTTCTTTGTCAACGTTTTTGGTGCCTATGGTCTTGTCTTTTAGTGTGTTCTCCATATTCATTGACGTCTCCAACAAAACTGCATCTGATATTTCGACTCATGTCATTTTCTTCATTTGATTAGTGCAGGCGGGGTTCCGTCTGCCAAAGCTGAAGCTTAGTGTCTCCCTAGCATTTGCTGGGGTTACTGTGGTTCCTCCATTTATGGTGTTTGGAGTTTTGGGAGCCCCTGTTGTTAAATTTGTTGGCAATGGTCCTGCCGTAAATGGTTTCCATATGATGCTTCTGGGAGCACCCTCCTTTTGGTTGTTTGGGTATTTCGTCCTCTTAACTATGTATCTAGATGGGGGGCTGAACTGAGTTCTTGGATTAGCCCCCTCACGGCCTTCCGACTGTGCTAACTCGTTCCATGGCATTTCGTCCTCTGCCTCGGAGTTTGAGTTTTTTCTTTTCAGGTTGTTCAGCATATGGCGTTCCCCTGTTGTTGGTAGCTTTGGTTTTTCTATCCAACTAGATACAGTCGCTTGGCTTGCATTGTGACCTGTTCTTGCCTCCTTTGGGCTTACCCAGGGCTCAATAGTAGAGACATTCAATGCTGTTAGAATTGGAGAACTGACCAGATTTTGCATTTGGTCTTCCACTGGCTTGTCTGTGATTTTTTGTGTGGCCTGTTTTGTCGAATGCTCTGCTTCCGTCTGTAGGCTTCCAGCTACAATTTCAATTTCATCTGTGGCGGCTCCCATGGCTTTGGGTGGTTCTCCGGTATTAGCGGCCGCCTGCCCATTGTCTATGTATAGCACAGTGCTAGCTCCAATTTTTACTTGAATATTGATGGGGCAGAAACTTTGATTTAATAAGGGGTCAGGGGTCGCTGGCTGGAGTTCTGCCTCCGCAGCCCAAGAGGGGGTGGAGCAAGTCACATCTGTATCCCTCACTATGCCCTCTGCCCCTTCAGTCTGTTCATTGTCTCTCTTTAAGTGCATTTTGTGTCCTTGCTCCCCTTCATTGAGTCCAAATGGCACGTGCAAATAAAGCTTACCTTCTTTTATGTTCTGCAATTCTTTGGCGGCACTGTGGTCTGGCACTCCGCGCTCCGCCCGCCACCTGACACCGGACACTCTGACACACTCCGCTACGCTTCGCTCGACTTCTGGTTTTTGAAGTAAGCGGGTGTAGGGAGGTGGAGCGTCAGGCAGGTGAGAAGGCAAGTGAAAACAGACTCCTGTTTCTTCAAAGTGAAAGTTAAAAAAAAAATTAAAAAAATAAAAATCAGACTCCACGTAGGTTTTGCTTCAAAAACGTCTTCCAGTCTTCCAGCAGCAATTTCGCAGCAATTTCGGGCAGCAATCCAAAAGTAGTGGCACAGGCTCCACGGCACACCGGACACTCTGACACACTCCTTTTATGGCTAGAAAAACAGCTTAGAAACGAGGCATCTTCGTGGGGAAACGATTCAGCGAAATGGTCTCAAGCTGTAGCGGCTTAGCTTCTTTAATCGCCCCCAGAGTGTGGAACAATGCCAGTCTAGCCAAATAATAACACATACCATGCTTAGTTTATCATAGATGGGAAGAAAAAATATCATACCACGGTAGGCAAAGATAGACTACCTGCCCCTAAATTCCAGACTAGTCAAGTAATAATATATATCATGCTCACTTTATTGTAATTGGTTATTTTTAAGCACTTACTACCCAGACGATTCTAAGCGTGGACGTGGGGATCGAATCAGTGTTGCTCGACATCGTCTTGCTTCCACGATGAGCATATTGCCCCTGATCTTCCTCTTGAGACTTAGCAAAGATGCCCTGAAAAAACATAATGCCATAGTAGGAAAGGGATGGACTGGCTGCCCCAAAATGCCAGTCTAGCCAAGTAATAACACATACCATGCTAAGCCTATTTTAGATGCCAACAGAAAATGTCATGCCACAGTAGGAAAGGGGTAGACTGTTTGCCCCTAAATGCCAGAGTAGTCAAGTAGACTAGTCAAGTAATAACATATATCATGCTCCCTTTCTCAAAGATGCCCAGTAAAAACATCATGCCACAGTAAGAAAGGGTAAGACTGGCTACCCTAAAATGCCAGCCTAGCCATGTAATTATACATATCATGCTTGCTTTATCATAGATGCCCAGAAAAAGTCATTCCACAGTAAGAAAGGGCTAAACTGGCTGCTCCTAAATGGCAGACTAGTCAAGTAATAACACATTTCATGCTTGCTTTACCATGGATGCCCAGAAAAGAAGTCATGCCACTATGGCACCACCCCCATCAACTGAGACCCACCATAATCTGCTCCTCCATAGCTTGCCTAGCATGAACACATGCATGCAACATTCACATGCTCATTTACTCAAACCATTCACTCGCGCACCCACACACCATACACTTGCTCATCACACAGGTACCCAGCCACCCATATATCATACAATCACTCATTCACACACATACATTACATAATATATAACACACCCTTGCATTCATGCATGCATACATGCATACAGACATACATACATACATACATACATAAATACATACATACATACATACATACATACATACATACGTATTAAACACTGAGCACGAATAAACACACACAAAACCTTTTGTCTTTTCTTACCTCCTCCAGACCCAAATCCGTCTTTGGCAGACCACCCCTCTAGCAAACTACCATGCTTGGCTGACCCCCACGCTGTTAGGCCGTTTAGTTCTAAAGTGCGAGAGCATGCACTCTGATTTCAGAAAACTTGATGGGGTGCAGGGCCTGCTTAAGGGAAAATGCAGTGCATGCTTTATTTTTAATGTCCCTTTGTTTGATGTGAACTAGTAACACATATCTCATTTACTTAATGGAGTTTTGGCTATTCCTACAATCCAATCAGAAGCCACAACCAGCCTCTCGAGAGCCCTCAGAATATTAGTCTGCATTGCTAGGTATTTGAGAGATTTCATAATTTTGAGGGGGGAGGTAAATGGTGAGCTAATATACCTACTTTTCATTGCCATCCAAGATTGACATTTCACATTGTCATATATTGGTAAACTATTACAACTACTGAAAGAGACTGAAATTTACCCAGATATTAAAATTATAGTATAAAGTGCGGTAAAAAGTTGCCTTCCACAAATGTATGTAAGGGATTAATAAAGCACACATGAAGGCAGGCAAACTGTCCATTATCTTCCCTTTACATAGTGGTGTTTCACAAGGGCCTGTCCTTGGTCTCCTTCTTGTTTTCTTATATACATCCCCTTTTGTTTCTAGTTCTGTTTCTATTTTTGATTCCTTCCGTCTATCATGACACTTTTATGATGATGACTCCCACAATTTCACTCCCTTTGTCGGTTGGCTGGATGCATTCTCATTTTCTCCACCGTAATGTCTCTAAAATAGAAATTCTATTTTTACTTGGTCTGACTGTTCCTACTATGGTATATTTTCAGCCCAGGAAAATGAACAGTTTGGCTAGGTCAGGCCTCTAATGTTAAATACATTCCCCTTATGAAAAGGCACATTGGCAGAATGAAAAGCCAGCCTGAAACTTTAACTTTTCTAAGGTGCCTAGTGAATGCAGAGTGTGTGTCTTTATGCAAGTGAAACAAGGAGTGTGCTGAAAAAGAAATCCAGATTGCAGAAAGTTATTGATAAAGCACATTGTGAATGACACAATGAACAGCAGGGTTTCACTTTCAGTTGCCACATTGAAAACAAATGCTGTGTGCATGAGCAATTGATTCACAACGGCCTTGCATGTGCATTTCGCAGTGGGAAATAAAGTCATGGGGAAAACGTTGCTAAGAATGAACATATCATGATAAAATGAACAGTGATGTGAGAACATGTTAAAAATAACAGTAAGGAGATCGGCCACCAGGGGCGCACAGATGGCATTACTTTCCGTGTAGGCTCCGTGCAAGGGTCCCGAAAAGTGGATTGAACCCCTACCACGAGACCCCCCCCGGCCACAACTTCGACAGAAATAGGCGTTGGAAGTGTTCAGGACATACTGGGAGAAAACCCGGACTGAAACAGAGTTTTTTTTGTGGAGAAACCCCCTTTGCAAGATTGGGCGTGCGTATGAAGGGCAGGCCTGTGAGATCCCGCTGCTCCCTCCAGCGTTTGCAGAGCCGTGATACGCGTGGAACCAAGGAGAATTCAGTGACGCACACCGCTTCCTGGGCCCAACGACAAATACAGGCACATGGGTAAGCACCCCCTCACCCCTGTGTGCCGGGGACCCGGAGGGAGCCCGACTGGGCACCGGGTGCGCCCGTGGGAAGACTGCTGAGGAGCGGACCCAGTTTACGCGGTCACCGCTGTCGCTTCATGCACGAGCGTGCGCCCAGGTCACACTAGAGGGAGACGACAGGCTCCATCCGCTCGAAGCTGTCCCGGCCCATCACGAGTGGACTCTCCTCCTATGAGCAGGGAAGGTGGCGGGCCCTCTGCCGAGTCGCAACTTGGCTGGGGGGCTGCGCAGGGCACCTTGACCCCGGAAAGAATAAGCAAGCCGATGCGCCTCGGGTCCTATCAAAGGCCCTAGAAGATTTTGACCAGGTCACGCGAGAGGATTGGGCCCCTGACAGTCAGGGCGTGTGCCCTCTTTGGAACCCACGCATACTCCTGAACCTGCAAGATCCGGGGACGGTAGCCGGGGGTGCGCTGCGCAGGCCTCAAACTGAAATCTCTTTTTCTTGGGTACTGCCCCGGAGCCGCGTGCCGTCCTACACCACAGAGAGCTCCCCAGTTGGATAAAGCAAGAAGATCTGAAGGGCAATTAGTTACATAAGTGGGGCTAGCTGTTTTCAGAGCTTTTAATATCATCCCCCCAACACACTTAGCCACTGGAGGACGGAGCCCGCATACACAAGCATATACCTCTCAATAGACCATTCCGAAGGGGCTCTCTGTTTATGGCTGTGACCCACGCACCTCGCCATTGGGGTCCCGCACCGATGGACCATAACGGCAAATTGGCAAAATATAGGTTTCCACTAACCCACGACTCCCTGAGGCCACCCGCCGAGTCCAAGATGTCGACTGTAGGATCTGACGCCGCTGCCACTAAGGCAGATGTTGCTGACCTGCTTTCCGAGATGAGAAGCATGAGAGCAGATATAGGCAGCAAAATCGATCAAATCACACAAAGAATGGACAAAATGGACGACAGGCTGGAACAGGTCGAGCACAACCAAACCTCTCTGAACACGTTGGAGGTACAAATGGATCACTGCATTGCAGAAATAGAACACAGGGAAGAACAAATACGCCTAAAGATTGATTATCTCGAAAATAGGGAGCGCCGTAACAACATTCGTTCGGCGTGCCCGAAAAGGAAGGCGAAACCGATCTTGACCTAAAACAAACCCTACACAACATACTTAAGCTCTTATTTATGGATGAATTAGTGGATGAACCAAAAATTGACCGCATCCATAGGGCTGGAAGCAGACCACGAGGCCCGAGATCAATACTGGCTCGTTTTCACAATTACGCGGACAGAGCTAGGATCCTAGAAAAGGCCAGACACGCACCACAGCTTTCACTGGGCGAAGCAAACATCTCAATCTACAAAGATCTATCATCGCTCACGTTGGCAATGAGGAAGAATTGTTCCCCAATTACACGGATGCTGAAGGACAAAGGTATCAGGTACCGGTGGGGTTATCCGTTCTCACTCACCTTTGATTGGGAGGCCTCGACAATGAAACTAGTTTCAAAAAAGGACATTGCGGACTGTATAGCGGACCTGCTGGATCCCCAGGGAGAAGGGCCCTCCCTTGCTGAATCGAAAGGAGGTGAGGGTGAATGGCGTGTTAAGGGCCTGTGGCGCAAGAGGTTTAAGGTATCCAGAAAATTCTGGAGAATGAACAATTCACAAGACATGGAACACTGACCTGGATTCCAGGCTGTCACATTACGCAGCACATGGCAAATGTACAATGGAGTGATGGTTGAAGCTGAGCGCTCGGGCGCTGCCTGCGAGAAAGCGGAGAGTTTTCAGTATGTTGGTGCGGGGAGCTCACGCGCAGCATGCGCCAGCTGTGCACCCGACCCCGGGGTCAGACTTTAGATCTAACTGTTTGATTTCTGTTACACGTTTGACAAACGGGGGCCTGCATGTTTAGGGTGCTTGGGTGGAAATGTGGGGTAAAATGGACACTGGAACAATGCCTAAGAAGGGGGTCAGAATTGACACTTGTATGTTGCTTTTGCGGTGTATAGATTGCACGGTTGGGGGCTCACTGTTAAATATGGTTACGTTAGGATAGGACCGCTTGTTTCGCAGTTTCCATTGGTGGTCCGAGGCCGACCGGGTGATGTCAACCTGGACGGGTCGGACGCTGAATGTTGGGGAGGGAAAGGGAAGGAGGAAAGGGTGGGCTGGGAAGAAGACACACGATCCATGAGAAGACGGACCTGGGGGGCGGAAGTACACAAAGTGGGATCATGAGGGGTCAGGGTGCGAATTGGAGGGGTCTCTACTTGGCCTCTTCAGGAATCGCGGAGACCAGACGCACGAGTAATGGACCATGAATTGCATTACCGAGCATGACACGGACCATGATGCAGACGACATGATCGATTAAGCACTCACTTGACGCTCAAGATGGCGCCTACACTCTTTAACGACACACTACGAATATGCACACTAAATATGAAGGGGATTCAGGAGGTCAAACGTAGATGTCCTTTTTCTGCAAGAGACACAATACCAAAGGGTGGAGGAGAGGGTGATTCCATCACTTGAAGTGGGTCCTTCTTACTGGAGTTCTGGTATTTCAAAAAAAGCGGGAGTGGGGATTTTAATTCACAGGGGCCTTAGGATGTCGACCCTTGAGACTCGGTCAGACAAGGAAGGAAGGGCGCTCGTGGTTGTGGGAAACATTCGAGGCACAATTGTCACCCTAGCCATGCTCTACGCACCTAACGAAGGGCAGAATAGGTTCCTCCACAAACTTACTGAAAAGGTTTTTAGTATGGCCAAGGGACACATAGTGCTAGGTGGAGACTTTAATACATGATGGACAGCTCTGTGGATTGACAGACTAGGTCCGACGCACACGATCCACCACCTCCCGAGATGAGGCTGAAATCAAACTAACCCTGGACCTATATGGCCTCACTGGCAGCTGGCGCCATTTGCATCCAGCGGATAGGGGCTTCACCTTTCACTCCCTCCCTCATGACACACTCACACGCATTGATTACATTTTCCTCTCCGTTGGCCTCCTGCGAATACTTCGCGCCGCGAATATACACCCCACGGCATGGTCGGACCACGACATGGTTACGGTCGACGTATACTGGAATGATCTAGCCCCTCGGAATACTAAATGAAGATGTAATGACTCCTTATGGGCAGACTCGGTTTTCAAAGAAACTCTTGAAACTGAGATCGAACAATTCTTTGCCACAAATGACACGGGAGAGGTTGGGAAGACGTCTGTATGGGAATCAGCCAGGGCCACTTGGAGGGGGGTGCTCATTAGGGAGGGGGCCCGAATAAAAAGAGCACATGCACTGATAGAAAAGAATATTAGGGAGAAGCTCTTCACAGCCCAAAAGTTAGCACAGTCCTCCCTATGTGAGAGACACAAGCCTCTTGCCGAAGCTAAGAAGCTCAGGGAGGAGCTGAAAATACTTATCGTGGGCAAGACAGCTCAAACCCTACAATACCTCAAACAAAAATATTATGAAAAAGGCGACAAGGCAGACGCCCTCCTGGCGGCTCGTCTCCGTACACAGAAGGCAGAGAGGTGAGTTGATCTCATCGAGAGGACTGATGGCACCCTCACAGAAACGACAGCAACATCCCCCGAAGGCATACAAGAAGCATTTACCTTCTTTTATGAAGACTTATATACATGTGACCCACACCCTCCTCCCGAGAGTATCGACACATAACTCGAAGAAGTGCAAATCCCCACGCTCACATCCGTGGAGGCCGAATCCTTAGACACACCAGTCACGGAAGAGAAAGTCTTGGATGCCATAAAACGCCTGAAGACGGGAAAGGCCCCTGGGGACAATGATTTCACACCTGGGTTTTATAAGACATTCTCTGCACTCATTGCCCCCTTTCTTGCATCCTTGTTCAATCACATCTTCGATACAGGCCAAGCCCCCCCGTCCTTCTCTCAGGCCCTGCTTGCTGTCATTCCAACGGAGGATAGGGACCCCAAATATTGTAGCTCCTATCGTCCCGTCTCTCTTCTCAATATTGATGCTAAGGTATATGCTAGAGTCATTGCGGCCCGGCTTGAATCACACTTACCTCGGCTAATACACTCCGATCAAGTTGGCTTCGTTATTGGGAGACAGGAAGCGGATACCATGAGGAAAACACTTCACCTGATTCATGAAGCACAAGGAATGGGTGGGGATCCGTTTCTTCTGTCACTGGACGCCGAGAAGCCCTTTGATAGGGTGTCATGGGAATTCTTAGAAAGGGTTTTGGTCTGGAACGGGCTCGGGCCGAAGCTTCGCCACACCATCAAAACACTCTACACATCCCCCACAACGTCAGTAGCAGTTAACGGGGGCTATTCACGCTGGTTTCCCTTGGAAAGGGGAACAAGGCAAGGCTGCCCACTGTCGGCAATACTATTTGTATTGTCCCTTGAGCCACTGGCACAGAGGTTAAGGAACGATGGTAAGGTTAAGGGAATCATAGTGGGTGATCGCGAGTATAAACTAGGTCTCTACGCGGATGACATATTACTACACCTAACTGACCCCCTGAATTCTGTCCCAGCTGCGTTCGAAATAATCGATGAATATGGCGAACTGGCCGGCCTGAAAATGAATACTGGAAAGTCAATCCTCCTCCCAATTGATAAAAGTAGAGACTCAGAGTCGGAGCGCTTTGCCCCTCTGGGTGTAAAAGTCAGCTTCTCCGCACTCCGATATCTAGGTATCAATATTACACGCGACTTGGATTCCCTATATGAGGCTAACTTCCCTGCTCTGTCACTTGTCCTTCAAAACGACATCCAAAGGTCGTCCAGACTTACCATCTCCTGGCTGGGCTGTCTAAACGCAATTAAAATGGTGATTCTTCACAAAATACTTTATCTGTTCCAAATACTCTCCATCAAAATGCCCCAAGAATACTTTACGGATACTAGAAAGTCCCTCCTAACCTTCCTGTGGCAAAATCAAAAGCCAAGGGTCCCCAGATCTTTGCTCCAGCTTCGAAAAGACAATGCATGGATGGGCCTCCCGGACATAGAAACATATTATAGGGCAGCCCAACTGCATGCGCTTGTCCCGCATGTCGGGCAGCAGTCAGAGCTGCAATGGATAGCCTTGGACAATTACAATCTCCGCCCTTTCATTCTGGGTGAATGGCTGTGGGTTCCGGGTTCCCAGCTACGCAATAGTGTCAAAAATCACCCAATTTTTGGAACGATATGGGCAATATGGAAGCCAGGCAAGAAAATGGTGGGAGTTACAACATGGCCCTCTGCGTTGGGACACCTCTGGTCGCCAGGGATCCGGGATGCAATCCCGGACCCAGGGAGCTATGACACCTGGTATGACGCGGACTGGAAAGGGCTGGTCAACTCTGGAGGAATGGCACCTTCATTACTATTCAGGAGCTTCAGGAGGCACTTGGCATAGGCCCGCTTTCAGTCTTCCTCTACCTTAGACTCAAGGGGGTGATTACAAGGGCGATATGGAAAGATCAGCTACAAAGAGACCTCACCCCGTTTGAGAGAATTCTCGACACCTGTACGACCTCTAGAGGTTTAATTAGTGCAATATACTCGGCGCTGATTGAGGTCGATATTACACCATCCCTCACACTCAAGAACAGATGGGAATCAGATATGGGCAGGCAGATTTCACAAAACTTATGGTTACAAATTTGTAGACGAATGGCAAAATCATCTATATCCTGCCAATACAAATTGCATGCTGTCAAGTTGATGTATAGATGTCAGTATGATCTGACACGGCTGGCCACAATGTACCAAGGGGTAAGCCCACAATGCTGGAGGGGCTGTGGGAAGCGAGCAGACTACTGGCATATGTGGTGGGGATGTGAGGTGGTCCAAGCTTATTGGTCAGAAGTTCTCTTCTGGATCAAGGAATTGGATGGAGATGTATGGGAGAAACAACCACTCCTGATTCTGTTCGGCCTGGTTGAAACGGACGACACGACCTTGAAAGCACCCATAATGATACAAGGCCTTCTAATGGCCGCAAGAGCCTGTCTCACCATGGCTTGGAAGAGACCCAAGCTCCCAAGCAAAACAGAGTGGTTGGGGGTCGCATTGAACATATACAGAATGGACAATCTGACTGCGGCCTTGCAGGGGGATCGCACCACAGTTGAGAATGCATGGTCTGAATTTCGTGCTAAGTATGTCACATAAACAGAATGTGTGCAGAGCGTTACTATACCCAGAGATAATCTATGCAATGGTTCATGTTGTCTGCTGTGTAGCTTTCAAAGGACATTTTGTGCTCATGTGTCCCATGTTGTGTGTATGAAAACGGTTCTAATGTAACATCTGGTGTCTTCTAGCCCGTCAGTCGGCGACATGAGAATTGGGGGGAAGGGGGCGGGGTATAAGCAATTGGTTTCTATATTGTTATTGCAAATGTGTGTGTTCCGCAAAGACCTTATACGTTCTATACATGGTTGCTGTTTTGTTGGTTGAAAATGCTTGTATATGATTATCAAATTGCTATCTTTTGAAAACTAATAAAACTGAAATTTGAAAAAAAAAAAAAAGAACAGGAAGGCCTCATGTCTAAAGATAGATATTGTGACGTGCAAAGTACAGCATTTTGGTCATTGGAGCTGAATTCCACACTGAGATTCAAAGCCATCTTCACCCATTACATGCCATGCTCTGCTGTACCTCTGAAAGACAATTGCTTTGAAGTTCAGAACCTCAGATGCGCAGCACACCTGCCTGACGGACCCATGAATTTGTGTGCTGCATAAACAGAGACTTCTATTAATTGGAATTAACTTTGTAAAATGCCCCACATTCAGGAAATTTTGTGGACTCACCCTGGACCAGCTTGGGGGTGGCCTGCAATTAAGAGTGCCACATGACTTCAGAGACCCATTTGTCTTGAGAGATACAATCTCTTCAGCACCCATTAAATCAGCCCTTTTCACTACACAGGAATTATTGATTATTTAACTCCAGGATAAATCAATATTTCAGCACAGAGGCCTGGACCACTTATTTCCAGAGAAATGAAACCTATATGGTTCAATGCAAGTGAGATTATGCTTATCTGTTTGAACATTTCCATTAGTTTAAATTGACTGTTATAACTGATCAATTTCTCAGCAATGATAAGTCGCACCAAGTCCATCCCTGTGTCATTTTAAAGCTTGATATGAGCCCATTATTTTGATGTTATTTGTATCTGAATCTGATTTTTTAAAACCCTCTTACAACCTAGAATGTGTTTCTAGCTTTGTCAAAAATGTTCTAAATTCGAAAATTGGGAGCGGTGGTTCATTAAATTAGATATCTGGGTAGAAAATGTCACATTTATAACTTTTATTAATTGTGTGCAAATGGCAAAAAAAACACAGTTCTCACGTGCAATATCCTGCTGAAATGGGAGATATTATGTTAAATCCTTCATTATTAGGGGAACGTAGATATATAGATATTATGATGTTTATTTGTAAATTGCACAGCTTTGTCATGTAGAGACTTTTTAAGTGAAAAATCGGCAAAGTGTATATAGTAACTATAGTGTATAGTTTCACCAAATTGGTGGGATCATAGTCAATTGGCATGTAAGTGTTTGTGTCTTCAAGTAAGTAGAGTCAACTGGTGGTGTAGAAATGTGTGTCGATTATAACAATGGCTCCACCTTTGTCTGCTGCTTTGGTCTCAATAGTGCGATCTTCATATAACTGTTTGACAAGTTAAGTTGGTGTTTTCATGTTATGTTATTGTATATCAAATTATTTGACAGTCTTGAGGTCTTTAATCATTTTAGTCTCAAATAAATCAAGAGCTGGGTTATGTACCATAGGACTAAATGTGCTGTTGGGTCTCATCTCAAGATAGTCAAATGTTTGTGATATTTCTTCTATAGAACAAATGGAATCAAAGAATGTGTTTAATCTCATTGTTCTTATGAGTTTAGCAATGTTAATCTCTTCCTTAAACAGATTAGTATTATTTGTGGGTACACATGATAGGCATAAACTTAATAATATATTGCATTGTCCCATCAATTCCACTTCGGAACTCCAAGAGCCTGTTGGTGGGAGAAGGGTTGGACCTTGGGGAGGATAAACTTCCAATGAAAAGTCAGAAGCAATATGCAGGCACCTTCTAATTTTAATATTTGGAGGTGTTGCTTATAGGGTTAAACACCATTACTCTATGGGGAAGGAGGGTGGCTTAAAAATCTTCAATGAGACTTACCTATAATCCCTCTGGGTGAATCGTGACACAGCTGTCTGACATTACCTGGGTTGGAAAGGACTAAAGATTGCTGCAGGATTATTTTACATGATAGACAGCAACTGGGAAAGCCTAAAAGCTGACTTGGCCAAATGATTAAGGAGAGCCAAATGCATGACCCATGTGCTTCCCCAAAAGAGGAGCACTGATCACCAGAAAGCAAGATTTTCAATTTAAGTAGCTTAATCCAAACAAAAGCAAGTGTGTGGAGGGTCTGCCTGCTTTAATATTTTGCCAAACTGTGTAGAGCTGTAGCATATTTTACTGAATGTTAATTTAATTCACTCCCATATAGATTGACGCAGGAGGAGCTGGGGGAGTTTGAAACCTCCATCCTCTTTCCTAGTGGGTAGTTAAGTTATAGTAATTTAAAGTAATTGGTACATCAATTTTTCCTGTCAACCGCAGAGCTCTTTCTAGAAAAGGGGGGTCATTGCCCAAAAACAAATTTCCTAACTATCCCCACTCCCCAGACATTGCCTTTAAACAGAGGGGTGCTGAATATAACTGAAGCCTAGGTTTTTTGGTGCTCGGGAGAGAAGTATTTTTCCAAGTGAAACCAAGTATCTCCTACATACATTATTTATTCGAGGAGAATGGCATGAGGGTGAAGCTAGGATCTGGTAAACTAGGCTGATGCAGGTGGATCCCTCATTAAGCAGTGACATTTGGCTTGAAGGTGGGATGTTACACAAAGCTTTAGAGGCATTTCACATGACCCAAGCTGATGGCAAAGAACAGATACAAATGTATCTGCTCACGGCTCATTTATATTTCCATTTGCAATTAGTGGAAGAGCGATTGCAAAACAAAGAGGCTTGCTCGCTGAATCAGATTGAGGTCCTGAAAGCAGCCCAAAAAGCACTCTAACAGAAGATAAAGCACAGCAGAGCCACATGTTTTTAATTAAAACAAGGAAATCTCATCGAATAAATTTACAATGAGGTGAAAACCCAACTACAGGACAGTGCAGAGTGAGAGATAGAGTATGCTGCAATGCAAGATACATGCAAAGAGAGTGTAGACACTGTAAGCCACCTCCTATGGCCAATCGAATGACCAGACTGGTCACAATAGAGCATTGTTGGATGACATTATAGCCTTTAAACAGACCATAACTTGGTTTGAAATGTGAAAACAGTCAACTAAAAATAAAAGAGATTGTCTTACAACAGGAGTTTGATAAACACATGTCAGGCTTGAAATATATTGAAGCAACAGAATTTACAACTGATCAAAGATCAAGATGCATTAACGTTGAAAACGGATGCAGAAAAGGGTCCATTAGATTCTCATGATCTGACCATAATTAGGGACGAGAACATGGAGCTTGTGGAGCAGGTGAATCAAGCAGAAGCTGACCTATCACAGGCAATGCTTTGTAGGGATGCTCAAGATAAAGAGATTGGTCTTTTGAAAGAAAAGCACCTTTAATATGCAAGAATAATACATTGTTCAAGAGGACAAGAATTCGCTGACAGGCCCATTGGTCAGCACTCACCCTCTAGAACTTGTAAGACAAGATAGCTGCACCATGTGAGGACAGAGGGTGCAGGATTCACATACTCCAGCACGACTCAATAAGGAAGACTCAGTAAATTGGCAAAGGGAAGTCCGTTTAATGGCAAGTACATCAAACAGGGAAACAAACAGGAATCATCAGCATTGCAATCACCTGTCTCGATCCGACTTCCTCGAACTTCAGTTGAACAGTAATTCTTATAGGCCATATTCGTCATCATTGACGTCTAACTTTACAAAACTCGACATGCAATATAATTGGTTAGGAAAGGTAACTTAAGTATAGGTGCTATATCTGTATATGATAATAGGGCATGCAGATTGGATAACTCGTATCTGGTGGGCCTCTACGCCCATCCCACTACATCATACGTGATTGACGCCATCACAAGTACAACGTCTCATTGGTTCTACTATCTATAGGACTCCAGATAACTTGGTCTATTGTGATTGGTCAGGTTACACCCCTAGACATAAATCCACATTTTAATTAGCAGCATACAGAATGGACACCTAAGGGCAAGGTGTACCAAGTTTCACCCTGCCTCCCTTCCATCAATCAGTAACTTAGGGATATTTGTCAATTAGTTGGCTGGGTTTGGCCTCGAGACTGTAGTCTCTTATCGGGAAAAGTTATGGCATCCTGGATTCTGGATGACATCAGGCGATGGTACCTCTTCGGGCCTGGCTGGTCATGCATCTGTTCACCATGAATTTGCTTCAGTTTCCAGCTTTTATTTATTTAATTCTGCTTCGGCCCTGCCACCAGCCTGGGCCTCTCTTATCTTGACCTTCACGAGCGAGCTGGTTCTTGTGAGTTGACGCTCTCCTCCCTTCTCTGGGTGACCTCGATTTCCCCGGCACGAGCCGTTCTCTGTTGAGTTTCGATTCCGCTCTTTCTCTCTGTTCAGGCTGAGTTGTGAAACCTGCCTGCCAGGTCTCTGGCAGCATGGGCCCATGTCTGCTTTACAAAATGGAATCACACTCGTATAACTTGTCTCTTGAGGTAGCTATATAGTTGGCGCATGCCGCTTCTAATATTCTACTAAGCATTGCAAGCAGTATCGATGTCTTAACATCTTGCGTTCCAAGCCTATTTACACACGGTTAACAGGTTGGTTGCTTCCATCTTGTCTCGTGGCTCTGTTTCCTCACGTTTTAACATTGTCTCTTCTCTGTGTCCATTACATTCATTTTTGTATTTACTTACGCTGGCGTGTTTTAGTCGATAGTGACTTTTGTTCATTCATGAGTCTGTCAGGTCCTTGTGTCATTTCCACTGGCCTTCCATTAGGTCCCTTGGGGTCTCTTCATGGACCGTATGTAGGCACTCCTCATTTCGTATTGGCGGCAGGTATGGCTGTCTGATAGGGTACCGCGCTGCCCAGTATTGTCTGGTTATGGGCGCTTCAACAGGTACGGATCTTTTAATGTATACTGGGCAGAGTCCTAGTGCAACTCTCTGTTGGTTCATTTGCTTCTCATACGTCACGTGCCTTGGCGAGTCCCATCCTGGTTGCTCGAAGTGAGGGGCAGGGGTGCAGGTTATGTCTGGGACCTCCTTTACACTGCCCCCTTTGGTCGGTTCATCGACCACTTCTGCTTCATTTTTTATCTCTATTTCCTTTGATTCTTCAGTGTTTTGTTCATCGTCTTCAGGGTTGGCACATGATGGTGTGAACATGTGCGTCTTTGGAGTCCATATTTTTATCACGCCTTTCAAACTCCCTGCTGTTTTCACATGTTCATCTTTGTTCCAGATCATCAGCTGGCATTGTCCATTTGGACTGCAATAGATTCATTTTCCTTCATACCTGCTTCGCTTTTTAGGATATGTGAATTTTGTTCCTTCTGGCGCAAATTTGCTGCCCATCACAAAGTTTCTTATTTCATCATCAGTCAGGTCTCTAGGCTTCCATCTTGGCTCGACATCAACCATTATTTTCATCCCTATGGCTTTTTTTGCAGTTTTCTGGCATTGTGTAATGATTATCTTGATAACGCAGAATCCTAGCAATACCATTGCTAGGAGAGCTTCCAGAAACTTAAATATGTCTACCATCCATTATGGGACACACGAGAATAGGTCTCCAAACCAGCTGTCATCATCCACATCACTTTCATCGATCATCTGGTTTTTCAGGCTTGTCAACATGCTTATGGCCTCTGTGAGGGTTCAGCTTTCTTCATCGTGTGATGGTACAAATGTGCAACATGATTCTCCGATTTTTGCGCAAACACCTCCATCCATCGCTGTGATCATGTCAAGCACATATCTGTTTTGGAGGGTCATCAGTGTTATTGCTCTCAGCTCTTCTTTGATCATGTTGAATCCTTTTATATTGGTATTTATGGTCTGTAATAACTCCCATCTGGTTATCTGCAACCATTTAGCATTCACTCCGATTTGGATGTGGGGCAGGAGTAATGTTGTGAATACTGTTGAGGTAAGGCTGAACAGCCTGTGTTCGTACGGGATTGTATGAAATGCCTCTTCTGATTTGGTAGAAAAGTAATTTTCTCTTTTCATCCTGGATACCAGTTCCGCAGATCTCCTTCTCCTTAGATGAGCTTCTGCTTTTGGGAAACTGCCAAATTCAGGTCATTCTTGGGGATTACTAGTGCAGGAACATTGACATTCACTATTGTGCATATGCCTCCCCAGTTTCCCGGTAGTCTTATGTATGCCTTGGATCCACACGCCCAGTAGTGATCCATAATCACTGCAGTTCCATGTACCATTCCTCGGGCATCAAAGACTCGTCCACAGTTCTGATTCTCTCCCATCTTCCTTGTACCATTGTTTCTGAAGCATAGTTTTGGGTTCTCTAGTGGTACTTTTTGCAGGGGTCCCTATCTGTTTGACCCATGTGAGTAATCTTGTGAGTTTTGGCCATAGTGGCTTGCATCCGTTCCGCACTATGTTCATAGTAGTTCGTAATGTCCGGCGACCATCCAGGCTCTGCAGATCACCACTCCTTTTTCCCATCCATCTGGTGACAGCACTGTTCCCCAAATCTGCATCTGGCCCCTGTTCTTCCAACTTCGGGCTTCTTCTGGAGTTTTTCCTCAGATATTTAGCTTCTGGTTCACTTCCCATCTAATTCCTGACCCTTTTACATCTGGGTTCTAATACCTGATAAATGGTTCCTAGTATGAGCTCTGTTTTTGTCTTGTTTTTATGTCTTGAACATAATCATCCTCATCAGGATCTGTTGCTTCTGTTTCCCATTTCAGGGAGGCATCGCTGCCCATGAACTGGCCTCTAGTTTTGCACATTGCTACATGCGACATTCAGTGTGCTGCCTGGACATCAATTTCTACAGCCACAAAGATCTTGGATTTTCCCATGCTGTATGGTAGGAGTGCACAGACGAAGCATTCTCCTTCTGACTTACTTTGTCCTACTTCCTTCATGTGTTGGTACCATATGTTGTTTCCGAGGTCGGCTGTGCTGTCCAGGTAATCATCAAGTTCATTGTTATCTTTGTGTGGGCTTCTCTTGATTCTCAGCGGTCTTCTGTAGTTTGCTATGACTATGTCTCTAAATGCGTCTGTGCTGCTCTTCCTCTCTGGGTATCTCGGGTGAAGCTGGCTGTCTCGACAGCATGGCTGTGGTAGGAGCAGGGTTTGTTTCTTCTTTCCTTCCTCTTTGTATGTTGTCATAGACTTCCCCTACCCGCCATTGGCTCCCCAGCTCTTGAATGCTTGGCTGTGTCGTAGATTTGGTCCTTATTCCTTGTGTTTGAGCTGGTGTGCTTGCTGTTGTAATCTCTATAGTCCTGCCTTTCAGCTCTTCGCGCAGTTTCTTTGCTCTGAATATAAATGGGAAGAAGTAGTCTATTAGCATTTGTGTCTTCTCTGTGAATTCTTCTGTGGCCACTTCTGTTCTTTTGAGGGATTTTGCAATTCCCTCCTTCTTTGGTATTTCCCTCGGCTTTTCTTGGTCACTACCACTATTCTCTAGAATTGAATGTTCAGCAGGTAGTCTCTCCTTCTCTGCTGCCTTCGTTGGAGGCCTTGTAGCCACTGACACTTGCCCTTGTTTATGTGCATTCTGTGTGTGGGTGCGTGCAGTGGTCAATGCTACATTATCCTTCATTCCATGCTGACCCTGTCTCCAGCCTTTTCTCTCATTCATCACATCATGTGTATACGTATTGCTGCTAATTACATTCAACTTTAAGTCATTTGCTTCATCATCAGCTTTTCTTGGAACTGGAATCACTATATAGGGTCAGGGTGCTTTCGTAGGCCCCTGACGTTCGTTATCCAGTGGGTCTACTGATAGGGGGACACTTCGTGCACCAATAAAGGGCAGTTCTGATTGTTAATAATAGAAAAACAATAATGATCACTGTACATATGCACATAATCGTTCTGAGTGAAAGTTTGCAGCATTTCCCTCCAGGAAAGCGGGGGCGTCCTTCTGCTGGGGGTAAAACTATATGGCTGGGCCCCATATCGATCGAGTCCATAATCAATTATTTATTCTTTTCTTGCTCCGATCTCACAGTTCAAAAGTTTGTTATAACTAAAGTGTCGAGTGCTTTACAAGTGTCCCCCCTCTTGTGGGTGATGACAATAGTCTCTGGGTGTGCAGCACGGTTTTGTTTGCTAGGTTATGGGAAAAAGGGTTAGGCTAACAATTCTGGTACATCACCTTCATTTAAACACATCGATAATAGGTGAGGTCCCAATGCACGCCTTGAATTTGCTTTAGCGCTGAGGGCATGCTGGAACTTGCTTAATGCGAAAGAAGGAAAAAATGCAACTGCTAAAAATCACACAAAATAAAATGCTGTAAAAATAAAAACAAAAATACAAATAAAAGCGAACATATGAAAAAATAGGTAAAAACGAGAAAAATTAAGAAAAAGGAAAATAAGACGGGGAAGTTTTTGTGTCCGCTCCTTTTGCTTGGTCTCTCGACGACAAGTTGAAGAACAGTGTCTTTCTCCTTAATCTGCTCCACGGTGGACAGAGACAAAAAGGATAATAAAAATAGAAGAAAAATAAAAATAATCTAGGGACAAGATGTCGTAATCCTCGTTTCTACTGTTCTAGATTTGTCCTCAGCGGAAGAATGAAGAACTGTGTCTTTGTCTCCTTGATCTGTGCCCGAAAGAAAGTCTCACTGGAATCTCCTTAGGAATTCTCGCTGGAAGTTGGACAGCTCCACTTGTAGCATTATTCCATGGAGAAGTGTGCCCGTGTGTGGGGCGCTGGCTGGATCTCTAAGGAAGGTGATGACGTCAACATCTGCAGGCCTTCCTACCATTTCTGGTAATCTGTGACTAATCTAAGCAGGACGTTCTGTGCCAGCCGGGTGTCCTCGGGTGATAGGGACATTTGCCCTGTTTGGTTGTGTCCTGATCATGAGATTTTCTTTTGATTTGCACAGTCTTTGCACCTTCCTGATGCATGAATCCCTTCTAAATAATTTAATTTCGTCCACAGCTGGTTTAGTTGAGCTAGGTTTCTTGGATCTCTGATATAAGTGCGTGCATCAGTAGTTCTCCCGACGAGTCCTGGGCATTTCTCGATTATTTGGAAGAACAAATTAAATTTAAGTTCATCAATGTCTATTGGTGGTGGAAACATTTGTGTCCCTCTAACTATGCTCGGGTAACTCAACGAAGACCTCTGCGATGATGGTTAGCAGTTGCCTGAATACTTTTTTGTTGACTGGATCTTGAATAAAGTCTGTGACACTGGCTCCTCTCCCTATGAGTGATGAGTATGATAACACCACGAGTTGAAAATAGGTTAGCACATCCCACTTGAGACTTCTGCTGGAATGTACCATAAATTCTGTGCACAAAGTCTTTATATCGGATGCTTCAGGATATCGTTTGGTTCTCAGAAATGTCTTATTTACAGTCTATCAGAGTCGTGATTCTCAGTACTACTTGGGTATGTCATGCTTTTAAAAGTCCATTTTATCCATGTTGTTGCGGCTTTAGATGTGATTCTCTTTACCCTGCAACTGGGATGTACAGAGTGTTCATTATGTCCTTATCCCCCTGCGCTTGGGGAACCTGTCCAGTTTTATGTCACAACTTGCATCAGGGTTCTTTGCCTTGGTTTTCCTGCTCATGCGTCCTTCTTCCCCACCATGGATCTTGTCTGCACGTGCTGAGATTCTTCCCCGTTGTCTGTAGATTCTTCGCAGTTAGATGTAGCTGGAGGTCTCTCTCCTATGTAGGGTTTAATGTCATTTAGGAAGATCCATGCCCTTCTGCCATGGAGCTTTACAGCGGATGGGGTGCAGTCTTCTACGATGAACGGGCCATTAAATCTTGGCTCATCCCACCTTTCCCTGGTAAAGTTCTTCACCAACACGCTGTCACCAGGGAAGACGAGGGGTGCATGGACACTTTTCTTGGTGTCTGCTTCAGCACTTCCTGTTGTGTTTCGTGCTGCGCTGCCCCCCTTTCGCCGTTGCTGCAACTGGCCTGTAATGACAGAGGTACTGGATGTCATACAGTCAATGTACTTTTGCATCTCTGTTCCCAGAACCTCTCTAGTTGGCTGGGCATCACAACTAGCTCTATCTCGGAGGGGGTGGGGTAAGAGGGGTCCTCATCCTTCTGCCTGTAACTATCTTGTGCGGCGTAAGGTGATGGTCGGACCCTGGTTGGTTCCGAAGTGCATACAGTGCCAATGTAGACAGTGCAGCCATCCCTTCTTTAATGTGAGCTTCAACTTGGCTATCCTTTCGTTGAGCAAGCCGTTGATTCGTTCACATATGCCATTCCCCTCAGGATGATACGCCGACGAGAACTTGTGCTTTATACCAAGCAACAAACTAATCTGTTTGAAAACTGAATTTACAAAGTGGGCCCCATTTTCTGATCTCATTACTTCGCACACCCCCCATCTAGGGAACACTTCCCTTAGCAGGAACTTGGTGGCACAGGTAGCGTCGGGGTGTGTGCCGGGACCTGCTTCTATCCATCTAGAGAATGGAAACACACCACAATTAAGTACCTGTACCCATTGCACACTTGAATCATATCGATATAATTGATATGAAGGTGCTGGAACGGTCCATTTGGTCTGGGAATGATCCCTCTCACTACTTTTAATGTGTGCCCAGCGGTGAACTGCAGGCAGATAATGCAGTTTACCATAAAAAATGCTACTTGCTCTGCTAAATTTGGTGTGAACCAGTCTTCCGCGAGCATTGCAGCTAAGTTGTCTTTTGACATGTGGATGGGGTAGTGCAGTTGTTCTAGTGCTACCTTTAGGAGGGCGACAGGCATTTCTGGTTTACCAGTGCTGTCTTGCCTCCACAATCCGTCAGAGGGGTTTAAAGAACACCCTCGACGCTTCCATAAATTCTTCTCCTCCTGAGGTGCCTCCCCCTGAAGCTCCATTAGCTGAGTCTGTCCCATATTACTATTGGCTTTCGGTGTGGCTTGCGCTACCATCATTCGCTCATGGGTACGTGCCACCTCCACGTCCATGATTGTTTCAGTTTTGGATGCCATGCACTTGGCTTCCGTGTCCGCTTTATGATTTCCTCGTGATACAAAATCTGTCCCCTTGGTATGAGCGGCGCATTTTACAACCGCTATGCAAACTGGGAGCTGTAGTGCTTTTATCAGCCTGTCCAATAAGGCTGTGTGTTGCACTGGCATGCCGTCTGCTCGGTAGTACCCCTCCTTTTCCAGCGTGCTAGACCTGCATGTACTGTGGACGTCACATAGGCGGAGTCACTGTACACCATTACTTCCTGGTCTGCATGATTCTGAATGGCGAGTATCAGTGCCAATAGTTCTGCAGCCTGTGCTGAATAATGAGATGGTATTCGTGCACTAACGAGCACTTGAAACTCTCCATTCGCTAGGTGTTTTATCACTGCAACGCCTGTATACCTTTGTCCATCTTCTTGGTCAATTCTCGAAGACCCATCAATAAAGACTATCTCTCCACCTGCCAGGGCATTTTCTTTTACCCTGGGGATCTCATCATAGAAATCCTCATAATTTACACAGTCGTGTACAGGTTCTCCCTCTGCGACTGGCTCTGCTATGAACGTAGCTGGATTCACAGTTTTACATCGCACTATTTTGAACGATGGGTTGGAGATAATCACCTCATAGGAGGATGCTCTTTGATATGTCAGTGTGCCCTTTGGTTTCTCTAGTATGGCAAACAGTGAGTGCTCAAAATACAATGTCATGGAGCATCCCATCACAATGGACGATGCCTTTTCGATAGCGAATGTGGCAGCAGCTAGGTTTTGTGCGCATGGGAAGTGGCCTTTCAGGACTGGGACCAGATTCCCACTGTAATATGCTAGGGGCTTGTACCCCAGTGAGGTTCCCTGCGCGAGCACTGCAGTCATAAAATTACCATCGGAATGTGAGAACAGGTAGAATTCCTCTGCATAATTAGGTATCCCAAGGACTGGGGCCTTACAAATTGCCCCCTTGAGCTCTGTGAACCCCTTTTCTATAGCCTCAGTCCATTCATTATCTTCCCTTGTCGCCTGGGTCTTTTTTAGGGCCTGAAGCACGGGCTTGGTGTATGAGCTGTAGTCAAAGACCCATGCTCTGACGTAATTGTGCAGGCCTAAAAAGCTTTGCATCTGTTTTATTGTGCGCTGCTTCAGCCCTTTCTGGGGTTACCTTTTTCCCTTCATGAGAGATCAGTTGGCCTATGTATAACACTTCTGGCTGACAGTACTGCAACTTCTACTTATCAATCTTGTATCCCTTTTCAGCCAGTATAGACAATAGCTGTACAGAGTCATGCCTGCATTGCTCTTCAGTGGTGCTGCAGATCAGAATGTCATCTACATACTGCAAGATAACATTGTCCACCGCAATGTTGCTTAGGTCCATTTGCAGGACTCTGTTGAAGATTGATGGGGACTCGCAGTACCCCTGTGGCAACCTCATGCTTTTCAGACGCATTTGTCTGAAAGTAAATGACGTCTGATCTTGTGAGTCACGGTGCAATGGAATCGAGAAAAATGCATTTTTCAAATCGATCACCGTGAAACATTTTGCTTCAGTTGGTATATTGCATAATATTGTGGATGGATTAGGGACTACAGGGAACTCGGCTTCAACTATGTCATTTAATGCTTCGAAATCTTGGATTAAATGCCAAGACCCTCCTTTTGATTTCTTGACAGGATAAATCACTGTGTTGCAAGGTGATTCTGACGTCACTAAGATGCCCTATTCCATCCTGGCGGAAATTGTCATTTCCTTCAACCAATACCACTTTCCCTCGCACTGCGGCAGATTGTATCATTAAGGGAAACACTTGTCCCTTTTCTTTGTGCATGGGCATTCTTGGTCTGAATAGAAACTCATCAGGGGTTCTCATAGTTTTGTCTGCGAGGCCTGGCAATCCTGCCATGAGCACCCGCAAGCCGTATGCAAAGACTTCTGGCTCTAAAGGTACAGGTCTCATAGCTATACATCCTGAATATGCTCTGACCATTCCGCACACGTTTGAATAATGCATTCCTGGGGTGGACGAGATGGTCATGTTTAATTTAGTCATCAGGTCCCGACCCAGAATATTTACTGGGGTCTGGCGTGAATATAATAGGTGTACATTCATTTCACGCTCCCCCACTGAGACTGGGAGTGCGTCTGTAAAGGGACCTCGACTATGAGCTCCAGTAAACCTCTGGGTAACTATGGCCTTGCCAGACAAGGAAAATGTCCCCTCACGTATGCATGAGCGCATTGCATCCGTGTCAACTAAGAAGGAATATTATTTCCCACCTATGGTGAAATTCACCCTTGGTTCCCTGTTAGGGTCTGGTGTCACTGATAGGATAGAACACATCAGAGTCTCCCGTGAGGTGTCCTATTTTATATATAAATTCGGCCCACTGTACACTTGTGGGTTTCCCCCATTTCCAGGGTTAATTCTCCCTCTGGGATTGTTGCCCTGAGCCATTTGCGGCAGTGCCAGCTGGGGTTGTCCCTGTGGCAAATTCCCCATGTTCGGTGGTTGAACTGTTTGCTGTGCACCTTGCTGCACGCCTGACACCTGCGGCTGGACTGCATAATTTTGTGCACTGTCCTGCTGCGGGGCGGCAGGTTGATTCACCATGTCTGTCCCCATCCCTTGGCTGTTTTGCCACATGCCTTGGCATCTGCACATGCGCGCCACGTGTCATGTCACTCCACACAGCCAACACACTGGCGGTGGTCGGGCTATTTTTCCATCCAGCATAGCTGGACCGCCCATTTGTGCATTCTGAAAGCCACCTTGAACATTCTGAAAACCTCCTTGGTTACCTCGAAACCCTCCCTGATTACTCTGCCATCCTCTACTTCCAAAACCTCTTCCCCTCGGGTAAAATCCCATGTTACCATGATTATTCTGTGATGGGTCAGTCGCTTGCTGCGCGCTTGGTTTGGCTGGGTTTGTGAGCATGGCCCCCTCGAGAGCATACTTCGAGAGCTTCTTTTGCACCAGCTTTGCCTCCTCTCCCTTACGAGTTTCCTCTTTTTTGAGATTTTTTTCTTGTAGCAATCTACAATAGTGCGCAATGGTTAATTGTATTTCGGCCCATGGCTTAGCTTCTATTCCTACCAATTTCTTAAGCTGTTTTTGCACCGGCTCTGGTAACCCTTGGCACAATATATGGTAGAATACAGGGATAGATTTTGTCCAAGACTCATGCGTTTTGAGTACCCACGCATCTTGGAAATTCTGGATATAAAACAAAGGATCCTCAGATTCCTTCATTTTTTGTGCCATTATAGCTCCCATATCTGAAGTGTCTGGATATAGCGTACGCAGCGCTTTCCACACTGCTGCCCTACAGTTATTAAATGGCGCTCCAACATGGGAGGTGTTAGTTAGAGTTACCCTAGGGTAGCCTGTCCATTTCCATACATCATCGGCTCTTTCACCAAGTATGGCGATTAGGAGACCCTTTATGTCCCCTATAGTTAAGGTGACACCCCCCATCATTTTCTCTAACTCATGTATCCACTTTCCGGCTCCCGATGTCAACATTGGAAGTTTATTTTTAAGGTTCTCTCGGTCCATGTGTGGCCATGGAATATATTGTGGTCTTGCTCCCCCCCTTTTCTAGCAATGGGAATTAGAAAGCACAGCCCTCCTTCTCTTTTCCCATAGTTCTCTGGCCTACCGCCGGGGTGGCATTCCCGGCTACCTGGCAATGCCCTTAATCTGTCTGCACAGGCAGGTGCTGACACCCCCCTCTGACCATGGGGTGTTTCTTCATATCAGCTGGACTGTCAGGCGGACTTCGGTTCCCCACTTGTGGGCCTGCTAGTATCTGACCATCATTCCCCTCGGTCCCCTGGGAGCTGTTTTTCGCACCGTCTCCCTTCTTCATGTGCCACTTCCTCTGTTTCCCCACTGGAGTCAGATCCTGAATACTCCCAGTTTACACAACTTCTTGCATCTTCTTCGTTCTGCCCAATCTCTAGCCAGTCTAGGGACAGTCCCCTGCTCCCGCTGCTTCGGGGGACATCCTCAGTGTCATATAGCTGAGTGCTATCTAAGCGCTCATCCTCCCTTCCCCCTTGGGAAATTAGTTCCAGCCCCATCTCGTCATAAATTGTATCAATCGTTTCCACAATGCTTTTGGTGTCAAAATCATCTTCAATATTTGTCCCGCTTGTACCTGGTATCGCATCACTTGCAGGAAAGAATTCTTCTATGTCTTCCTATTCTACAACAGGATTGGGATTTTTAACTTCCCGTTGTAAATATTCTAGATCTCGTGCCCTCTGTCTGCACTTACGTTCTGCTTCCTCATCTATTTCCTTTCGCGTCTTCGGTTCTTCTCTAGCCTTTTCTACTTCCCTCATCCGTTCATTTCTACATTCTTTTGCCCTTCTACTTTCCTCGTCTTCTTGCTTCTTTACTTTTCTTTCGTGCACTCTCCTTTCCTCTTCCGGTTTTAGCATGTTCTGCCTGTACTTCTTGTAGGCTACGTATTGTGTGCGACTGAGTGGTATTCCTTGCTCTTCGCGATCTAGTTGTTCTCGCCTTAACCTATCCTTCTTTCTTACCCTCTCATCACTCATTTCCTTTTCTTTCTCTTTTTCCCTTCTCTGCACCTCATCAGACCTCTCCCTCTGTCTTATGTCATCACTCCCTTTGCCATCAAGTTTTAGCAATATCTGACCTCCCATCCACTCATCCTTTGCAAATGCTAACTCGCTACTTCCTTTTTGCTTCTTTCTCTTTCTCTCTCGAGAGATGCATTACTCTGTGCCTGATCCTCTCCTTCATCACCGCGTCTCTCCTTGTCCCTCGGGACTGCAGAGGCAAGATTACTTTCCCTCTCTTTTTCTTTGATGTGATCACTACTGCATCCAGGCGACTCAAATGCCGGGTTGCTGTTCCCCGTGGCTGCCTTAAGTTGTCTTAGCGGGTAAATGCACTCTGACTTAGTCCCTTCGATCTCTGGCTCAGGTGGGGCACGTGGCGCGGGAGGCATCTCACCCCCCTCTGTACATACATTTAATATCCAAACTGCGGGTGGTTCTTCCTCCTTCGTCTGCTCAAACATTTTCCAAAGTTCGAGGATGTCAAGGCATTTCTCTAGCTTCTTGCCAGTATATGTGGCATGTATGAAGGTGGTCATGTGCTGTAAAACAGCCTTAGAGAGTGACCCGTTCTGGGGCCATGGCATAAACATCTTATTTGCGGTGCCCTTAACCCACTCCTGGCTATATTTCTTCAGCTTTGTTGAATGCTTGGGCAGTTGCTTGCATAAATGCGCAAGCGGGGTAACTTCCTCCATTCTTAATTTCGTCACCACAGTGATCATACAATTCTATGACCTCTCAATAATATGAGCGAGCACCAAGTACGCAGGCTCCAATCCAATCTTTTCCCGCCAAATTTTATACCAACAATTTATTCAAAACTCATCAATTCAGTAGCGATTCCCTCTCAGTTACAGAATCGTGTAAATCCAAAATGCATTTTAAACAATCACCAATACACTTATTTTACATTTGACATACAACATAACACATATGACAGACGTTTGACAGACTCGACAGACACCAGCTGGTCATACGTATACCTGCCTTCTCATTAATACCCCATCATGGGATGTGAACGAACCCCCTTAATGACGTCTTTAAACGTCATCGTAGCCTAATAGTCCCCCCACTGTGGGCTCTGGGTTCACGTTCCTTCTGATTACTCTTTAAAGCGCAGGAACAAGGCGAATCCTCTTACTTTTTCTCTCGGGTGTCCTCCGGGTATCCTTACATTTTCTTTTGTGTGCCCACCTGGTATTCTTTACGTTTTCTCTTGGGTGCCCCCGGTATTCTTTATGTTGTATCTCTTATGCCGAGTCATTAACCCCCTATATATATGTATACATTCTTCTTCTACTTCTAGCTACTTTATTATTTTTCTTTTTTCCCACCGCCCTACGTTACCTTTCCCTTGCTGGCTCTAATGCCTACACGGCATATGCCAAAGTAATGAGTTTTATTGCTTCACTCACCGATTGCATCGTTTCCTCTCTGGAACCTCGAGATCCCAGCCCCTTCCTGCTTTTAAGGTTTTCGTCCGATCCGCTGCCCGTGGGAATGAGAAGGGTTATGCTTGGAAAGGCGGGTTCCTTCAGACCCACTGCAGATTTTTGAAATTTTACTCTATCATTGTCCATGGGGAGCTTCTCAGTCTACTCAGCCGGAATGACGAAAGGACTCGTGATCTTACCGAAGGCCCAGAGTTACTTCGTGCCTTCGGTTTAAAGGTGTCTTATAACTATATCAATCGATAATCTATGATCGAAGGCCGGAACCATCCTCACGATGCCAAGTGTTCAAGAGGACAAGAATTCGCCGATGGGCCCATTGGTCAGCACTCACCCTCTAGAACTTGTAAGACAAGATAGCTGCACCATGTGAGGACAGGGGCTGCAGTATTCACATACTCCAGCAAGACTCAATAAGGAAACAAATCGGAATCATCAGCATTGCGATCGCCTGTCTCGTTCCGACTTCCTCGAACTTCAGTTGAACAGTAATTCTTATAGGCAATATTCATCATCATTGACGTCTAACTTTACAAAACTCAACATGCAATATAATTGGTTAGGAAAGGTAACTTAAGTATAGGTGCTATATCTGTATATGATAATAGGGCATGCGGATTGGATAACTTTTATCTGGTGGGCGTCTACGCCCATCCCACTACATCACACGTGATTGACGTCATCACAAGTACGACGTCTCATTGGTTCTACTATCTATAGGACTCCAGATAACTTGGTCCATTGTGATTGGTCAGGTTACACCCCTAGACATAAATCCACATTTTAATTAGCAGCATGCAGAATGGACACCTAAGCGCCTGGTGTACCAAGTTTCACCCTGCCTCCCTTCCATCAATCAGTAACTTAGGGCTATTTGTCAATTAGTTGGCTGGGTTTGGCCTCGAGACTGTAGTCTCTTATCGGGAAAAGTTATGGCATCCTGGGTTCCGTATGACATCAGGCGATGGTGCCTCTTTGCGCCTGGCTGATCACGTGTCTGTTCACCATGAATTTGCTTCAGTTTCCAGCTTTTATTGTATTTAATTGTGCTTCGGCACTGCCACCTGCCTGGGCCTCTCTTATCTTAACCTTCACAGGTGAGCTGGTATGCTCTGAAGTTTGGTTCATGTGAGTTGACGCTCTCCTCCCTTCTCCTGGTGACCTCGATTTCCCTGGCACGAGCCGTTCTCCGTTGAGTTTCGATTCCGCTCTTTCTCTCTGTTCAGGCTGAGTTGTGAAACCTGGCCTGCCAGGCCTCTGGCAGCCTGGGCCCATTTCTGCTTTACAAAATGGAGTTGCACTCGTATAACGTGCCTCTTTAGGTAGCTATATAGTTGGCGCATGCCGCTTCTAATATTCTACTAAGCATTGCAAGCAGTATCGATTTCTTAGCATCTTGCCTTCCAAGCCTATTTTCACACGGTTAACAGGTCGGTTGCTTCCATCTTGTCGCGTGGCTCTGTTTCCTCACGTTTTAACATTGTCTCTTCTCTGTGTCCATTACATTTATTTTTGTCTTTACTTACGCTTGTGTGTTCTAGTCGATAATGACTATTGTTCATTCATGAGTCTGTTCAGGCCCTTGTGTCATTTCCACTGGCCTTCCATTAGGACTCTTGGGGTCTCTTTGTGGACCGTATGTAGGCACTCCTCATTTCATATTGGCGTCAGGTCTGGCTGTCTGATAGGGTACCGTGCTTCGGAGGGTTGTCTGGTTATTTGCACTTCAACAGGTACGGATCTTCTAATGTATACTGGGCAGAGTCCTAGTGCAACTCTCTGTTGGTTCATTTGCTCCTCATACGTCACGTACCTTGGCGAGTACCATCCTGGTTGCTCAAAATGAGGGGCAGGGGTGCAGGTCTTGTCTGGGACCTCCTTTACAACATGACTCCCAGAGACAAAATGAAGTGATTCAGGATGAGATACAGACAACAAAGGATTGATTAGTGGCTCAGAGCAGGGTGCTTGAGGCCAGTTAGGCCTTGGTGTCAGAGTTAAAAATTCAGCTCTCTGAATATAAATGGAAAATAAGGACAGAGAGAAGCAGGTGTGGGAGTTTAACAAATGAATTTGAGAAATATAAACAGGCCTTGAAGCTCCCTGACCAATCAGTGTATGGGATAGAGCCCTCAGATCAAGGAGAGATGCCCCTGCCATCAGGGTCCTTTTGCCTGTTAACCCCACCCTCCCATGTGCAGACCGGGACTGACCTCATGCATACCACATATATAGAACACATATAGAACAGGGAATCATGAGGCAGCTGGACTTACCAAGGATGATCCAGAAAGCCAGTCTTTGTCAGACATAGATAAGAATTCATCTTTACCACACAGATGGGAAGGTGGACAGACCAGTGCATCCTGGGAGAAATAATCACGTGAGTACTTCTAACCCTGAAAACCTCTATGGTGAGAAAATCAGGGAGTTAGATTTGCAGAAGATGGAACATCATGAGCAAATGATTTCATCATTTGAGATCAGAAATTATGTAAATTGCATAGCATTTGCCAAATGGACATTCTCCCCTGAGTACTCCAGTTTCTTTGCATGACTGGAGGGCTGGGATCATTATAAATGGTCCACCTATAAGTCAGCCATTTTGAAACATGTCTCTATGCATATGAACCCACAAGAGGCCTGTAAGGCTGCATATCATTTGCAATGTGTGGAAGATCAAGCACCTAGGGAGTTAGTGCAGGAATTCAAATGTGCATTTGCGCAGACTTCTAGGTGAATGAACCCAAATAGTAGCGAGTTTGAGACCACCTATTTCGATGCGTTCCTCAAATACATTATTACAGAATTAGTTTGTGATTTTCATGAGCGCAAAACACTGGATTGGGTAATAAAGCAAACCACCAGGCACTTTGAGGTCCAGAAGCCCACTGAAACTTAAAAAATAAAATGTAAAAATATCTTCCACTCCTGCCGTTGCAAAGGTGTTGGAGGTGAGAACTACCCCTCATGTGGACCTGGAGACAGGAGTGCAGCCTAAAAATACACCTCTTGCCAACAAGCAGAATGAAAGGCAGAGAGGACCCCCGAGCCCTGGCCAAACCAAACGGTAGTCAGGTAGAAGTCCTGAACGAAGACCCCTCTGACCCTGCCGCCTATGTAAGCCTTTGGTATAAGTGTACCAAACCAATCCTGGTATAGTTCCACACTTCCCCGACACAAAGGGGGTGCCCAACCAGGTGAGTACTCCCCTGGGAACCTTCTCTCCAAATGTTCCACATTAGAGAAGTACCACTCCACCTCCCAACCTGAACTTCTTCAACCGGTACCCTCACAATCAGAACTTGCTTAACACTCCTCCTTGGGAGAATCAGGATGGAAAAATATAGGGAAAATGTCCAGTACCTGAGCTATTCCGGGAGAAGGGGCAGTTACCTTTTTCATGAGCAGCAGAAGTATGTATCGAGACCTCCCTACAACCCAGAAAAAGTCTCACATCTGGAGCAATCAGTCCAGCAACTGCGATGATCTGGGGTGCATGCTGAGTACACCGTCAAACCTTCAACCTAACCCTGTCTCCCATAATTCCCCAACACCCGGGTCTAATACCCAGGGGGAAATGACAGCAGGAAACGTCCAATTGACCACAGGTTCCCGAGGTGGGTCCCAGGTAGAGGGGAGATGCCATACCCTAGAGGAAGCTTCCTTACCCTCCCCAACATAACCCATGGATACCTCTCAGCTTGAAAGTGAATCTTCTCCCCATGGGGAAGTTATAACACAAAGAAGAGAGGGTAAGTAGAAGAAGTCAAAGGAAAGCTGCTTTGCAGAGGAACACTAGGCAAACTCCTTCAAAAGAGAAGAATCCTGGAGGATTCAGGTAAGCAAATCTTCCCATTCAGGAATGGGGGGTTCCTCTCAAAGAACAATGGGTTTCAAAAAGCCCTGAGTTAGACAGTGAAAGTATGGAATCCAACTCAGATCTAGAAATTTTTAGATCCCAACAATATGAGCCAGATAATACTGAAAATGAAGAGGTATCCTCCTGCCAAACAGGTTCTGAGAACTGTCTCCAGGTAATGGGAGACAGCCATAAATCGAGGAAGAAAGAAAATCCCCCAACGACACAAATTGCCCATGGTCAACATTTTCTTACAGTGTCCTGATCTCCGACACAGGAAATCACCCAAGATCACACAGTTATGATGTTCAATCTCAAGAAAAGACTGCTGAGCTGGCAAATAACTCACACTTTCTTTGCACCCTCGAGGGGAAAGACGGTAGATTGTATGCCCCGATCAAGCTGCAGGGTCAGTGTGAATTATCAGCTCTGGTGGATACTGGATCCCAAGCAACTCTCCTGTCCGAAAAAGCCTTTGACCAACCAAACACAGGAAAGGGGAGGAAAATCATATTCCCCTCACACCTCTCCCCGGACAAATCAAAATTTCAATGGGAATGATATCACCATTGAAGGGAACTCCGGATCTGGAAATCACAATTGGGTGACATTGGTTATCACCTCCGATCGACTGTGTAAACAAGATTAAGCGGCCTATAAAAATAAAAATGTGTACTAATTATGTATTTTTGAATGGTACCTGCCATTTAATTGAATGACGGTCTGAGAAAGTGGAATTCCATTTCCAGAATAATCAGTTCCCAGACATCACTGTCATCTCTGTAGGAGAACAAACTGGTGGAGGGAACCCATCTCCATTCTTGAAAATCAACCTTCCTCCCAGTTTTAATTGGCATTCTACTCTGGAAGGGAACACCCAGGAATGCTACATTAGGCCAAAGTCAGAAGAAACATGGAGCCCCATGAAAATAGACTATGAAGGTCCAGCTCAAAGTCTGATGGACATCCAGAAAAAGGGCAAAAAGTTATTTTTCCCCATTCAGATAAAAGAAGGTGAGGAGCCTGTGCTTGCCAGAGTATGTCTGAATACGGAAAAAAGGTTAATCAGCAAAGGATTATTCAGGAAACTCCCAAAGATCAGAATATTCCCACTTTTAAATTGATTGATAAATGGGAAGGAGGTCTGGAAACCCCAAGTTCCAAGCATTTCCTGTCTAGCAGGTGTATGCTAAAGATGTCCATTGGCAACAAAAGCACAGAACATCAATTATGGGTTTTGAGAAATGTCTCTTCTGTCTTCTATTTAGGTAGTGACATTTTCAGCAAATTTGTAATCAATTTGGATCTAATTGATAATAAAGTCAGGTCAAGACTGGGGGTTAGCCCCATGGGCTTTGACAACACTGAAAAAGTATTCTGATCAGCTGCATTGCTGCTTATGCGGTTGAAGTTGCAGTGCGAGAAAAGCTTACTATCCCTGGACATGAGCAGCAATTCACGAAAAACGCGGACAGAACATCAAACATCAGGGCATCTATACATTTGACTTTCCATCTCCAACAACAAGATTTGTATTTACCTTTGACACCTCTAGTAGATCTAGAACAACACTATTAGAACATTTGTGTCTAACAGCAACCCTCTAAGTATCACTTTGGGTGCAGACACCATTATTAGAATGGCAGTTAATGCCCAACATTATTCTATTGATTTAGGTAATAAATTCATTGGACCAATTCCAAACAGCTGTTTCCTTCAGAGAAGATTTTTAACTGTCATGGGGGGAATTTCTTGGTGCACTCATCATGCCCTTATGGGGTGTAAGGGGGGACCTGTGACATCAGAAAGGACAAACTGGTATTTTGAGTGAATAACAACTACCTCGAATCCATGGAACCTCCAGGACAGTCCAGGTTAACACCATAAAAAGAGATCTCTCCACCCAACTGGAAGATACTGCTGAAATTGCCAAGCCCAATGTTTTTCCAGGTTTCAAGTAGATGGTCGACGAATTGATAAATTCTGCCAATGCCTGTGAGACTGAGGAGCTAAGACAAAAGCTGAAACTGGTGTTCATGCACTTCCAGGATATCTTTTAAGTGGACTCATATGACTGTGGACGCTCATCTATTAATTGAATCACCATAACATGGACCCAGAGTTGGCTCCAGTATTTGTGAAACAATTCCAGTTACCTATCACATCGATGGAGTTACTTACGGAGATTAAGAACTTAGAATCTTGTGGGATAATGTGTCTGATCCACAGTACCATTAACAACCCAGTACTGGGAATACTAAAACCAAACAGCCAATGGGGACTATGTGCAGACCTGAGGGAGTTGAACAAATGGGTCCACTTGTCAAGACGCACTTCCCATCATCGATCATTGCCTGGCACAGATCCAGTGGTCAATGGTGAACACAGCCATTGACTTAACTAACAGCTTCTGGACAGTACCCGCTAGTAGGGAATACCAATGCAAGCTTGCCTTTACCTTCGGGGGGCAGTTATAAATATGAACACAAACCCCCTTTTTATACATACACTCTGGCAATGAGTTCAACATCTTTATGCATAAGCCCAGGCCCGATTTGGGCAAAAAGGGAAACCTGACTTATGAAGATGATGTTTTGATCAAGAGCTCAACAGTCAAAGAACATATAGCAGAACTCCACTATGGTCTGACCCAGTTGCAGAAACCCGGAGCAAAACAGTCCTTTCAGAAAGCACAGTGTAAGACCCAAGTGAACTTCTTAAGGCATGAAATCACCCCCAAGGGTCTTAATCACCAGGCGAAGAAGGTGGAAGCATTATTGAAATTGAAAGACCCTAGCACTGTGCGAGAATTAAGAAGTGTTCTTGGGCTCACTAATTATAGTCGAAAGTTAAGTTCATTGATGACTGCACAGAAATCACTCGGCCAATCGGACCAAAGGTCGGATTCAAGTGGGAGTGGTGTCCCGAACCACATGAGGCAGTTCAACAACTGAAAATAAGTCTTTGCCAAGCTCCTTGTTTGGCATACCCCATTAAGAGTAAGGAGTTCTTCTTGGAGACAGGGTTCTCATATACCTGCCTAACAGTGCTTTTGTACCAAAAGCACAACAAGGTTAATAAAGTTATCTCATACTCAACCAAAACATTGTCCTCTTTGGAGGAAAAATTAAAAAACCTGCAAAAAGGCACTCCAGGCAATGGTGTGGGCATTGACATACTACCACCCACTTGCCCAGGGGAACCAGATCATCGTAGAGACTCCTCACTAAACCTTGCAATACTTTGATATTACAACCTATTTGAATTTTCTATAGGGTCTGATGTGGAAACAGGTATTGGGGTTTGCTAAACCCATTCCTAATTCCTGTATTCGGATTGAATTGGGCCTATCCAGTTTAGCTTCCCGTTTTAAATGGAGACAACTTAATTCTTATGCGAAAATGTTAAATCCTCCATTGAATTCCTTATATCAGGAATTTTACCCAAATGATTAACAAATCTAATCCTAGTTTGCTGACTAAGTTTCAGGAAAGAATAGAAGCGATTTTGTAAAAAGTTGGCATAACTAGGGCTGACCTTTGGCAACGTCCAGCTTATTCTAAAACAAAATTGTATGAGTATGACTGGTGTATATCTATGGATGATATTGGTACTCACAGACTATATAAAGAATACGCTGGACATGCTCATAAACAAATTCCCAGATTAAGATACATTCTTTGTTTTCCCTGTGATAAGATCCGAGTCTTGTATATGAGGCTTAGAATGAGCCAGTTCCATACTCTCGAACGCACTCAACACTAGGCTAAAAATCCCTCTGTTTCCTGTAGATTTTGTTTAAATGTTCAACAGCATGAAACTTTAAAGCATCTGGTAATATATTTATTTTATTTATGTACATTTATATAGCGCGCAAGCAGCCCAAGGGCATTGAGGCGCTGTTACTTCCATGAGCTTAGTTACAGAGGTACAGGCGTGGTAGCAAATGGCACATTGTATACAAACGTAGACATAGATATCATTAGAGCTTATTTGAATGGTCATTGGTCATTGCAGCTTAAGCAGTGGGTCCTACGGTTGGTATTCATGCCGCTACGACGGACTATGAGAAGAGGATGGTTTTCATTGCTTTGCGGAAAGCGAGGAGGGAGGCCTCACTTCGGATAGTGGGAGGTAAGGCATTCCAGTGCGTAGGTGCGAGATATGGGAAGCTGTATCCGCCCGCTCTAGCTCTTTTTTGCCAGTGGCACACAGAGCATGTTGGTATAGGGTGATCTGGTTGGTCTTGTAGAGGCGACTGGGTGGATTCTTTGCGAGAGGTAGTCCGAAGCAGTGAGATGGGTGCAGTTGTGTGTCAATGTCAGAGCTTTGAACACGATTTTCTCTTTTATTGGGAGCCAGTGGGCTCGTTTTCTGGCCTCCGAGATGTGGTCTCTTTTAGCAATGCCTTAGGCTGCATGGAGAGCACTATTCTGGATGACTTGTAGCCTCTCCAGGTTTTTTTTTGATGTTCCTAGAAAGAGTACATTGCAATAGTGTAGCCTGGAGCCGGTGATGGCTCTGGCTATGTTGTGCAGTTCTCTTTGGAGAGAAAAGGCCTGACTGCATTGATAAGTTTAGCATGATATGCAGCTGAGGAGGCAATTGCGTTGACTTGTCTGTCTATGGATAGGTTGGAGGCCAAATAGACTCCAAGTGTTTTGACTGAGTCTGAGACAGGTATTTTCATGGAGTCGATGGTGAAGTGACTAAATTGGGAGTCAAGATTTTTTAGCGTGTCGGGGGAACCTACCAGTAGGGTTCGGTCTTGTCAGAGTTGAGGCATAGTCCATTGTCTGCCATCCAGGCTTGGATGGTGTTCTAGAGGTTGTTAAGGGTCAAGGAGTCAGTGTCATAGTTGCCGGTGAGGGTGAGGAGGATCTGGGTATCGTCCGCGTAGTTAGTGTAGGAGATACCTATAGCGTCGAGGATGAGGAAGAGGGGTCGTGTGAAGATGTTGTAGAGGGTGGGGGAAAGGCATGAGCCTTGGGGCACACCACATAGTATGATGGTGGGTGAGGCAGAAGCTAAGTCACAGAATACTTGCATGGTTCTGTCTTGTAGGGAGGAGGTGATCCATGCTGTGGCATCAGGGGAGAACTTGGCAGTAGATGAGAGGTGATGGCAAAGGACGTCATGATCTACTAGATCGAACGCCGCAGATATGTCAAGAAGTAAGAGAAGTGCTGGTTTGCCCATGTCTCTGGCATCGTCCATCTGGTTTTTCAGATCAAGTAGGGCGGTTTCACTCCCATGTCTGGGGCGGAAGCCAGATTGGCGGGGTCCCTGGAGTTTGTTCTCTTCGATGAAGTGCTGAACCTGCAGGTAGGCTGCAGTATTTTGAGGAGGAAGGGGCAGTGGTGATGGGTCTATAGTTGTTCGGGTAGGTGGGATCGAGAGTTGTTTTTTTTAAGAGGGGGCGGACCCATGCTTCCTTAAGGGAGGCAGGGACTTTCCCTGTTGCAAAGGAGGCATTGACAAAGGCTGTCAGGAAGGGAGCAAGCGCTTCAGTGCATTCCTTGATGAGAGTGGCTGGGCAGGCATCACCTTTACAGTTAGAGGGTTTAATATTCCTCAATATATTAATGAGGTCTTTTTCCTGTATGGATCTGAAGGAGAAGGGTTGGGGGAGGTCCGAGGTTGGTGGTGGGACAGGGAAATGCGTATTAGGCATAGCTTGTTTAGTAGCTAGTATTTTGCTTTGCATGGCTCAGTTTAGTTTGCATGGCTGTTTGAATTTCGTCGCACCAGGCTTTGTCTTTGGTGAAGTTCTGGAGGGTGGGCATGGGAGTCTTTAGCTCCCTAAAAATGGCAAAGATTTCGTTTGTGCTAGATTGGGCTTCCGAGATTCTGGATTCGAAAGATTTGGCTTTTGCTTGGCTGATTGCTTTTTTGCAAGCCGTAGAGCGGGCTTTAAAGATCAACTCATCTTTGTGAGTGCGGGACGTCTGCCACTGTGTAAGAGCGCCTTTTTTCATTCCGGAGTGTGAGCAAGTCTGGGGTGAACCAGGAGTTAGAGTGGGTGGTGGGTTTGGATTTACGAGGTTTAAGCGGGGCAAAGGAGTTGATAGCTGCTTTGATGGCAACATCATAGTTTTATGCGAGAGTTTCTGGGTCTGTGGAAAAAGGCGGTCTGAAGGCTGGGCCTTGGAGGAAGGGCAGTAGCCTTTCCTTGGTGAGCTGATGGGAGCTTCTTGCGAGGCAGGCTGGTAGGGGTTGGGGTGGCGGAGTTGAAGAGCTGGTGGTGAGGATGCTAAAGGTGATGATATGGTGGTCAGACCATGGGGTGGGAGTGTTTCCAGTGATGATGAGTGGGCAGTTGTGCTGAGCGATCCAGTCGAGTGTTCTGCTCTGGGTGTGAGTTGGGCTAAAGATGGTGTTTTTGTAGCCTAGTGTTTTTAGGGCTGAGTCAAGGGATTTGGCTGCTGGGTCTTTTCTGTCCAGTCGGCCTAAGTTGACGTCCCCAAGGAGAATGGCTTTCAAGTGTTTTTTGAGGTTGTCAGATAGGAGGTGGATGAGGGAGGCTTGGAAGTCTCCTGTTGGGCCTGGAGGGCGATAGATAATATGAACAGTAATGGTACAGTGGGGAGAGAGGTTGATTTTGACTTGGAGATAGTGGTTGTTGTATAGGGATTTTTCTACCTTTCTAATGGTGAGATAGTCTTTGGCGATGATTGCTACACCTCCAACTTTAGTGGTACGATCTTGTCTGGTTATGGAGTAGCCAGGGGGCAGTGCAAGGGGGAGCGCAGGGCCAGAGGCCTCATGTAACCAGGTTTCTGATATCATGAGCAAGTCTAGGTCAGGTCATGGGTGGTTATGAGGTCATGGATGTCCAGAGCGTGGGAATTGATGGATCTGGCGTTGACCATGGCTCATTTGAGGTGGGTTTCTGTAACGGATAGGGCGAGGTCCGTGGGAGGAGTGGGTGAGGTGGTGGGTATGGGTGGTGTTGAGCAGGGGGCATGGGTGGTGTTGTGGTGGGGGGCGGTAGAGGAATTGCATATCACATATTTTGCACTGGGGGGCTCATTTTCAGTGGTGGTGGACACAGGTGGGATCACATTTGGAAAAACAGCATTCGAAATGGGGGTAGAAGAATTGCATATCACACATTTTGCACTGGGGGCTCGTTTTCAGTGGTGGTGGACACATGTGGGATCACATTTTGCACAATAGCATTCAAAATGGGGGTAGAAGATTTGCATATCACATTTTGCACTGAGGGGCTCATTTCCAGTGGTGGTGGGCACAGGTGGGATCACATTTGGCACAATAGCATTCAAAATGGGGGTAGAAGAATTGCATATCACACATTTTGCACTGGGGGGCTCATTTTTAGTGGTGGTGGACACAGGTGGGATCACATTTGGCAAATAGCATTCAGAATGGGGGTAGAAGAATTGCATATCACACATTTTGCACTGGGGGGCTCATTTTCAGTGGTGGTGGGCAATGCAGGATCACATTTGGCACAATAGAATTCAAAATGGGGGTAGAAGATTTGCATATCACACATTTTGCACTGGGGGCTCATTTTCAGTGGTGGTGGACACATGTGGGATCACATGTTGCACAATAGAATTCAAAATGGGGGTAGACGATTTGCATATCACACATTTTGCACTGGGAGGCTCATTTTCAGTGGTGGTGGACACAGGTGGGATCACATTTTGCACAATAGCATTCAAAATGGGGGTAGAAGAATTGCATGTCACACATTTTGCACTGGGGGCTCATTTTCAGTGGTGGTGAACACAGGTGGGATCACATTTGGCAAATAGCATTCGAAATGGGGGTAGAAGAATTGCATATCACACATTTTGCACTGGGGGCTCATTTTCAGTGGTGGTGGACACAAGTGGGATCACATTTGGCACAATAGCATTCAAAATGGGGGTAGAAGAATTGCATATCACACATTTTGCACTGGGGGCTCATTTTCAGTGGTGGTGGACACAGGTGGGATCACATTTGGCAAATAGCATTCAAAATGGGGGTAGAAGATTTGCATATCACACATTTTGCACTGGGGGCTCATTTTCAGTAATGGTGGACACAGGTGTCATCACATTTGGCAAATAGCATTCAAAATAGGGGTAGAAGATTTGCATATCACACATTTTGCACTGGGGGCTCATTTTCAGTGGTGGTGGGCACATGTGGGATCACATTTGGCACAATAGAATTCAAAATGGGGGTAGAAGAATTGCATATCACACATTTTGCACTGGGGGCTCATTTTCAGTGGTGGTGGACACAGGTGGGATCACATTTGGCACAATAGCATTCAAAATGGGGGTAGAAGAATTGCATATCACACATTTTGCACTGGGGGCTAATTTTCAGTGGTGGTGGACACAGGTGGGATCACATTTGGCAAATAGCATTCAAAATGGGGGTAGACGATTTGCATATCACACATTTTGCACTGGGGGCTCATTTTCAGTGGTGGTGGACACAGGTGGGATCACATTTGGCAAATAGCATTCAAAATGGGGGTAGAAGATTTGCATATCACACATTTTGCACTGGGGGCTCATTTTCAGTGGTGGTGGGCACATGTGGAATCACATTTGGCACAATAGAATTCAAAATGGGGGTAGAAGAATTGCATATCACACATTTTGCACTGGGGGCTCATTTTCAGTGGTGGTGGACACACGTGGGATCACATTTTGCACAATAGCATTCAAAATGGGGGTAGAAGATTTGCATATCACACATTTTGCACTGGGAGGCTCATTTTCAGTGGTGGTGGACACAGGTGGGATCACATTTTGCACAATAGCATTCAAAATGGGGGTAGAAGATTTGCATATCACACATTTTGCACTGGGGGCTCATTTTCAGTGGTGGTGGGCACATGTGGGATCACATTTTGCACAATAGCATTCAAAATGGGGGTAGAAGATTTGCATATCACACATTTTGCACTGGGGGCTCATTTTCAGTGGTGGTGGACACAGGTGGGATCACATTTGGCAAATAGCATTCAAAATGGGGGTAGAAGATTTGCATAACACACATTTTGCACTGGGGGCTCATTTTCAGTGGTGGTGGACACAGGTGGGATCACATTTGGTAAATAGCATTCAAAATGGGGGTAGAAGAATTGAATATCACACATTTTGCACTGGGGGCTCATTTTCAGTGGTGGTGGACACAGGTGGGATCACATTTTGCACAATAGCATTCAAAATGGGGGTAGAAGAATTGCATATCACACATTTTGCACTGGGGGCTCATTTTCAGTGGTGGTGGACACCCATGGGATCACATTTTGCACAATAGCATTCAAAATGGGGGTAGAAGATTTGCATATCACACATTTTGCACTGGGGGCTCATTTTCAGTGGTGGTGGACACAGGTGGGATCACATTTGGCAAATAGCATTCAAAATGGGGGTAGAAGATTTGCATATCACACATTTTGCACTGGGGGCTCATTTTCAGTGGTGGTGGACACAGGTCGGATCACATTTGGTAAATAGCATTCAAAATGGGGGTAGAAGAATTGAATATCACACATTTTGCACTGGGGGCTCATTTTCAGTGGTGGTGGACACAGGTGGGATCACATTTTGCACAATAGCATTCAAAATGGGGGTAGAAGATTTGCATATCACACATTTTGCACTGGGGGCTCATTTTCCGTGGTGGTGGGCACATGTGGGATCACATTTGGCACAATAGAATTCAAAATGGGGGTAGAAGAATTGCATATCACACATTTTGCACTGGGACCTCATTTTCAGTGGTGGTGGACACATGTGGGATCACATTTTGCACAATAGCATTCAAAATGGGGGTAGAAGATTTGCATATCACACATTTTGCACTGGGAGGCTCATTTTCAGTGGTGGGGGGCACAGGTAGGATCATATTGCGTATAAAGGCAGTACAGTTTGAGGTGGGGTAGAGAGCATCGTTGGCAGCTATAGTGGAAGTAGTTACAATGGCTGTTGGCTTAATGGTTGTGCTGATGAATCTGGCCATATAGGCAGGTGGAGTGGGTTGCTTGATATGGGAGCATAGCCGCGCATTGCGGGTGCTGGTGGGGAGGGGCTTGGTGCTGATGGTGGCCTCTATAGTGCGGGAACGTAGTCTGGAGTTCCTGGTGGGCAAACCTGGATGTGGGTTGAGGTAGCAGTAGTCAGGCTCCTTACCTCTAGGATGCGGCATAGCTTCGTGGCAAACGGCAGACAAACAGCGAAGAGCTGCAAAGAGGAGTACAGGCCTTGTCCTCTGGCCTTCTCCTCGCGGCTTCGCCTGGTGGTGCACTCCCTCTCCCTTTATGGTGGGGGGGAGGAGCCAGCAGGGCAGGGTGCCGTATCAGGCTGCGGGCTGCAGGCGGGAACGGGCACAGAAACGGCGTGAGTTTCAAAAGATGCTTTCTTTCCTGATTCAGACACGGCGACCGGGCCTTCCATGTGGAGGGGCTCAGCTGTGTGCGCAAGGCGCGCTGGGGCTCCAAAGCTGATCTTGTAGGCAGAGATCAGCTGGATCAGCTGATCGGATGATGGTGCTCGCAGCAGAGCTGCAAAGAGGAGTACAGGCCTTGTCCTCTGGCCTTCTCCTCTTGGCTTCGCCTGGCAGTGCACTCCCTCTCCCTTTATGGTGGGGGGAGGAGCCGGCCAATATACTGTGGCTTCTTTGAAGATTCTATGATTGCTCGTTTAGGCACATTATTGTTGGGCTTACCTCCACGGCTAGGGAATCCTTATGGCAAAAGTGTATGGTCAACCCTAATAATTCTTTTGTGATTAAACTTTGCAGATTTATATCGATAATTCAATTCCAGTTACGGTGTCTACTGGTCTCAGATACCAATGACGACGACTCTTGTCTTAAGTAGTTTCATTTATACTGGAATCAAAATAAAAGGGAAGGGAAAGGAAGGGAAGGAAGAGGGAAGAAAAAAGAGAGAAGGCAAGGAGAAGGAGAGGAAGAAGGAAAAGAGAGAAAAAAATATATATATTTTTTTGTGTGTTTACGGAATTGTGATATGCAATTTTATGTAATGATTGATGTATGACTTGTAAAATTGTATAATTGTTCGTCTCATAATATGACTGAAATTGTTTTGTAATAGGATTGAAATTGAATTTGAATGTAATGTGTAAAAAGTTTATTTTTTTAAACTAAAATGTGCAACATTTCAATAAAAAAAAAAAAAGAAAAAATCTTCAATACTTACAAAGTGACAGCATCTAGGCAGAGAATGTAAGTAATTCCAGAATGACTTCCTGGACTCTGTCCATACAAGGCTTTCCTGTGGAGGTCAGATATGGCCAAAACAAGAAGACTCCTCTAGTTCAAGGATTGGCTGACTTGCATGATTGTGCGCAAAAAAACTGTCTTTAGAACGAAAGTCTAATGACCCAAAAAAATATGGTGGCGTACCTAACTTTCCTGCACCGGTTCTGTGAAGAAGACACGTGTCAGGGGATACCCACAGTTTATGTGGATGGGTGCTCCTACCATGTTGGTAGTCACAAGGGGAAATAACTAGTAGCTGGCAATGGGAATCCCTGGGTGAATTATACCCCACAGCCTTCTGCTGGTTATAAAATAGGACCCTGAAGCAGTCAGGTGTTCATTTATCAAGCCATCCTGCAGTACACACCCAACTCAAAGAACTGGCCATAATGACTGATTATGTTTATGTCAGGAATGGGTTTGTGGAACACCTGATTAACGGGAAAAATTGAGGCATGCTTTGTGCCAACGTCAAATTCTAAAGCATGGCAATCTGATCCAGTTGATTGATGATCTGGTGACCTCTAATGAGATGACCATCTATTGCAAGAAGATAAGAGGTCATACACAAATAGAGGGAGCCAGATAAGAGTATGAATGACCTGGATGACTTGCTGGCTAAAACAAGAACTCTGCAGGGGCATTTCATAGACGCAGAATCCCTGCTGGGTAAAATCAAAGTCACTGCTGTCACCAGGTCACAAACTCGTGCCAACAGTGAACTCTGTACTGCTGTGAGATACCAGAAGGTGTCTCACCTACTAGTGCCCGGAGATCTGTCATACAGGTGGCCAGGTCACGGCCATCGCTTTTGGATCCAGGTCCTGGGGTGGACCAGTGCTGGAGGATCACCTGGGTGTGGGGTGTTCAGGGAGTGGGAGTGGGACACTGGATGGTGAGATGCGGTATCCCCTTCCTTATAACAGCTTTACCACATCCTACCCTGTAGGATATTTAGGAACTTCAACCCCTCCGTCTTTACAACACAAACACTTTATCATGGACACCTGCTATGAGAGAAATCAGACTAACACCCGAGCCACATATCTAACGTGTCCCAATACAATGGTCAGGCAATTACTTACCATCACACACACCTGACTTCCATTAAGCTTCCCCACATGGATAAAGATCAGAGCATGTGAGAATACTCTGAGTGAGGCAAAGCACACAAGGAAACAGCAGTTCCAAGATGCAGTTTAACAAGAGGAGAAAGACGGTAGAACAGAGGGGGATTACAAGGAGGGAAGCTCCCTTGACCTTTTCGAAAATGAACCCTTGCTTTCATGAGTCCTCGAGATTGGAAAGCGTAAGACCAGGAAAAACAGGCTGAAGAATTCTGCATTGTGTGTCGAAGATACTCAGGGCCCTCCCACATCAAGAATCAAGGAGGGTAGAATTCTCAGCCACCATTGTACTGTCCTTGGCTCCAAGAACAAAGCAACATCAGTGAACTCAAAACAGCCAGTGAGTTGGGGAGACCGACATAAAATCGGTCGGTGTTGAAGCCAAGGTTGCAAGCCGCAACATTACATGGCGAGCACTAGAACTAAAATTGTTGAAACACGTGTGATAAGAGACACAAGTGAAGTTAAACTGCTGATGAGTGATTGAATTTTAATACAAGCTACAATACCTTTGGCAGAGTGGTCTGGCACCGCGTGGGTGCTCAAACGAAGGACTCTGTAAGGTATCCAGCTGAGAAGTAGCGAAAATAGATACATTTGATCCAAGCCCGGTAGAGGGAAATCATTTGAAAGTGAACAATAACTGTGAATTGAAGTGGGCCTGCGGCGGTTCAAGCAAAATCCTCTGCACAGTCAAAAGTCTTCGGTTTTCATGAAGTAGAGAAAGTCTGGAAAAGCACATGAATCTGGACCGAGCCCAGCAGAGGGAGACCAATTGAAAATGTTGTGTAAAGTGGGTCTGAGGGGGACCTGGGGTGAACCGTGACTCATCCAAGAAAGCTTGGTGTTAAAGTGTGTCTGAGCACGGTCGAGGTGGACCCGTGGTGAATCGAAAGTCACCAAAGAAGTTGTAAATGAGAATCCCGAGGAGAAATTTTTAAGGTTTGTCGTATCAGGCCCTCTGAAGTAAGAGACTTTGAATGGCAAAGAGACTTTGGTACAGAAGGCCCTGATACTGGAATTTGAATTGCATCCTTGTGCTAGAGAAGCCAGAGAGTGTGATAAGCTTGAGTGTGCCACCTTGTCCTGTGCTGAAAATGTGGGGAAGGGAAGCCAACAGCTTGAATATCCTGACATTTCATTTCTTGAACACTGAGTAGGGTAGTCCGGGGAGTACCCTGAGGACTCAGAAAAAAATGAGGAAACAAAACAGATGGAGGCGTTCCATGACCTCCCCCCGGAACTCAAAAATAAGGAGTCAGAGCACCCACTCCCTAAGGAAGGAAAAGCAGCTGGACGTGATCCAAGGGAAAAAAACCTGGGAAATAAATCCAACCCTTCCATGCACTGTTCCAGATGGGAATCAACAGACAAGACTGTGTGTGTGGAGGGGTGAGGGGGGTGGGGTATACATTGTGGGATATTTTCAGTCCAGAAAAATGAACAGAAAGGTCAAGTTAGGCCTCTAATGCAGTATATATTCTCCTTATGGAAAGGCACACTGGACGAATGGCAAAACACCCTCAATCTCTAACAAACCTAAGGTGTCTAGGGAATGCAGAGTGTGTGTCTTTCTGCAAGTGAAACAAGGAGTATTTCTTTTTGTGTATTTATATAGCACTACGAACCCTCAGGCATCTGAGCACTGCTTATTTTTTCACACAATGTGTGGAGATCATTCATCAACCTTGGAAGGATGAAAGGCTGACTTTGGCCTTGCTGGGATTCGAACCTACATCAGCAGGCTCTGCACGGATGTCAAAGCGAGCGCTCTACTCACTGTGCTATCTGACCGTGGAGAAATAAATCGAGACGGCAGAAAGTTATAGAAAATGCTACATTATGAACAACAGAATGAAAAGCAGTGTTTCACTTCAGATGCCCCATTGTAAAACAAATGCTGTGTGAATAGGAGAAACTTATTCAAAAGGGCCTTGCATGCGCATTTTGCAGTGGGAAATAAAGACATGGGGAAAAATGTTGTTAAGAATGAACGTATCATTATGATAAAATTAACAGTGATGTGCAAACATGTTAAAAATAATAGGAAGGGCTCATGTATAAAAAAAAGATATTCTGACATGCAATATACAGAACTTTGGTCATTGGAGCTGGCTTCCACACTGAGATTTAAAGCCACCCTCCCCCATTACATGCTATGCTCTGCTGTCCCTCAGACAATTGCTTTGAAGTTCAGGACCTCAGAGGAGCTGTGTTCCTGCGTGAGAGACCCATTTCTTGGTGTTCTGGATAAACAGAGAGACTGCTATTAAGTGGAATGAACTTTGTAAAAAAATCAAAATTCAAGAAATGTTGTGGACTATTCCTGGACCGGTTTGGGGGTGGCATGCAATTAAGAGTGTCACGTGATGTCAGACACACATTTGGCTTGAAAGATCAAATCTCTTCAGCATCCATCAACTCTGCCCTTTTAACTTCACAGGAATGATTAAGTATTTAACTCCAGGCTAAATCGACTTTGCAGCACACAGGCCTGGATCACGTGTTTCCAGAGAAATGAAAGCTACATGGTGCAAAGGAAGTGAGGATTTGCATATCTATTTGAACATTATCATTAGTGTAAATGGACTTTCATAACTGGTTATTTTCTCAGCAATGACAAATCGCACCAAGTCCATCCCAGTGTAATTTTAAAGCATGTTACGAGCCCGTTATTATGATGTCATTTGTTCTGAATCCGATTCTTGAAAACCCTGACACAATCTAAAACGTGTTTCTAACTTTTTGTGAAAATATTCTGAATCTGAAAGTTAGGGTGTGGGTGACTTATTAAATTAGACATTTGGGTAGAAAAGTTCACATTCATAACTTTTATTAATTGTACGTAAATGGTGAAAAATCACAGCTCGCATGTGCAAATTTCTGCCGATACAGGAGAAATTTCGATAAATCCATCATGATTAGGGGAACATAGATATATAGATATTCAAATGCTTATGCAATTATGCAAAGTTTTTTCATGTAGTGACGTTTTAAGTGATACATCTGCAAAATGTAAATGGTAAATAGGTGTACATCTCTGTCCCATAAAATTCCACTTCAGAACTCCAAGAGCCTATTGGCGGGAGCATGATTAGATTTGTAGGGTAAAAAGCCCTAGCTCTATGGGAAGGAGGGGAGAGACTTGCCTATAGCCCATCTTTGTGAATCCTGACACAGCTGCCGGACATTACCTGGGTTGGAAAGGACTAAAGGTTGCTGCAGGATTATGTTACATGGGAGACCGCAACTGGGAAAGTCTAAAAGCTGCCTATGATTAAGGAGAGCCAAATGAGGGATAGATGCTGGTGACTATCTTTGTAGTGCCTGACCAAACCCCTTCGCTTCCCCACAAGTTGTGTCCTGCTGACTTTCCTGAGCACCAAAAACGGACGTTTCCAATGTAAGTAGATTCTCAAAGGTCTGTGTAATTTCAAAACTGCTAGCATTTTTAAGTGTGCAAAGAAACTAAAATATGCAAGTGCTGCATTTGTAACCAAAATTGTGCTTATGTTTTAAATCTAAACCTTATCAAGTAGTATTCATGCTCTAGTAATGTTACAAGGTATTTCTTAATTTTGACATAAAGGGGGTTCATTGGTCAAGAGTTTTGACATGCTTATTTGACCTGTGTTCCCTGTACCTGAGACAAAAGGTAAAAGGGTGTGTTTTGTATTGAAGCCTTGTTTTCTGCCTCAGAGAAGGTGGCGTGTGTAACCATTTAGTGCAAGTATTTATTGAACCTTTAATTTAAATAAATATATATTCTTCTGTAACCCGGCCTGCTTCTTGGCTCATCGTTGGCACAGAGGGAGGGATCTATGTTGCTCTATATGAGTCACAGATAGGGCTAGCTGAACAAAGATTATCGATGTGCTGTGGGCCACCTTGATTGGGGGATGAAACTCCCCATGTTAAGCATGGTCTCCCATTATACTAACGTTCATTTTCCCTCCTCCATCTCTATAACTGCCTCCACTCTTCCTTTTTCATAACCTGCCCGCAATCTTGGTTTCATCTTTGACTCCTGACTCTTCTTTGCAGATCACATCTCTAATATATATTTTTTAGCCTCGGCTATTGTCCCACCATACTAATTGGCCTTCCGGCCTATCAACTTGCTCCCTTGCGTTCCATCATCAACTCAGCTATCCGTCTTCTTTTTTGTCTTCCCTTTCGTACCTCTTCCTCTCCCTCTCTTTTGTGTATTTCCCAGCGTCCTTTTGAATCCCGTCTTGTCTTTCCTTTCCTCTATTGTCTTTAGATGTATGTATAGTCTGGCTCCACTCTATTTCCACTCTTATCTCTATATCTCAGCTTGCACTGGATGTACTCAAGCACTTTCATTTGGCATTTCCTGAGCCTCGCCCTCGTCCATCTGGCATTCGGTCTTTCTGATTACTTACACCTAAACATTGGAACTCTTTACTTATTTATATTTCATAGTCACCTTCTCTTTTGACAACATCACTAATGTATTTCTGTATTGTCAGTGATGCCTAACTCAGTACTGCTTTTGATTGTTCAGCACTTTGTCGAAAGCACTTTATAAATCGATCTGTACAAATACAAATTATAAACATAATTGGAAGAAGGTAGTTTGCCGTTTTCATGCTAATTGGTATGTACATTGTGTGTAATAAGTGTGCTCATATGTCTGTGTATGTTGACATCTGTCTATCAAATTCAGTTGATGTTGATTAAAAAACTCATCAAACATACAAAATATTCACATTGGACACATACTCTGATCCAAGACTAGAAATACATCCAAATAAAAATAGTACATTAAAAGGACTGCAATAGAACACGTTATGCACTAAAGGTTTGCACATACACATGTATATTAATTATTTTTTGTCTTTTCTAGTTTGACCAAGTGTTTTCATATAGTTCGTATATTTCTTTCTTCTGTAAATTAAAAAAAACCTACCCTCTCAGAAAATATAACGTCTTCCATTTTGTTTATGCGTCTCTCAGTAAATGTGATCAGGGGGGGTTTAGGGGATTGGCTGAGCGCCCAGTTCCCGCCATTGGCAGCTCTCCTGCTCACAGAGTTAATTGAAGTCGACTGCTTGTTTTAGAATGGAGAAATAGCCTGCATTCTGGATTGCCTTCATAAACGCTGAAATAATTGCGACAAGCACAATGAGCCAGTGCTAATCTGAGCAATGTACACAATGTGTAGGTTTGCTCAGCAAATCGACCAGCTTTAAACTGACCCTTTAAATAACACTGTGAAAAGATAAGTCTGTGATCAGTAGCAACATATGGTGTCCTGGGAGAAGAGCATGCCGGGAGCATAAGGACTGGAAGGAGGCACATGTTATAATGATTTGTTAATATTAATTAAGCACGATATTAAGGGACTGCAATTCGGACTTGAAGGGGCCCGTGCACATTTTGGGAGACATCCCATTATCGCTGAATTAAGCGCCTCTTCTTCTCTGTCCCCAGTTATGTTGACAGCCTCTGTTTCCCTCTGCCAATACATATTTAATAATCTTGAAAGCCAAGGCAAGGCAGGTGTGCTGTCCCTTAGATCAATGGCAATAGCCATGAATAAAACCAGCCCAATGCAGGCCTGATGTAACCTTGGAATCCTAGAACTAAGACCAGCCCCAATGCAGGCCTGATGTAACCCTGGAATTGTAGAACTAAGATCAGAACCAAAGCAGGCCTGATGTAACCTTGGAATCCTAGAACTAAGACTAGACACAATGCAGGCCTGATGTAACCTTGGAATCCTAGAACTAAGACTAGACCCAATGCAGGCCTGATGTACCTTGGAATCCTAGAACTAAGACTAGACCCAATGCAGGCCTGATGTAAACTTGGAATCCTAGAACTAAGACCAGCCCCAATGCAGGCCTGATGTTCCTTGGAATCCTAGAACTAAAACCAGCCCCAATGCAGGCCTAATGTAACCTTGGAATCCTAGAACTAAGACCAGCCCCAATGCAGACCTTGGAATCTTAGAAACAGTGGCACTTTATAATGATACCTTTGAGTGCTGGTGGAGTGTGTTACTATGTGAGAATTCTACACAGAAGTCTTTCTGCAGTGGCTGCTAGATTGGAGGCTTATCCAGTGTGATCCTGAACACTCAATACACCCAGCCCCTGAGCGAAGCGGAGCGAGTGCGGATGGAGAGTGTTAAAGTGTTTCCCGGAGTTGATGGAACACACGGTAAGCCTTGGTCTGCTTGGTCTGCGTAATCAAATGGCGTCGAAGAACAGAAGACGATGGAGCAGCACCCGACGAGCGACATGGGTGCCGTGGCTCTGTCCCAAACGCAGAGCCAAGCCAAATTGCTAAGAGAAGGTAAGGGGGGAGGAGCTATAGACTTGGATGTGAGCCTGAGGTCCTTTACAAAACCTAACGACCCCAAAGTATTGGCAAGCATCTCCCTCCTAGCCCCTCGTGCTCCCTACCCCCGGACCAACCATTGTCAAACCTGGCTAAAGAGTAGCTACTCACAGCTAACAATGAGGACCAAATGGGTTCAAGGTTGCCCTTATGCCTAAAGCAAGGGGGCATTTTAAATAACAAGAGAGACACTGTCATTACTGATGTTGCCCCTAAAAATGTTCCGACCCAGCAGGCATGTCACCACCCACCACGGGTCCTTGACAGAGGTGGCTCTATGCCCAATTCACCAACGGCAGAAACGAGCCCAACTGAGGGGCAGCGGGAGATGGAGCAGGACACAACCCTTACAGAGGAACCTGGGGGGGGGGCCTGATAAGGGGTCTACCAAATATGATGGAGAAAAAACACAGGGTGGGAACACTTGCCGCATTGGAGCCCCCACCCCTGTTAACCCGGAAACAGTACCCCTCTCTTCTAAAAGTCTCAGGAGCTCCTAAAGTGAGAAAAGTGCTTTGTTCCTTCAAAAACAGTGTATCAAATCCTTATCAGAAAATAAGACTATCCGCTGGCACTTTAAAACCAAAACCATGACTGCCTCACAACCGGACAAGAAGCCCTTGCAGAATGGAGATGACATCTGGGCTAACCTTTCAGATCTGGATTTGCTGGGGGGGGGTCATACCTCTGCCTGCTCCAGCAAGAGATTCTTTCACAAGACCAATAACCAGAACCCTGTCACTGTGCAAAAGAACTATCACCTCTTTTAGGCATTCAACTTGAAGAAGGAAACCTGTCGCTGCCTAACGCCCCTGCCATGCCTTTTGAGCCTGTTCAGACAACTTGCCCAACTTTAGACAAACATCTTATTGACAGCCAAAAGAAGACTGCTGAGAGCTTTGATGTTCAAGGGAGGGGTGACAGCTCCTGAACCCCATGAAAAAAGAAGCCAGGATTCACCTCTTCAGCTCAGACTACAAAAGGAAGACGAACATCTACCTCTGACAGAAGAAAGAAACTGGAAAAGCACGTGGTAACTGGCTCCAGCCCCGCTCCAACGAGAAATAATGACTCAAACAGAGGGGAGATGAGATGTATGATTGAATCTTAAAACGAGGAGAAAAGAGTTGTGAGTACCCCAACAAAAAACAAAAGAGTGCATCTGCAAACTCTCCACTGAACTCATCCTCCCTAAATTATAATGAAGAAGTTCACATCTCTGGTACTTTCTGCAAAAAATCTGTTCCAAAGAAAGCTGTGACCCAAATAGAGACCTCAATAGTAGAATCGGAAGACTCAGAGTCAGATAAGGAGGTCTCTCGTAGGGCACATAGATCTGCACAGGGTGGGACAAATATTACAAACCCTGTGCGAAACCCTCAGGACGCACAGACCCAACCCATACCAAGTATCCATCAAAACTGGGAGGATCAATGTGCCCAACCTCAAGCTTCAATAGGATCTATGATCACCATTACCCTCTCTCCTTTCGTAAAACTGTACAAAAATCTGAGCGAAAGCTACAAGGACCAATCTACGTTGCTTGCTTTAATGCACTCGAAATTAGTTTTCATTGAATCGTACATTGGGGCTTCTAGAGAAAAAAAGATCAAGGAAAAGGAGTCAGAAGGGTAATTATTGAAGCACTCATTGACCTGATAGAAGACGCCCAAGGAAATAAAACGTTTTTTCTGGCATTCTTCAGAGAAACAATCACCTTGATGAAAGCACAGGACGCAACCGGGGTGGACCAGTCTTCCCCTCCCAAAGTGCGGCCCGATCAACCTACTCAGCAGCAGCTCGCCAGCACAGATCGAGAGGACAGCATCCCAGAGAATACTGCGTGATGTAGGAGTTCGACTGTGCTCGCGGAAGAAGGGTCTGGGCCTTCTGGAATAGGGGTACAGAAGGGTTGTTTGGAACAGTGCCCTTCAATTCGGGTGGAACTCTCAACTCCACCCACAAGCGAACAAACACCATGGCAAAGGGCTGACATAAGAGAAACCTCTCGAAGGGGTTCTGAGAAACTCTGAACATTTCTCTATTTTTGTAAAAGACGGTAATAGACCTGCTAAAGCAACAACTAAGACCAAAGGCCTAAAAACTGTAATGGTAAAGAAATAGAAAAACCTCCCCTCAACAAAGGAATCTAGAGGAGGAGGAGCCAGAAACATCATTCGCAACCTGCTAACTGCGCACCTGACTCCCCAGGACCAGGTCTAACATCCACAGCAAAATATACTCAATGTAAACGTCGATCCCTTATTGAGATCAATATTCACAAGGGTTAGGGACGTTGAACTGGATACCACGTCGCAGGAAGCATCAGGGTCGTCCGACATCGAAGTGGAAGACTTGATACTGCTCTCTCCATATGAAGATCACGAAGACCAGGAAGAGGACTTCGTCCCCAAGCAAAGTTCACTCACGAACAGAAGCGCCCAGATAATAGACTCAAGTGACCATTTTCAGAACTACAGATTATTTGAAACCCTTCAGGAGAAGAGATGTTAAACAATAGTGTAAGGTAAAACTGTAGTGGGACCAAACATCTCTGAGGAGCCAAAAGTTAAAAGTGATGCCAATTAGAACTCCCAACAAACTGCAATAACAGGACCCATTAACGGAAACCTGTGATGGGAAAACCCTTCCCGGAACAAAAATTCATTGCAGTATGGCTCCTAACATCAGTACAAGCTACTCTCGGAACGGGATTTGAAAGCCGACGACATCCTGATATTAAATTGCGCAAACTTAATGACCCTGTTTTACAACATTCCTCAATTATGGGTGATCACATCAGAGGATATTAAGATATTAAGATTGTGCCTTCCCGTCCGAGAAGGAGTTTGATCGAGTCTTACTGCACATGACACCTCCATCCCTTATAGCTCTCCTGCTGTACACAGCAGACGCGCTCAGGGCTCTCGGCTTCGACACAGAGGAAATAGAAGGACTGATTCACGGGCCCGGGTCACCCTGCCGAAACCTGTCAGAACCATAGAAAGTGTAAACAAATACCTACTGGATATGACCAAGGAAAACTCCTTAAAGCCAACCTGGGATACTCCTTTTGCCCCCCAGGGACCAGAAGCATTAAAAATAACCATTAAAGGCATTGCAAGAGGAAATCTTCAGATCCAACTAAATAAAAAGCAGATAACCAAACCTTGAACACAAAATTTCAGGGATGGAGTCATGGAGTTGGTTGGCGGGAGCTCTCACAGAACCCAGGAGTACCTAGAATGAGATAGGACCCGCAGAGGATGACTTGCAGCTGGTTCCTGGAACACCAGAGGACATTCCCACCTGATGAAATCAATTGACACTAGGTTAAACAACTTAGATATCCTTTGCTTCCAGGAAACTTGTTTGCGGAACCCCCCCTTTTGGACGGCTACACCGGATGCCTGAATTCTGCCAAAAAATGTTTGGAAGGGCAGATTGACTTCAGGGTTACTCACTTTGATTAAAAATGACTCCATGTGCCACGTTACACAGAGTATCCACCCTAACTCTTTAATTCAAATACAGGTAATCAAACTGGAGGACACAAGCGCTGAGAAATAGGGAACCTTAATCCTGTTTAACTTGTACTGGAATCCACAGGCTAGAGAGGCCGACACATTTATTCAAGAAACAACAAAGTGGATTGACAAACTCAAAGCAGAATTCACGGGCCATTGGATTATACTATGTGGGGATCTCAACATAAACTGCCTCGCTGTGGCCCTAAAGAGACCAAACATCACTACGACAGAACTATGCCAGAAAGAAGGGCCCAGCTAAGGAGGGACCTCAAAAGCCTGGCTCACCTTTCAACGCAACCCAGAGAAAAAGAAACTAAAGCAAAAAATCAGAAAATGGGCCGCTTCTTATAGAGCAACTCTCTTGCAGAGGGACTCGGAAAGCATGCTACGGGCGGCTTTATCGAAAAACGGAAAGAACCAATGGGCAAAGCTGAACGTAAAGGAAGAACTAAAAGACGACCTTCAACTTAACCCCATACACAAAACAGGGTATATCTCCCACTTTGAGTCACTATTTGCTGAAACACCTAAAAGAATGGATAAAAGATTCAACATCCTACGACTTGAGACAAATGGGTTTTTTGAGTGGTACGGACTATGGCCTAAATCTTTTAATACTAAGTTTGTTAAAAGCAAAAACATTGAAAGCAAAAGAGGGCCTCTATATAGCCTGTGTCGACATGGAGGCAGCATTCGATTCCATCCATAGAGATCTTTTATGGTCTAAACTGACAAACAAAGGCTGCCCAAAAGACCTTGTGGCTGCCATCAAAGACCTCTATTCAGGCACAACACTACAGATAAGACTGAACAAACAGGGGTGCCTTACAAAAGAAATTGAAACCACCAAGGGCCTAAAGCAGGGATGCCCCTTGGCGCCGATATTATATAACTTCTTTATCAGTGACACAGCCAATGTTCTAGATCCTCCGAGATCCTGCCCACCAAAAATGTACAGCAAATCTGCGGGCTGGCTACTCTACGTGGACTATTTAGTCCTGCTGGACAGGACCCCTCTAGGCTTCCAGAAAAAGCTGGATGCCTTGGAGGCAAATGTTAGGCTGAACAACCAAAAAAAAAATGAAGAGAAAACGGAGATCCAGTTAATCCGAAACCCTGGACGCAGAAAGAAAATACCTTTTGGATGGAGGTTGGGAACCCCTATACTCTGCCCAGCAACCTCCACTAAATACTTGAGAATCATGATCAGTGCCAGCAGAACAGAGTCAGCATGGATAGCAAACCTAATTTTGAAAACCGATCAGCTGATGACCCAGGCCATAGTAATCAGCAGAAAATACAGCAAATTTTCTCTACCACTGGTGATTCAATTCTACAATCAAAAGGTTGTGCCTGCCTTAAATTATGGTGGCGAAGCGGGTCTGGGCCTTGCCAGAGATCATGGGAAAAGCTTGAAGGCATGTTTTGGAAATTATTACTAAGATTGCCTAATTCCATACCCATAGAAATCATAAAACACAAGCTGGGCCTATAATCTATGCACGCAAAAATCGTCTGAAAATCTATTTCGGTTCTTGGTAAACTGAATTCCTGGAACTACCCTCCACAATGTGACATCATCAAAAAAAGGAATGACAGATCACGCAAATGGATCCTGAGTGAATGGGCCACAAGCTGGCAGGAAATACTGGCCCAATTGGGCCAGTCAGTAAAAACACTAAGTGAAAACCCGCTTCTGGTGAAGAGATTGCTATGGTCCACCGATCGGTCAGTAACAGAGTCAAAAAGATCAGCCTCAAAAAACCATAGCCTATCAAAGTCACTAAATGTAGTGCCTATATATCTGAGGTAGTACCCAAGCCCCAGCTTCTGTGACGTATTCCTAAGATTTAGCCTCAATGCCCGCCATACAAAAGCTGTGCTGTCCCGCTACGGAGAAAGGGGGGGGTGGACAAGAGCTGCAGGTTATGTAACGTCCGAGAAGAAACATTGCAGCATTTGATACTTTTTTGCCCTGAGCTCAGAACAGAGAGAACTTTAATCTTATACGATAAGCTAAAGAACATGGGGAGCACCGACCCCAATCAGTTGTAGGAAACCCTGTATGGGGGCACTAAACAATCAGTGATCAGATGCATGGTAACATTTTTATAGAGAGTCTTTAAGAAGAAATTTGGAGACAACCCTGGCACATATGAAAAACACCACACGCTAAACTTGCAGGAGACCTGATGCCCCAAGCCTAAAACTAACCATTGGAACATTGGAACATCAGGATGAGCTTGAACTATGGTCTGGATCATCCTGCTCTTCTTTTGGACGGGCGGACTTTTCGCTATTTTCTGCTCTTCTTGAATCCCATCTGAGAGTTGTCTCCTTTCTCTACCTTTTTTTTTAAAACTCTGGACATCACCCTGGGATTGAATTGTCTACTTGTATTTCCTTACTTCTCTACTCACATTGAATGCATTTTCTTTTTCTTTCTTTAATCTGAGGACATCGGACAAACAAAAGTTGTTGTATTAAAACTGAACGTTTAATAAAAAATAAACAATAGAAAATAAAAAATAATGATACCTTCTCAGTTAGAGAAAAAAAAAAAGGTTCTTGGTTTACATGCAACTAACCTCTACCAATGATTTTACTGTTTCTGGAAAAATGTACATTCCTTAAAAAAATAATATATCAGATGCAACCTATATGTGAATTCTAAATGCATGTCCATATGACATTGGAGACAATATTAACTCATAAGCACATGCCATCTATAGAAAAGGAGCCAGCAACGTTGGACTCGTCAGGTGGTTGAACTACAAATCCCATCAGCCCTAGCCAGCATAGTTATAGAACAGGCAGCAGCACCTTTGGCTCTAACGATGTGTTGTTCGGCAACTCCCATCAACCCTTGCTAGCCGAATGAAGGGTCTTGGGAGTCATAAGCTGATTGATGACCCCTGCTAAAGAAGCACCAGCCTTGCATTCAGCTTCAAAAATCCTTGCGTGGAACTGGGAGCCCAACAACACCTTGCCCTGACCAGCTAGACCTAAAGCCCTTCTCCACATGTTCAATCTGGCCTCTTATTGGGTGATGATGTTTTTCCGACTGGTCACAAGTCATTTCCAACAACAAGCATTCGACAGTCTCCGTGCAATGAAGACACTTGCCCACTGTGAAAGGTGCATCCACTCCAGAGAGGGCTTAGCACTGAAAAAAGCAACTGTGGAGTAGATCACATTGCTGGCCAGTTCATGTTATCATTGGATGCTCACAGCCCATATTTTCAATGCATACAATACAAGGATGAAATTCACTGAGAATTAAAAATACAAAGATGGTGTGTTTGGGAAAGGCTATATTGTGTTTGCAGAGGGTGGAGAAAGTATCAGGGGGTTGCATTGGCTGTTCTCTCGCATTTTGCAAGAGAAATGCGTCGGCAAATACTGTGTGCTAAAAATTGACAGTACAAGCACATGGGGCCATTAAACCTTGTTCCACCTACAAGACGCAGTGACATCACATTTATGGAAAAAGAGACACCTTATTGCTCTATAATGAAACCTACTGTTGAAAAAAGAGGTTTGTCGAAAACCTTATTTAAATGTATCATTACATCAAACCACAAATTGAAATTCTGGATCATTCTGTTTTTGTGTCTTCCCTCCAATGGATAAAATGCTCCATACGTTCAGATTTACTTACATGGGAAGCAGAACTTCGGCCTAATTCCATACAGACAATAGTCAGACTTGTGGTGTCTCTTTGCACATCTCACCCCAGACAGGTGGCTTAAAATAATAATGGTTCCATTCTGCTGAGGACCCTTTGTTAACATTTATTAAAATGTTCCAGAAAGAGATGAAGCATTACTGCTGGTGCTATCACCGCCAGTGGTAATAGTGTCAAAAATCCCCATAGCGTCCTATGGACTCTGGATGAATGGGGACTAACAGCGCCACCACAACTCGGGACCCAACGCAAATTCCGCAGACCGAGAGGCAGTAACGCTAACAGCGTTGGGCGGTATTGCGGGGCATTTATCGCCAGGATACCGCCCAACTTGTGATGAGGCCCTTGTGTCTAAGTGACTCTTATTGACGAATGTGCCATGGGAAAACAGCCTCTGTCCAGTTTGTGCTTCATACAAAGAATGAGCAGGATGAGCAGAGAATCCCTGGGGGCTGCTTGAGGGAGAGCCATACTCGCCTCATTTTGGTTTGAGGACGCAGCTCAGATTTGGTATGGTCGGTGATACACCATTTAGTGACCGTCTGTAGAAGTGATTGATTAAAGCATGTGCCATCAGGTGACACCTGGGAGGAGGATCAGGGGAAGACAGCAGTCCTTGAGGCCAACTTGCAGAAGAGTCGCACTAGGTGATTTTGGTGGAAGGAAGGAGCAGAGAAACAGGGAGGCAGGTGACACACCAGTCAATGTCTGTCTCTTGAAGGGCGTGGATGAGACATATTCTATTGGGTGACACGTGGGAGGAGGAGGTGACAGTCCCTTAGAATGCCAGAATTTCATATGGCCAATACAAATTATGATAACAACTCAAATCCCACCCCCACTCACATATCACGCTGAAGTACATGCAGCAATATACTTACAAGTACATGCACCATTATTGCACCATTGTGGTGAGTATCCACTGATACCAACTAAGTGGCATCACGGGGGGTGGGGTGCAGATCTTCACTAAAGATCAGGAAAGAGGAATCACATGGGAGCTCATTTTGGAGTCCTCCGGAGCATAAGTGAAGGAGCTGAAGACAGGCGTAACAACAATAGGCCTGTCTTTACGCCTCCATTCACACTCAGGCGGATATATATTGTTTTTTAAGGCAAATGGGATGGCGGAATAGGAGCTATGTTACCACCTCCCATTTGCCGTCCGGCTTAAAAAACAATGATTTCCCTGTGCAAAAAGCAGGAGGATTCCATATGAAATCACTGTAAACGCGGCCTTCTTGCAATTTAAGAATTTTATAAAATGAGCTCTATGGTGTAGCTCTATAACAGGAGGGGATTGAAACGACCAGATCACTACCTCCACCTCGTCCACTAATAAGTCAATAACGTGTCTGATGATGACGATGATGACGATGGCGGCATAGATCATTATTGAGGCAAACGTTCTGATCCATCCTAGTCCCATGTGCCGCTGTATTATGCGCAAACATAGCAAGAAACCAGACGATCGGAAGTGCACCTTCCCCAAACCAACACAGAAGCACCATATCTCTACAGGTCGACTCACCTACCCCTGAAAATACTTCAGCTGTGTCAGCACTTGGGAGTGGGACACCAAGAACTACCGCTCATAACAGAGGGAGGCTTAGCAGAAATTCCTGACTATGTCAGACTCGTATTTTGGAAGCATTTGAATGTTGACAACAATATCACAAGTCGCAAGACAGACAGTAACTTCTCAATAATCACCTGGCTATAATGTTTGCAATATATCTCTTGCCCTACTCTTTTCTGGAAACCCCTGGATTCAGGGAGTTTATGGGAAAAGTCATTCATGGCTGGGAAGTTCCAGCTAATCTTGTCACTCTCTCACAAGATGTTTGCCGAATTGTACAACAAGGTTATGGCTACAGTGAGCACTGCATCAGTCTATGGCCAAAGAACACTTCACCATAGGCATGTGGACCAGTGGTCAGACCTGGGACATCACAGGACACTGGCTGCCTTTTCCTTCCTCTATCAGTAAAGAGGAGTCAAATGATTCAAGGGGGCAGTAGGTATACGCACTTCAGCAGAATGTAACATTCTGCATTCAGTGGTTTTAAGGCAGAAGCCATAGGGGAGTTCACAGCAGGGAGAGGCGGAAGGGAGGAAGCACATGGCGAAGAGCTCATAATTAACACTAGAACCTATTCAACTCCTCAACCTGGAGTTGATCCCACACACACTCCTGCAAGCTAGCATCCTATCTCTTCTCCTTCAGTAATACGGAATATCTCAACAATTTTTAAAATAAGCAATTAATATTTTTGTTTTTATTTTTTTCTAAGATTATTTTTATCTCACCTATGATTTTAACAATTTAAAAAACGTTTTCTAAAACGTTTTGTTCATGCTTCGTTAAACTTAGTAAGCTTCTGAAAATAACAACGAAATAAAATATATGGTCTTGTACATAAGGTTACAGATCTATACAGTTATATTCCACTGAATCTCCAACAAATTAGCGGGTATGTGAATTATTGGTCCAACACGTTTTGGATATTAGAATATCCATATTCAGGGACATCTACCAACAAATTACTCTACAAAACATAAAATAATAAAACCTAGGTCTAGTGTATTTGGGCCCAAGAGGCTGGTTAGGTTCTGATCGCTCCTGTTATCAAACCAATGATATGATATGATATGATAAGTCAGTTATAACGCACCTGTACACAAGTGTTTCTAGGCGTGACAAGACAAGGGAGGGTTGACAGGGGGCAGACAAAACAAAATATCTTATTAGGTTTTGTGTCATTCAGACCATGCAAGTGCGATATGCAAAGTGCAGGGGAACGATGGCGGAGGGGAACTGCCAAGGGGAGTGAAGGGGAAGTGCAATCAGGGCAGCATTGCTCTGGGGAAGTGCACCCAGGGCAGCGCAGCTCTGGGGAAGTGCCAGGAGTCAGGGGACTGTAGGGTTCCAGTTATGGCCCCTAGATGCACAGTGGCCTGGAGGCAGTGTGGGGGCTTCTGGTCAAGGAGGAGCCTGATACCCAGTAAGACTCTGAGGGTAGCCAGGCAACCAGTCAGCACAGCAGACAGGTAAGTCAGCAGGAGGGAGAGAGAGAGAGCAAGCAGAAGAGAAAAGTAAGGTCTTGAGCTGCTTCCGGTACTTCAAGTGGTCTGGCTGAAGTTTGAGATGGGCAGGGTGGCCATTCCAGTGGGAGGCACCTGCAGAGGATAGAGCTACCCCCCACTCTCTGCCTGGAGAAGCATCTGACCCTCAAAGATTTGGAGGTGGCTGAGTAAAGATCTTCGAGAAGGCAGGTGTTTAGGAAGAGAGCGTTGGATGTAGTGTGGGTAACCGGCCCGGAAAGCCTTGTGGACAATGCAGAGGGTCTTGAACTTGATCCTTGTAGCGACCGGGAGACAGTGGAGAGATTTCAGGCTGGAGAGATACGGTTCCTGGACTTGAGGCCAAGGTTAAATCTTGCAGTTCTGCTCTGGATTAGTTGCAGAGGGCAAAGAGTAGAGGAAGGCAGATTGAGAAAAGGGCTGTTGCAGTAGTCCAGCCTAGAGAGAACCAGGGTCTGGAGATAGTGGGCTTCTGGGGAAAAGTGCGAAAAGGAAGAATACCTCTGAGGAGGTGCAGTTGGCAGTGGGCCTTCTTGGCAAGATCTGAGCTGTGAGGAGAGAAGGCGAGAGTGGAGTCGAGGATTGACACTACGATGATTATTTGCCTCACAGGAAGGTGAAGGAAGAGGGCCCAAGGATGGCAGCCAAAGTGAGAGAGGGAAAGTGGCAGCAGGGGTACCAATGAGAAGGATCTCAGCCTTACTGGCATTAAGGCAGATATCGTTGGAGGCACACGACTTCTGAATCATTGACAGAGTGTCAGGAATGAGCGAGAGAGGGGAGGAGGCTGAGGAAAGCCCAAAGGAGAGTTGAGTGTCATCCATATAACACAGAATGTTTGAGGAGATGGTAGAGATGAGATGGGCCAAATGGACAAAGTAGACATTGAAGAGCAAGGGTAAGAGGTTAGAGCCCTGTGGAACACCACAAGTGGAGAGATATCCTTTTGATGGCAGTACCTTACCTACCACCATAAGAACTGCACTCAGAGTGCTACTTTCTCCAATTGTTGCATATTCTCTGTTCTTTCCTTTGGAGTGGGATTTTGTATAGTAATCTATTTTCGTTCTGTGCCAATGGAGAGTTTTATTAAAGTGTTTATATTTTTATGGAACCTTGATTGGACGTTCCCTTTATTTTGGACTGTGATACTGTCTTGTTTGGGTCACTACTGGTTTATCTTCACACCCCTCTTGAGAGTATAGCCTCAGTCCACGTTACCACAAAAGGCAAAGTAGGTATATATTTTGTTTGTCCTTGTTTTAGCTTTGAGATTGCATTATGTTTTGGTTGGTAGAAGTTTGAGGGATGAGTGGGCCATTTTACCCCTTCTCATCTGTGTACGCCTACGAGGAAGAATTCAATTTTTCACACACGCAAATAGACATTAGCTAAAACGTAAGTCAACTGAACCTATGAGTCCAGAAGAATATATATCAACTAGTGCACTTACAATTACAGGTTTTGCAAACACAAGATTGCTCATGTCATTAGAAAATGGCCATGAGCCATCAGATAGACAAACACTAGAGGAACTGCATATCTTTCCAAGAAATGTGGACATGTCTGAATTTAAGAATGCATCCTAATGTGTTCCTGTTACAACACCGGATAGATGTATAGACACTTTTCATAAGGCAGTTGTGCTTGATATGCAAAAACACACGGATACGATGTCCACAAATAACTTGAATAGACTAAAAAACATAAATCTGGGTGAGAGACAAGCTTCAACAGAACTCTGTGATGACAACACAATTATCATAAAGGAAGTGGATAAAGGAAGGAATAGAGTTGTATTGAACATAGCAGACTATGTCAGCATGAGCATCCACCTCTTACAAACAAGACTATCATGAAGAAATTGCTTAAAATCCATTGGCATGGATAACAGCACAAGCCAAGAAGCTTATCTACAAATGGCACAAACAGTGATATCTTGCAGATAACGAAAGACATTTCTCATACTGGAACATGCTCTCATTCCAGTTATTTATTTCTTGCCGAAAGTACACACATCTTATGTCGAACTGCCTGAAGTTAGACCCATTGTAAGCTGAGAGGGTGACAACTGAAAATCTCATGAAATATATAGACAACACAATCAAAAATAAGGACTAGAATTACACTCCTACATCAGGCATTCCACACATATTCCATTTGGTGCAAGGAATGTATACTAGTCACACCAGATGCAAAGGTTCTATACATGTCAATTAAACATGATCTGGCTCTTAATGCAATAGACTATACACATGCAAATTCATCGGTTTTCTATATGATTCATGTAGAAAGGATCAAAGAGATGCCCAAATTTAACTTAGACAACAATGTATTCATCTTCAATTATGTGTTTTATAGACAAATAGGAGGAGTAGCTATGGGTGGAATATATGCACCATATTTATCACAATCTGAGTAAGCAACAAGTGATGATATCAGAAAGAGGAATACTCACCAGGGAGGCAATCATGGAAGTCAACCAAGATTCCTGCCTGGTCATGCTTCCTTCACCCGAAATGGTCTAGGCCCACTCCACGCGAGGGAGACCTTCCCAGCAATACACCCTACTGCCCTGCTAAAGGTATCAGGTCAGATAGGTCAGGTCAGATAGGTAAATCACTTGAAAGGGCTTGTGACCTAGCACCCAGGATATTGCAGCAAGCTGAAGGGTACAAGTGGAAGTCTAGATTAGGGTTGCACACAAGAGAAATGATGAAGTACCACAATAACAAACAAGGAGTATACTAGTTCTAACCTGAGGAGAGCAAAGTGTGTTCCCCGTACAATGAGAATGGAACTTAACCAACTTGGTCTTCCACTAGGTAAGGAAAAGCAGAAGCACCATCTAGTTAGTTTAAACCCAAGGGAGGAATTTGTAGTACTGACTAAAGAGGACAGTACGGATTTGTGAGCTGGTCTTACCATGTGGTGAAGGTGTTGCAGTCAAGAAAGTCCTTGTCCAATGAGGGATAGAAGTAGGAGCAACAAAAGAATAGGGAAGGTTAGTAAGGTGGCTATCCCGGGCGGAACAAGGGATGCACTAGAGTCGAGTTGCAGCACAATATCCTACAGCATAGCGTCCAAAGTCCTTGTGCCAATATCACTGAGTACCAAGAAGAGGGTTTCACTGGGATGGATAAGGGAATTGGGGAGGCCGGAACAAGGCGCTGTAGCAATGGATACATCTCTCGTAATGAGAACGGGGGGTAGACAAGGAAGCCTGTGTCAGATGAGCAGAGCAGAGTAAGCCAATCAAATAGCAGTCCGAGTCGGTACACTGCGGGCAAGAACAAGGACAAAATCAGAAAACGTAGCACTCCAGGAAGCGTTGCACAGTCAGAAGCAGTGCGGTCTGCGTTGGTACATAAACAGTGACTAGAGGCAGTCCAGGTAGCAAGCAGGGTTCGGCAAAGAAAGGAGTGTGGAATACCAGGGTGAAGACAGAGGCGTAATCCGTAGGAGAAGGCAGGTTCGGCAATGAAGAGTCCAAGAAAACAACAACGGGACAAAGAACTATTAGAAAGCAGGAGCTTCAGGATTCCAAATGTGATCAGAAGCGCTGTCACATAAACCGCTGCTTGTTTTATGGCCCAATGAAATGATGCGTACATGCCGCGATTGTTTTAGCAACGCATAAGGAAGCTGGTCGACATCCGTAAGAAGCCCAACGTTTCCATGGCAATCTCCAGGACGCCTTCCACGCCCCAAATAGAGCATGAGCATTACTGCAGCTTCTAGGCAGGGTCCTACCACATTGAGTAGTTGGTGTATCCCGAGCCGTAGAGGGGCAATTTTGCCAAATATTTTTATGGGTCCATTTGAACAGATCCACATACTAAGCAATAGCAACAACATTTTAAATGTGCGAGTATGATAGAGCTCCTCTGACAACATCATCACGAGGTGGAAGGGAACAGATAAACATTTAACACAATATGTGTCAATGATGAACCAGAATGACTTTTGGATACAATTAACCTGCACAGGCAACAATACTGAGATACATTTCTTAGATCTGACCCTATACGATTCAGATAATTGACTACACAGTAAGAACGTTCACAAAACAACAGAGGTACACTCTACACTCTAAGCAACAAGCTGTGACCTCAAGAGTTCCAATAGGCTCTTGAGGTCACAGCAGAATTTATTTGAGCATGCATTAACTGCAGCGAGAATAAATACTACTCACAAGAATGTACTAAATTGTCCCAGATATTCCGTGAACGAAGATACGGAACAAGAAAATTGAACAAAGCTCTGAACAAAATACAGAATACAAATAGGAAAGATCTACTGACACAGGACAGGAAGACCAGAAAAGACAATTTGGACAATATTAGAGTCATAACCAGACACATCAGTGACCGCAATACATTGTTCACAGTTCTAAATAGACACTGGCACTTATTACTAATGGACAAGGACCTTGATCACGTCTTAGCCACAAAACCAAGGATCACTTTTTATAAAAGGCCATACCTTGAGGAAGAAGCTTTGTCCATCATGCATGATAAATAAAGAGTCAACACCTGACATGTGGCAATGGTGGAATCACAAACGCAGATATGGCTTTTTCAAATGTGGCACATACTCAATGTGCCGATATACAAAAGACACAGCAAAGTTCCATACATTGATGATCAAAGGAATGTGTGTATCAAGGAACTCATTAACAGTAAATCAAAATATGTTGTTTATATTATTTTGTGTGTCTCAACATAGGAAGCACTGTTAGAGAACTAAGCATACATATTCAAGAGCACCAGAACATTCTCAGGAGTCCAGAACTCAGACAAACTTTGGCCACACACTTGCAGAAAAAGCATCAGCAGGAGGACAAGAGCAAGGTGCCTTTGACCGGAATTGAACATGCAATTATCGGCAAAACAGGAGGAGACAGAGACCATAAACTGAGGCAGAAAGTGTCCAGACTGATATGCAAAATGAGACCTATATAAAATGGTCTTAACACTGAGCATGAGATTCATGTTTTTCTCTAACAAGTGTTATCATTTTCAATACGTACAGCCGTAAATGCCATTATTTCATTTATTTTACTCATTGTGCTTTCCCTGTCCCTGCAAGCATCCTAATATCCACATGCTTCACACTGCATACACCATTGAAGAGACTTGACCGATACTGCATCTTCTGTTAGCATATGAATACTGCCTTTAAATACTTAATCTTTGGTGGATCCATAACTTAATAGCCATACATTCACCGTCAAGTGATATGCCTGTCATAAGCATGGAATACTGATGTCATTGACGGTTCCTTATGCACATACAGCTATACAATAATGCACATTTATTCCACCATCTGGATGGAATAGCCCAATGCACACTCTGACATATGCGATAGCGTCTAACAGACTTTGTTGTGTATTATATAATTATCTTGTACATCCCTGAAACCATATAAACACATAATAATCTAGAAACAACAACAGTATCATTAAAGAATACAGTATTATACATAAGCTAATTTGTTGACATAGTGTAACATACAATGCAATGATGTCACACATACAACATATGATGTCATAATATAAATAGAAATAAAAATAAAAATGGCATCCACGGACCTTCACATTGGGTTCACTGCTGCCGAAAATGACAATCAACATATCCTTAATCACCAGGTATCTCTTATCTAGATTGCCAATTTCGTACTATGTGCCCTCGTAGACACACCACATCATTCCAATTATAATTGTTCTAAGCACACTTGTGCAAGAAATAAGGGCTCAGTTTGGCTAGCAAAACCATTTGGCCCATCTGCCAGAAACATTTACTCACAGGGACTAGCATATCTCCACTTTTCAGTTTATACTTATTCGCCTCTATGCACTCACTGATAATCCAGGCATTCAGATGTATTTTAAACATCTAACTGTTAAAATACTCACCATCAAACTTAAACCTTTACAAGGATAACACACTTATAACATAACTTCACTCAGAAATACCACACCTCATAAACAAATATGGCATTTTATTTACAGAATTTTGAATCTTTAATAATGAATAATTTATGATGAATCAACAAAATATCAGAAAACTAACATGTAAACTTCAAGAATAGTTGAGTACCAGTGGGTGTCCAATACATGACTAATACACATGGCATAAGTAATCATCAGTACTAATCATCAGTACTCCTGTGTCTCTGATTGTTTCTGCATCCCAATGGGGCACTTTTCCATCTTTCTCGGCTACTGAAATTTCCTTGGCTGTGGAGGGAATGAAGATTACCTCTGCTATTTGCGCAGGGAATATTAATTCTATTAAAGACTAGGAGGCAAGCATTATACTTCATCTTCAATTAATTACTCATCAGCAGTTTAAACAAACACAAGAAAAAACACTGAAAAGTAACATCAACACCTTTCTTTTCTTAAAACTACAAATTCCAAAGTCTCTGTAGTCCCATCCTATCCAGTCCAGCTATGACACTCTTCCTGTCTCTGGACTTCTCCTCTCTTTTACGTGCTCTGAACTGTCTTTTGAACTTATCAACAATGTCCAACCAACAGGGCAAACAACTTCAACTTGCTGCAGACTCAACGTAGCTGCTTCTTGCTTGCACTATTCTGCTTCTCCCAGGTCCTGATGCCCGTTGATCCTCGACATTCATTTGTTTTTCTGATCTTCCCCTAAGGATCATACAATTAACAATGTCAGGGTCATGTCCATGTACTGTTGTATCCATTATTCATTACATATAGTCTCAAACAATACATGGCAGGGGTGGGAATTTAGTGCTCGCCTCCTAGTCAATAATAGAATTAATACTCCCAGTGCAATTAGCAGAGGTAATCTTCATTCTATGTCAAGACTGGAGGCGTGCATTATGCTTGTTCAAAGCTTCCCAATACAGTTATTGCCAATCCCTCCATCGGTTTGAAAAACAACTCCTTAAATGTATGATAGCCAGCCCAATCAGCTGCTTGCATAATCTCCCTCAGGGATACAATTGCTGTGAAGGCTCTGGATGCCATCGCTCCTCTCACTGAATGTGCCCCATGCATTCATAAATCAATACCTGCTGTCTGCATCACTTCCCTTACCCACCTCGCTATGGTGGCTGTCGCTAGCTCCTGAAAAGTCCTCCTACATGCTATTAATAATTGTGTAGTACTAGATGCCATGCACTCCGCTGTTCTGCTCTCGTATTCTTTAATGCATCTTGCTACACCCCATTTGGAGTTAATCAGGAAATATGGATAATGCACTCTGGTAGACCCTGTCTTAATTATTTTAACTATTGAAAAGGTCACTCCTTCAGGACTGAAAGATTTCCTGTTAAATTCTAGTGCTTTGACGTCTGCTCCTCGCTTACATGACACTAAGCACAGCAGCATTTCTAACTTGCCGGGTACTTGCTTTAACAACAGATAATCTATCTGCTGGCCAACTCGCCAACAGGTGCAACACTACTGTAACATCCCAAACTTTATTATACCTCGGCTCCGGTGGCGCTTTATATCCCGCACCTCTTATGAGTCTTGCCATACCTGGATCCTCTCCCACTGGTACTCCTTTGACCGGCAGATGTCCTGCTGAAATAGCTGATCTGTACATCCCAATGGTACGGAACACTTTCCCATCTTGCAAAAGATGTGCTGGGAAGGTCAGTATTGCTACTATAGGTGCTGAAACGGGATGAAAATGTATCCCTTTGCACCAGCTTGACCACTTGGCCCAAGCCACGTCGTAGCTCCTCTTAGTTGATGGTGCCCAGGACTCTGTGATGAGCGGTGCAGCTTGTGACGAAATGCCTGGCAGCACCCAGCGTCTACTGATATCCTGCACGCTATGAGCGGGAGAGACCCTCTCACTCTTAGAGGATGAAATGACCCAACTGGATCCGTGAGAAGTTGTTCTCCTTCTGGGAGGACTCGCAGTATGTCTGCTGTCAGTTCCATTAATGTTGAAAACCAAACTTTTGACTTCCGCAGCGGTGCTATCAAGATCAAGTCCACTCTCTCCCTCTGACATTTCGCTAGTGCTCTGCTCAGCATCACAAAGGGAGGGAATGCGTAGTGCATATCCCCTGCCCATTCTTGAAGAAATGCATCCATGCCTTGCGTGTCTGGATCCAGTCTCTAGCTGAAATAGCTGGGTGTTTGCGCATTGAGACGTGATGTGAATAGATCCATGTGGACTGGGCCCCACATCTGATTCAGGCATTGAAAAACTGTTGTGTTCAGTCTCCAGTCGCTGGAGTCTGTCAGGTATTGCGAGTTCCAGTCAGCCACCACGTTCAGCGACCCAGGCAGATATTCTGCTGTCATTGATGTCTTTGACTGCAGGCAAAGTGCCAAAAATCCTTCGCTAGCTCCGCTAGCAATGTGTATCATGAGTCTCCCAAAATCCAGATAATCTGTTTTCTGAAACACACAGCCATAGCTATCTGTTCTTTTCTCAGGAAAAAGACTTTCTTGCAAACTCTCTCCTTACACGATACACCCAGTAAACCATACTGACCAATCCCCTGCTTTGCTCATTCTCATTTGCATGCCTCTCCACCACAAAATCCCTGTATGTAATACGCGATGTCCGCGGACTACCGCCATGTTTGCGGACATATCGAAAATCTGAGCGTGGTGAATGTAAATTTAAATAGCGTACCCCATTTCCCCTTTGAGGTTGGCTCTGAAAAGAGCTGTTTTTCGGGGGGGTTTGCAGATGCTTGAGAGACACCCGTTATTTTGTATTTTTTTTCTTACTTTACTCCTGAAATCTTCACATAACCTTCTCCAAAGCAACCCATACATTCCAAAACAGCATGGCATTTGCCATAAAAGATAAGGAAATACCATCTTCTTTAAAATAAATAGCCTTACTGGAATCAATATTCTCATTATTACAGAAGAACATACCAGCCCTAAGCATGAAAGCACACATGCCTCAGTTGATTGCACACCTAGCAATGTTTTGCTGAGGACAAAAAACAGAACTATTGTCCCATCTGCCCTAGGTACTAATGCCGAAAAAATTACTTTGGCATTTGAAAGGATGTTCATTACTGCTTGAACCAAGTGTTCCAAATCTGCCAACAAACTAGGGGCACTGACATAGCCCAAATGGAAAGCACCATAATGCAAAATTACCACATGGGGACTGTTCATCCTGCCCATATCTTCACAAACTAGTACAATTCCCTGTACATTGCAATCAGGCACAGTGCTCCACACCACCTCCACTCCTTTAACATCAAAATTGTTTGCCAGATGCCTGCATTGGGCATACTGCCGTAAACCATGCACTAACATATCTTCAAGCACCAACATCCTGACTTTCTCCACCTCTGCCATATTCACTACACAGTCTCTTTCAACACAAATCCACAACCTCAACATCTGATTGGCTGATCCCTACAGTCCCCTTTCCATGCTGGATTTGCTTGAAATCCCCGGTTGTGGCACGCCTTGTCCACGGACAGCCGCAGTGTCTGTGGACCTTGTAACTCTTGGACAGCCTTCTACCCTTTCCACTTTACTCTATCTGCCATTCCCTCATTGGATACAGCTAAGCAGTCACACAACCATCCACCAATCGCATCCAAGACCTCTACATTTAACTCCATCATCAGAGTTCAGCACTTCAAATATACTGTTGATCACTCTGAGTACAAGTCTCATATCATTGGAAAGCACCTGCTACAAAAAAACTACTGTACAAGTCTCCAAGATTTCTACTTACAGCTGCATGCATATCCACATGCATGAATACAAACTACAGGTATGCATATTTTATTCAGAGTACATTTACAACTCTTATGAATGCATATAAACAGAGTAATGCCACTTAACCTGTATAACCTATAAAATGAATTTACGGTAATTTTTCCCATCTGCTGTAATCGACTGTCACTTCCAAACCTGTCTGCTATATAATTTTTTTTTTTACACACACACCTATCTAAAAAATAATAATATTAGAAGATGGGAGAAATAACAGTATAATTGTAGAAACACACTTAATAGTGTATTATAAAATTACACACAGCCAGGAAAAGATCATGCATCTTCATACACTCACACAGATAAATACTATCATTGAAAAGCTCCCAGCTGCAATAACACCACTGCTTGTAAATCACATCCTTCTACTTTATTACCCACACCTTCACAAATGCATACATTCCATGATTTTCTATACAGTTTCTGCCATTTACCCTATAAAAATGGCAAAATAAATATATCATTATTTCTTCTTTCTCCTAACATTCTATAACTATTAAAAAACCAAGTGAGCTTCATACACTTAATATTTTACTCATTTGCAAAGCATGATGAACTAACATATTGTAAATATAATATAAAGGCTGCACATAGTCAAATGAAACTGCATGCACACACTATGTTCAGATATCCAACAAGAATACTACTACAAAAACATAAAAATCAACGTCTAAATTAGCATCAGTGCTATAAACACACAAAATTACTAACTTCTTTCTTTTACAATTGCAGTGAAGACCACTCTCCTGAAAAGCAGCAGCATCTGAAATACAAACAACAACTCAAAGGAAACCTTCTCAATCCACAAAAAAAGAGTAAGTACAATACTGTTACTCAAACACACTGTGCGGTTGATTCATGTCATGTGTGCACCAACGAAACAGAGATTTGTGCACCATTCTGCCCACAAATCCCCATTTATTAAACAGGGATTAGCAGGCAGAATGGCACACAAATCCCCGTTTTTCGCAACACAAATAGCATAACTCAGCCCCTAGAATGTTAGTATTACAAAACAAAGAACTGTTTTAATTTTATACCATTAGATTTACTATTAGTGCTTCTCATTACCAATATCTCACTTTCGCTTGTCATCTGAACCGCAATATAGTAACACACAAATAGAAGAATAGCCTTCCCAACTAATTGTAGCTGCCCAATGCACAATCACATACCCCCACATACATCCTTACCATCATACTCAGACACTCATGCACACAGCACACATACATTGCAGAACAGCCCAACCCATACCTTCTTTTCTTTTTCAACAGACCCCAAAGAATACCTACCAAAAAGCAAGTCCATAGAAAGCAATGCAGAAATAGAGAAAATGACAATAAACATGTCCAAAATAAGCATCCATCTCTAGCAGAATTTAAACAAAAAGTTCAGACAAAACAGCTAATACAGTCATTAAGAGAAACAAAACAAGCTTCCAGTACAGAAACTTTGCCTCCTCTGTCAAAATGTAAAACGAAACAGAAAGGGATTCACAAGAATTCAGCTACCACTACTGCTAAAACTGATCCTATAAATCTTGATGTAGTGGCAAGTAACCATACCAAAAAAAGTATTTTAGCAAAAATGTTCCGCCACAGAGTCCTTCAGAATCTTATAAAAACAGGAGACAAATAATGCACAACCCTTAAAACCTACCGTAGAAAATTAATCATAGAAGCTTTGATAGACAGTGCAATCCTTCTCAAACGGAAGTTATTTACTTTAGTGTTAAACAGAAGGAAACCACTAACAAAACTAACTACTAAACTACAAAAAAGAATTCTCAATAAACGGAATGTAAACAAAAATAACTTCTTAAATATCTGTGGAAGTGAATGGAGTGTTGGTGCCCTCCCTGACTCTTCATGAAAAGATATGAAAAATAGAGACACTCCCTGGACGGGGAATAAGGCACAAAAGAGCAGGCTGCGAGAGTTCAAGGAAAAGCTTATTTAGACCTCTGAGAGCGCTCTGACCACATCAAGGTTACAACACATTTATATAGTACATTGACATCTTTAACATATGATGCTAAGTTGGACCTGGATTGGTCAGCCGGGGTGGTGTCTTAGGTGTGGGCATCATCTCTTCCTCCAGGTTGGTTGCTTGGTTGGCGGGAGGATTGACATCAGACATCTGTGCTCCGGATGGGTGAAGATCAGGTTGCTGTGAAACACAGTGGTCACTATCTAAGCTAAGCTAAGAAAATACATTCTGAGTAATGCATGCACTAAATAATAGTTGATCAAAAGACCCTCAGTAGTGTATCATGTCATTGTACAAATCACTCAAGAGTTTATATCATCTACAACATTTGGGTTATACAGGTCACAGGTTTATGGGCCTTGACCACTATAATACTGTAATTGAACTATAGGGTTAGTCTCACAAGAATCTCAGGTATGTGGCACTTGTTAGTATTGGGCACGATATACTGCAGCAGGGGTCTAATGTTAGTTGGGGGTCTGTTGGGTGGGCTTCATAGCATGGTTGTCAGTCTGGCACATGAAAGGGATGCCTTGCAAGGACACAGGGTTAGAATGGCAATAATTTCAACTGGCGAGGGTAAGAGGGCAAGGACACTTTTGTGGAGATGGACGAGCTATGTGCTTGGCTCATGTTGGTTCACATGCAGGACAGTGATCTCAGAGGAAAAGGGATGTGTTACATTTGTAATTTGTTTCAAGCAGCTTCGGCTTCAGCATGAGAATGGAGCTGCAGAGTTTTCCAGTTGGAGTGGGGACGAGGGTGGAGGCCATGTGCTCCGAGCTACTGCGGTGGGCAAAAAGGAGAGATGCATTTTGTACTATCGCAGTGAGGCCTGGTTACCAAGATGGAGTCGAAAGGGGGTACAAAAAATGGATGCCCTGTGTCCTGCTTGGTGGTCCCATCTACGCGAATGTAACCCAAAGTTAACATCGCCTAAGGGTGAGGGGCGTACCCACCACTAGAGGCACTTGGTCCGAGTTTTGTACTGAGAAGTGATGGTAGAGAGGGGCCAATACTTCTTAAATATCTGTGGAGGTGAATGGAGTCACATCACGAGCACAGAACCATATTTCAATGAAGAAGCATACAAACAAAAGCAAACAAACACAATTGTCATACATAGCAGTGGACGAGGTTATGAAAAACTTAATAGTACCATAATGCAACAAGAAATAGTGCTTACAAAAATATCCCCAGGAAACTCAGTCTCACTTTTCCATTCGACTGAACCAGAACGCCCAGTATACAAATGACCATGCACGTCAATGTGATACATTGCCAAAAAATCTTTCAAATCTTTATGCCAGTTCCTCAATCAGTATGTGAAAGGCAAAGGCAAATTCAAAATGAAACTGATACAAAATATGGATACCTGTCCAGTGCGCAAATACACAGGACTACAAGGGGCCTCATTACAACTCAGGCGGTAAGGGGTTTACGGCGCCGTAAACAGCGCCGACCCTTACCGCCTGAGTACGAGGTCCCTTAGCGCCATGGCGGATTTAACACCTGCTTTTAGCAGGTGTTAAAATCCATGGCGCTAAGGGACCATGGAGGGTATTACGCCACCGTAATTTACGGTGGCGTAATTAACGCCTTCCCCACTCCCATTATGCCCTATGGGGCAAAAATGGGAATGGGGAAGGGTAAATGGGGATTGGGGACTTACCGCCCCGCCAAGGTCGGAATGGGGCGGTAAATCCGCCAACCACCATGGCGTAAACGTAGTTTACGCCATGGTGGTAAAGTCACGGCCCAGGCGGTAAGTTACCGCCTGGGTCGTAATGAGGCCCAAGGACATTCATTGGCCTGCATTTCAGGACCTATTTGCAAAAGCACCATCCATCATATCAAAATGATATCAACACATCATTCAACTATAAGATATCTAGTCTATAAACTGTACTATGCTAAAAGTCCTGCTTTAGCACTAGACAATTTAAATAACACTCGTCTACATGGTACAGCCAAAGACCTACTCGAAGAAATAGAGCATATCCAGAGAAAATATTTTGGAAGTGAAAGCCACTTACAAAATGCAATAGCTTTACAACAGACTAGCAACAATTGTACAGAGGGCAACCTTCTACTACACATATACAAAAAAGAAATACTAACAATTAAAAGTACATCTGCTGAAGTACCAAACCATGTGTGTGTGTGTTGCTGCAGAACTTTTTATAAAAGTGACACAAAAACTATAGACGTAACATACAAAATAGAAGAAAATGAAGATTCCAAATGGTTTGAATTAGCTCTTTACCTTATCGCAGAAAACAAATACGAAATAACTGACCCCTTAATAATTTGCAGTTATTGCACTACAAAACTTGACAACAACCAAACTCCTTCACGTGCTATCACAAATAACTTGGGATTAATCCCACTACCAAAACGCCTGCAACAACTCAATTTATATGAGAGCATCATAATTCAAACAGTGCACCCATTTCAAGCAATAATACGCCTTCAACCTAAAACAGCAAAATTACCTCCCTCTGAATTAGTGAAAGGCATTTGTGGCAAAGTAGTTTATTTACCATTAGATCTAAAAGAAAATGTGCACACTCTGGGAGTGCAACGTCCAACAGAGCAATCTTTAATTGTCTTAGTAAATGGTGTACCTACAAAAGACAAAAAAAATTGCCAACAACTAGTAGACTTAAATAAAGTTAGACACGCCTTGCAATATCTAAAAGACAATAATGAATACTACAAAGAAATTAATATTGAAGAAAACTTAAGGGAAACAACTGAAATATTTCAAGAGTCACCAGAAACTGGTCAATTTGAACTTCTAGATCCTGCTAGAGTATCCAATATTTTAGACCATTATACAATTCATCCATTACACTCTAGTGACACCATAGATGATGCACTAGAAACGTACCAAATGCGACAAACAAAAGGATCACCAATCAGCATATGGGAAAAAAAGTATAGAAGCATGTGCTTTTCCTCTACTCTTTCCTACTGGGAAAGGAGGAAGGTACGATGAGAGACCCATTCAGATAACAGCATCAGAATACTGCTTGTTACAAATGTTTTCTGAAGATCCCAGATTTAGACGAAATGTGGAATACATATTCCACCTACTCTTTGAAAGTGAACTAGCAACTCTATGTTACGGAGTTGCACACACATTGAAATCAGGAACCCACCTTCAAAATATGTCAACTAAGCAATTACTACAAAAAGTGCAAGGAAAAGTTGAGGTTTTACAATCAAGCATTACAAATCTGTTAGCAAAAATGCGTGGAACTAAAGAGTACTGGTTCCAACGTCACAGAGATGTACGTTGTATGATAAGAAACTTTGGCCCACCCACTTGGTTTGTTACATTAAGTAGTGCAGAATATGCATGGTAAGATTTACATGATTTCCTACACATATCACACAAAAACAAAACAAACTTAGATATACTAACACCTGGAGAACTTTGCTCTCTAGATCCTGTTAATCTTTCAAGATATTTCCATCATCGCTTCATTGCTATGCTACACTTTATTTGTAATAAAACTGTTCCTCCCCTTGGAGAAGCGAGGACTTCTTTTGGAGAAAAGAATGCCAAGCCAGAGGAGCACCACATATCCACATGCTTTTATGGATTAAAGATGCTCATAAATTTGGTCAAGACAGTGATGCCACTGTTTTACAGTTTATCAAAAAATATGTCACTTGTGAAATTCCATCAGAAGCAACAAATAGTGATCTTCATGCACAAATTGTACAATTTCTAAAACAAAGGGAAATACTACACCAAATGCCGCTTTGGTTTCCCTAGACCAGTTACAGAAACAGGTGAAGTGAACAACTTCATGGGCCTCATTACGACTTTGGAGGCAGCCATGGCGCTATTGGCGCCATGGCTGCCTCCAAAATCGGGTCTGGGTTCCCTGAATGGGGAATTACCGGGCCATTCCGAGTTTGGAGGGCCCGGTAATAGATCCTACAAGGAACGCGTACCCGGTTCTTCCCCATTCCCAATTGAGCACCCATAGGGCTCAATGGGAATGGGTGCAGGAGCTAACAACGGGCCAATTACGACCAGCCCGTTTTTAGCTCCCTGGTCCCCTCGCAGGACCCGCTCTGGATGTCTGGTTTTTACCACGAGGGGACCAGGGAGTTAAAAACGGGCTGTTCGTAATTGGCCCATTGTTAGCTCCCTCACCCATTCCCATTGAGCCCTATGGGTGCTGAAATGGGAATGGGGAATGGCTTTTTCAATGGGGACTTACCGGTCCCGCAAAGGTCGGAATAGACCGGTAAGTCCTCATTGAAGGAGGACGGACACGGTACCGGTACTGGAGGTAGTCATGGCGCTAATAGCTAGATAAGGACATTCCCGACAATAGTCAACCTTCTGTAACAGGAAGCCAAGAACCACTGGGACAGCCACTAAAAGCAAATGAGGCAGAATTAGCTATGGCAGAAGTAGAAAACACCATGTGTCACTATGAAGAAGATACAGAAGACTTAACTGTACTGCAAACAAAACTGAACAAAGAGCAGCGTACCATTTTTCAAGAAGTAACAAAAGAAATTGCACATGGTGTACAACATGAAAATAAAGAATGTACCTGCCAAAATTACAAACCTATACTACTATACGTCAGTGATGAAGCTGGTTCAGGAAAAACATTCTTAATAAAAATCCTCAGCAAGTCCCTTCAACAATTGACAAACAACAAACTGTCAGCTGTTGTAACAGCCCCACAGGTTTAGCTGCCTACAACATAGGCGGTGTCACTTTACACCGATTACTACTCCTGCCAGTAGAACACCAAAACAAATTAGAATATTACAAACTTTCTACAGAAGCTGCAATGGAAGTATTCAGAATGTTAAAACAAATGAAAATGCTACTATTAGATGAAGTGAGCATGGTCTCCAACCTAATGTTGGCTTTGATTCACCTCAGATTACACAAACTACTTAAAACAAACTACGAAGAGCTCTTTGGAGGAAAACACATTATTGTTTTCAGAGATATTTTTTAATTGACACCAGTGAAAGGTGAACCTATTTTTAAAACCTTAGGACACAAACTCTGCCGTAAAACTGTTGGCAGCATAGGAAATGTCAACCTTTGGCAACATTTCCAATACAGAGAATTAACAGAAAACATGCACCAGTCTGCAGACCTCACATATGCCAACATTTTAAAAAGTATTAGAGTTGGTGTACTATCTCAAGAAGCACAAGCAATGTTAAAAACTCGGCACATCCATGCACTTTATGGCCATAACTCATGTGCTACTGATGTCATGGAACAATTAGCACACAAAAATGTCAATTGTCCTTGATACCAACTCTTGCAAGCTGTTCCAAATTCAATGGGCCTCATTACAACCCGGTGCCGTAATTAGCGCCTTCCCCACTCCCATTATGCCCTATGGGGAAAATATGGGAATGGGGAAGGGTAAATGGGGAATGGGGATTTACCGCCCCACTCATCTTGGAATGGGGCGGTAAATCCGCCATCCACCATGGTGTAAACGGAGTTTACACCATGGTGGTAAAGTAGGGAACTTACCGCCTGGGTTGTAATGAGGCCCAATGAAACAATGTTGAAAAATTAAATGCAACCAATAATTGAATTTTGCTCCACAGACAAACTGGACTTACATGGTATGACGCTACCTATGTGTCAACAAGCCACAACAAGGCTAAATACCTTAGAACATTCTATCTCCAACACAGCTGGTTTGGAGAAAGTATTAAAATTATCTTTAAACTGTAGAGTAATGCTTAAACGCAACCTTGACGTGGAGCAAAGACTAGTTAATGGAGCACTGGGTACAATTGTTGGCTTTCAAACATACCCACGTGACAACAACATTCAGTTTGTCAATATTCTCTTTGACAAACTTTCAGAAGTAAAAGGGATAGGGCGTTCAAAACTCGATTCCTTCTTTTCAAAGACATGTTCTAGCATACACAGTCACCATTCACAAATCACAAGGTCTTACCCTAGATAAAGCATTGATAGATATTGGAAACACAGTCTTTAAAGAAGGCATGAGCTACGTAGTACTATCATGCTTACGTACACTTGACGGTCTATTTCTGATCAACTTTGATGCAAGTAAATTAAACGCTGATATGCCTTGCATTTTAGAATACAATAGACTACGTTCACTATGCACCCCCATCTAAAAACCTATCCTGTTCCTCAAAAAGCAAAACATTGTAAAAGAAAACTACTTCAAACAGAAATGCAATAGGATCTCACTGCAAATCCTCCAAAGAGAGTAAAAGAAGCTAATACTTCATCAATTACTACAACCAAAGAAGAATCTATTACTCAGAGTAACTCAGGTACTTCTTCAAAGAAGCAACACAAACCCTGAAGAAATGACTTGGAGACAGAACTATCTGGTCCATTCAAATTTTCAAATATAACTGGTGTACATTGCTGCACAAATGTAGCAATAAATATTCTATTTCGATTGAAATCAATTGTTGACAACATTTATTTACACAGAACAGCCCAATTGTGTTTGCAAATGTTAGTCCTTCATAGAAATGCAAGCAACAATCCTAACAACACATATAGTGTTCCTTGAATAAGAAAGAATTGGACTACTGTGCTGGAATGGTGAAATTCACTATAAACTCACAAGAAGATCCACAAGAATTTCTAATGTACTTACTACAAGTACTGGAAAGCAAAAACATACCTATAAATGAAATCTTCCAGATTTCATACATGTGGAAACATACATGCACTCTGTGCAACAATATGCAACACGAACAAATCTCTAATGAACGTTTTGTGTATGTATCCATACCTAACTGTGAATCCGTTCCATTTCAGCAACTTGTACAAAATGCAAACCATGGCAGATTATGTACTACCTGCAATTCAAATAATCGCTCCACCTTACAAATACAAACACATAGTAAATATGTAATACTAATGCTTCTACGTTACAATTCAGATGGTACCAAAAACAACTGCAAGCTGACTGGATTCACACATGGTTAAGTATCACTTGGTAAGAAAACCTTCACAACCATATGTATAATCTACCATGCCGGAAACACAACCAATGCAGGTCACTACACTGCATATATAAAAAAGAATTGTGGATGGTTTGAATGTAATGATAGTACCATTACTTTAAAGTAAAGTTTACCAGCAAATCTTATAAACACTTATTTAATATTCTTAAAACCAACATGTTATAACTAATCTGTGCATAAACATTAATAAAACTTCAATTAGAAAACTATAAACAGTTAGAATGCGCCAACAGGTACCTAACTGCCCCAAGATTCTGCAACAACTAAACAGATAAATCAAAACCACTAAATTATAAGAAGAAATAAACAGTTAGAATACGCCAACAGGTATCTAACTGCCCCAAGATTTTGCAACAACCAAACAGATAAATCAATACCACTGAAAAATATAACAAGAAATAAACAGTTAAAATATGTCAACTTGTATCTAACTGCCCCAAGAATCTGGAACAACCCAACAGATAACAACTTGAGAATATATATAAAAAACTATAACCCGTTACAATTCAACATTTAGGGGGTAATTCATAGAATTCAGCGCACAAGTGGCGCACGCGGCTGGCGCACAGTGTGCGCGTGCGAATCCCTGCCCCAGCCGCGTGCGCTAAAATACATTTCCGCGCACAGCGTATTCATGGATTCCAGCCACCAAAACCAGCCGTGGCGCACAGTGGCGCAGCGAACCTGCAGCAGCGCCAGTTACGCCCCCAAGAACGCCTTTAGCGCAGGGAAAAGCCATCAATATACCCAATCCAGCGCAAAGGGCTGCGCTAACCCTGTACCAGCACGGCAAGCGGGCTACGTGTATCACTGGGGTGCGCGGGAAGTACCTCACGCGATTGGCCCCGTGCGAGCAGGTGCGCGGGAAGTTCCACATGCGATTTCCGCAGGGTACGCGTATATCTCAGGGGTGCGCGGGAAGTGCCACACGCGATTTCAGCAGGGTACGTGTATTTCAGGGGTGCGCGTGAATTTCCACATGCGATTGGGCCCGTGCGAGCAGGGCACGCGTATCTCAGGGGTGCGCGGGAAGTGCCACACGCGATTTCAGCAGGGTACGTGTATTTCAGGGGTGCGCGGGAATTTCCACACGCGATTGGGGGTACGCATATCTCAGGGGTGCGCGGGAAGTGCCACACGCGATTTCAGCAGGGTACGTGTATTTCAGGGGTGCGCGGGAAATTCCACACGCAATTTCATCATGGTACGTGTATTTTGGGGTGCGGGAGAAGTTTCACATGCGACATCAGCAGGGCAGGTGTATTTCAGGGGTGCGCGGGAAGTTCCACACGCGATCTCATCAGGGTACGTGTATTTCGTGGTGCGGGGGAAGTTTCACACGCGACATCAGCAGGGTACGTGTATTCCAGGGGTGCGCGGGAAGTTCCACACGCGATTCCATCAGGGTACGTGTATTCCAGGGGTGCGCGGTAAGTTCCACACGCGATTGGGCCCGTGCGAGCAGGGTACCGCATTTCAGGGGTGTGCGGGAAGTTCCACACGCGATTCCATCAGGGTACGTGTATTACAGGGGTGCGCGGGGAGCACCACACGTGAATTGCACGTGTGGGTCCTCCCAGGTGTTCCCTCTACACCCTCCACGGCCCCTGCAGGTGGCTCACACCACAGGGCCCTACCCTGCACATGTCCTGCAGGCACACCTTCCACCATGGACATGACCACCAGCCAACCCACATGTCAACTTGCACTACTGCCCACCAAAGCATGTCCCACTGCACCCCCAGTCACCAGGGGCACCCTCCACCAGGCCCCCACCCATGTCTCCCAGCAACCCCACACCCCAGCAGTGCAGGGGCACCCACCACCAGGCCCCCACCCATGTCTCCCAGCACCCCCACCCCCCCAGTCACCAGGGGCAGCCTCCACCAGGCCCCCACACATGTCTCCCAGCCCCCCCCAGCCACCAGGGGCAGCCTCCACCAGGCCCCCACCCATGTCTCCCAGCACCCCCACCCCCCAGCAGTGCAGGGGCAGCCTCCACCAGGCCCCCACCCATGTCTCCCACCACCCCCACCCCCCCAGCAGTGAAGGGGCAGCCTCCACCAGGCCCCCACCCATGTCTCCCACCACCCCCACCCCCCAGCACTGTGGGGCACCTGCCAGCAGGCCCCCACCCATGTCCAACTCATGTTCCCCACCACCCCCACCCCCCAGCAGTGCAGGGGCACCCACCACCAGGCCCCCACCCATGTCTCCCACCGCCCCCACCCCCCAGCCACCAGGGGCACCCACCACCAGGCCCCCACCAATGTCTCCCACCACCCCCACCCCCCAGCAGTGCAGGGGCAGCCTCCACCAGGCCCCCACCCATGTCTCCCAGCACCCCCACCCCCCAGCCACCAGGGGCAGCCTCCACCAGGCCCCCACCCATGTCTCCCACCACCCCCACCAGCCAGCACTGTGGGGCACCCACCACCAGGCCCCCACCCATGTCCAACTCATGTTCCCCAGCACCCCCACCCCGCAGCACTGTGGGGCACCTGCCAGCAGGCCCCCACCCATGTCCAACTCATGTTCCCCACCACCCCACCCCCCAGCACTGTGGGGCACCTGCCAGCAGGCCCCCACCCATGTCCAACTCATGTTCCCCACCACCCCCACCCCCCAGCAGTGCAGGGGAACCCACCACCAGGCCCCCACCCATGTCTCCCACCACCCCCACCCCCCAGCCACCAGGGGCACCCACCACCAGGCCCCCACCCATGTCTCCCACCACCCCCACCCCCCAGCAGTGCAGGGGCAGCCTCCACCAGGCCCCCACCCATGTCTCCCAGCACCCCCACCCCCCAGCCACCAGGGGCAGCCTCCACCAGGCCCCCACCCATGTCTCCCACCACCCCCACCCCCCAGCACTGTGGGGCACCCACCACCAGGCCCCCACCCATGTCCAACTCATGTTCCCCAGCACCCCCACCCCCCAGAACTGTGGGGCACCTGCCAGCAGGCCCCCACCCATGTCCAACTCATGTTCCCCACCACCACCACCCCCCAGCACTGTGGGGCACCTGCCAGCAGGCCCCCACCCACGACCAACTCATGTTCCCCACCACCCCCACCCCCCAGCACTGTGGGGCACCTGCCAGCAGGCCCCCACCCATGTCTCCCAGAACCCCCACCCCCCAGCCACCAGGGGCAGCCTCCACCAGGCCCCCACCCATGTCTCCCACCACCCCCACCCCCCAGCAGTGCAGGGGCAGCCTCCACCAGGCCCCCACCCATGTCCAACTCATGTCTCCCACCACCCCCACCCCCAGCACTGTGGGGCACCTGCCAGCAGACCCCCACCCATGTCCAACTCATGTTCCCCACCACCCCCACCCCCAGCACTGTGGGACACCTGCCAGCAGGCCCCCACCCATGTCTCCCAGCACCCCCACCCCCCAGCCACCAGGGGCAGCCTCCACCAGGCCCCCACCCATGTCTCCCAGCACCCCCACCCCCCCAGCAGTGCAGGGGCAGCCTCCACCAGGCCCCCACCCATGTCTCCCACCACCCCCACCCCCCAGTCACCAGGGGCAGCCTCCACCAGGCCCCCACCCAGGTCTTCCAGCACCCCCACCCCCCAGCCACCAGGGGCAGCCTCCACCAGGCCCCCACCCATGTCTCCCAGCACTCCCACCCCCCAGCAGTGCAGGGGCAGCCTCCACCAGCCCCCCACCTATGTCTCCCACCACCCCCACCCCCCAGCCACCAGGAGCAGCCTCCACCAGGCCCCACCCATGTCTCCCACCACCCCCACCCCCCAGAAGTGCAGGGGCAGCCTCCACCAGGCCCCCACCCATGTCCCCCACCACCCCACTCCCCAGCACTGTGGGGCACCTGCCAGCAGGCCCCCACCCATGTCCAACTCATGTTCCCCACCACCCCCACCCCCCAGCACTGTGGGGCACTTGCCAGCAGGCCCCCACCCATGTCCAACTCATGTTCCCCACCACCCCCACCCCCCAGCACTGTGGGGCACCTGCCAGCAGGCCCCCACCCATGTCCAACTCATGTTCCCCACCACCCCTACCCGTCAACAGTGCAGGGGCACCCACCACCAGGCCCCCACCCATGTCTCCCAACACCCCCAGCCACCAGGGGCACCCACCACCAGGCCTCCACCCATGTCTCCCAGCACCCACACCCCGCCAGTCACCAGGGGCAGCCTCCACCAGGCCCCCACCCATGTCTCCCAGCACCCCCACCCCCCAGCCACCAGGGGCAGCCTCCACCAGGCCCCCACCCATGTCTCCCAGCACCCCCACCCCGCCAGTCACCAGGGGCAGCCTCCACCAGGCCCCCACCCATGTCTCCCAGCACCCCCACCCCCCAGCCACCAGGGGCACCCACCACCAGGCCTCCACCAATGTCTCCCAGCACCCCCACCCCGCCAGTCACCAGGGGCAGCCTCCACCAGGCCCCCACCCATGTCTCCCAGCACCCCCACCCCCCAGCCACCAGGGGCAGCCTCCACCAGGCCCCCACCCATGTCTCCCACCACCCCCACCCCCCAGCACTGTGGGGCACCCACCACCAGGCCCCCACCCATGTCCAACTCATGTCTCCCACCACCCCTACCCATCAGCAGTGCAGGGGCACCCACCACCAGGCCCCCACCCATGTCTCCCAACACCCCCACCCCCCAGCCACCAGGGGCACCCACCACCAGGCCTCCACCCATGTCTCCCAGCACCCCCACCCCGCCAGTCACCAGGGGCAGCCTCCACCAGGCCCCCACCCATGTCTCCCAGCACCCCCACCCCCGAGCCACCAGGGGCAGCCTCCACCAGGCCCCCACCCATGTCTCCCAGCACCCCCACCCCGCCAGTCACCAGGGGCAGCCTCCACCAGGCCCCCACCCATGTCTCCCAGCACCCCCACCCCCCAGCCACCAGGGGCACCCACCACCAGGCCTCCACCAATGTCTCCCAGCACCCCCACCCCGCCAGTCACCAGGGGCAGCCTCCACCAGGCCCCCACCCATGTCTCCCACCACCCCCCAGCCACCAGGGGCAGCCTCCACCAGGCCCCCACCCATGTCTCCCACCACCCCCACCCCCCAGCACTGTGGGGCACCCACCACCAGGCCCCCACCCATGTCCAACTCATGTCTCCCACCACCCCCACCCCTCAGCACTGTGGGGCACCTGCCAGCAGGCCCCCACTCATGTCCAACTCATGTTCCCCACCACCCCCACCCCCCAGCACTGTGGGGCACCTGCCAGCAGGCCCCCACCCATGTCTCCCAGCACCCCCACCCCCCAGCCACCAGGGGCAGCCTCCACCAGGCCCCCACCCATGTGTCAGGAGTGTGGGCGGAGAGCACAGGACAGTGGCTATCTCTCACTGCATGAAAGTGGAATAAGGGAGATTCCGGAGACAATGCTAGCATATAACAGATTAAAGGTGAAACAGGTATTCACAGGGACAGCAGGAGCAGGCTGTAAACAAAGAGACAGAGAAAATGCAAAGACAAGCAAGTATACTGGGCAACATGGATTGATCAGAAATAAGGGTGTACTGGAATATGATAAGGGTTCTCCACGGATTAGGAAAGCCCTTGGGATAGGTACCAGCAGATTACTCTTAACAACAGTCATACAGCAACGTCATGACTTAGGCGTGCCGAGGAAACTGTTGTACTCAGTGCAAGGGTAAACCTGAAAGACCATAAACTGAGACAGGTATGACTTCAATGGATTTGGTGATGGCAACGGAAGTCTTCCCTTATCTGATCGGAACGGAGACCAACCCAGAGTCACACTGTTAAACGGATTTAAGTGGAGGCATCACAGTGGACCAAGATGTATATAAGTAGAAAGCAGCGTTGAAAGAAATAACCAGGTACAGGACAGGATAGGATATCAGAAGTTGGAACAGGCAGGAAGCAAGGCAAAGAGCCCAGAGGAACAGGACAGAATGCAGAGAAGTGTGGCAAGGCTGCCAGACAGGGAAGCCCAGAAGAGAAGGGCCGAAGGCAGTGGAGTGCGGCAAAGCCGTCAGGCGGGAGCCCAGAGGAGCAGGGCGGAAGGCAGCGGAGTACGGCAGAGCCGTCAGGTGGAAGCCCAGAGGAGCAGGGCGGAAGGCAGCGGAATGCAGCAGAGCCGCCAGGTAGGAGCCCAGAGGAGCAGGGCGGAAGGCAGCGAAGTATTGCAGAGCTGCCAGGTAGGAGCCCAGAGTAGCTGGGCGGAAGGCAGCGAAGGACAGCAGAGCCGTCAGGCGGGAGCCCAGAGGAGCAGGGCGGAAGGCAGCGGAGTACGGCAGAGCCGTCAGGTGGAAGCCCAGAGGAGCAGGGCGGAAGGCAGCGGAATGCGGCAGAGCCGCCAGGTAGGAGCCCAGAGGAGCAGGGCGGAAGGCAGCGAAGTATTGCAGAGCTGTCGGGTAGGAGCCCAGAGTAGCTGGGCGGAAGGCAGCGGAGGACAGCAGAGCCGTCAGGTGGAAGCCCAAAGGAGCAGGGCGGAAGGCTGCAGCAGACTGGAGAGGAAGCTGCAAGAATAAACAGCAACAGGAATCAATTTGCCAAAAGAGGATTCCCAGGAAAGGTCAAAGAAAACTGGAAACAGGAGCCCAAGCACGAACTCCCCGTGGAAGCAGTTGACTGACAACTGCCTCTGTTCAGAGTGAGCTTATAAAGGCCCTCCCAGCCAGTAGGCGAGCAGGGTGGAGCTGATTGCAGACTCTGGCAGCTGTGTTCTATTAAGCCCAGCCCTGGCTTCAGTAGGCTGCTGCTTCTGTTCAAAGAGAGCTCACAAGGACCCTCCCAGCCAGCAGGCCAGCAGGGTGGAGCCGATTGCAAACTCCGGCAGCTGTGTTCAATTAGGCCCTCTGCAGCTCTTGGTAGCTTACTGCAAACAATTGTATTCAATAGGCCTCCTCCAGCCCTCTGCCTTTTGGACAGCATACATGTCCCGGAATGCATCTGCTGGTTTAATCCAAAATCCGGAATGGAACATGCAATTAGAGTAGTCCAAAACTGCAGCGGTAAAACAAGGAAATAAAGGAAGAGGCGCATGTAGCGGTGCTGGGTGGCTGGCGAGCAGGATCGTGACACCATGTCTCCCAGCACCCCCACCCCCCCAGCAGTGCAGGGGCAGCCTCCACCAGGCCCCCACCCATGTCTCCCAGCACCCCCGCCCCCCAGCAGTGCAGGGGCAGCCTCCACCAGGCCCCCACCCATGTCTCCCACCACCCCCACCCCCCAGCCACCAGGGGCAGCCTCCACCAGGCCCCCACCCATGTCTCCCACCACCCCCACCCCCCAGCACTGTGGGCCACTCACCACCATGCCCCCACCCATGTCCAACTCATGTTCCCAAGCACCCCCACCCCCAGCACTGTGGGGCACCTGCCAGCAGGCCCCCACCCATGTCCAACTCCTGTTCCACACCACCCCCACCCCCAGCACTGTGGGGCACCTGCCTGCAGGCCCCCACCCATGTCCAACTCATGTTCCCCACCACCCCCACCCCCCAGCACTGTGGGGCACCTGCCAGCAGCCCCCCACCCATGTCTCCCAGCACCCCCACCCCCAGCCACCAGGGGCAGCCTCAACCAGGCTCCCACCACCCCCACCCCCCCAGCAGTGCAGGGGCAGCCTCCACCAGGCCCCCACCCATGTCCAACTCATGTCTCCCACCACCCCCACCCCTCAGCACTGTGGGGCACCTGCCAGCAGGCCCCCACCCATGTCCAACTCATGTTCCCCACCACCCCCACCCCCCAGCACTGTGGGGCACCTGCCAGCAGGCCCCCACCCATGTCTCCCAGCACCCCCACCCCCCAGCCACCAGGGGCAGCCTCCACCAGGCCCCCACCCATGTCTCCCAGCACCCCCACCTCCCCAGCAGTGCAGTGGCAGCCTCCACCAGGCCCCCACCCATGTCTCCCACTACCCCCACCCCCCAGTCACCAGGGGCAGCCTCCACCAGGCCCCCACCCATGTCTCCCAGCACCCCCACCCCCCAGCCACCAGGGGCAGCCTCCACCAGGCCCCCACCCATGTCTCCCAGCACCCCCACTCCCCAGCAGTGCAGGGGCAGCCTCCACCAGGCCCCCACCCATGTCTCCCACCACCCCCACCCCCCAGCCACCAGGGGCAGCCTCCACCAGGCCCCCACCCATGTCTCCCACCACTCCCACCCCCCAGCACTGTGGGGCACCTGCCAGCAGGCCCCCACCCATGTCCAACTCATGTTCCCCACCACCCCCACCCCCCAGCACTGTGGGGCACCCACCACCAGGCCCCCACCCATGTCCAACTCATGTCTCCCACCACCCCCACCCCTCAGCACTGTGGGGCACCTGCCAGCAGGCCCCCACTCATGTCCAACTCATGTTCCCCACCACCCCCACCCCCCAGCACTGTGGGGCACCTGCCAGCAGGCCCCCACCCATGTCTCCCAGCACCCCCACCCCCCAGCCACCAGGGGCAGCCTCCACCAGGCCCCCACCCATGTGTCAGGAGTGTGGGCGGAGAGCACAGGACAGTGGCTATCTCTCACTGCATGAAAGTGGAATAAGGGAGATTCCGGAGACAATGCTAGCATATAACAGATTAAAGGTGAAACAGGTATTCACAGGGACAGCAGGAGCAGGCTGTAAACAAAGAGACAGAGAAAATGCAAAGACAAGCAAGTATACTGGGCAACATGGATTGATCAGAAATAAGGGTGTACTGGAATATGATAAGGGTTCTCCACGGATTAGGAAAGCCCTTGGGATAGGTACCAGCAGATTACTCTTAACAACAGTCATACAGCAACGTCATGACTTAGGCGTGCCGAGGAAACTGTTGTACTCAGTGCAAGGGTAAACCTGAAAGACCATAAACTGAGACAGGTATGACTTCAATGGATTTGGTGATGGCAACGGAAGTCTTCCCTTATCTGATCGGAACGGAGACCAACCCAGAGTCACACTGTTAAACGGATTTAAGTGGAGGCATCACAGTGGACCAAGATGTATATAAGTAGAAAGCAGCGTTGAAAGAAATAACCAGGTACAGGACAGGATAGGATATCAGAAGTTGGAACAGGCAGGAAGCAAGGCAAAGAGCCCAGAGGAACAGGACAGAATGCAGAGAAGTGTGGCAAGGCTGCCAGACAGGGAAGCCCAGAAGAGAAGGGCCGAAGGCAGTGGAGTGCGGCAAAGCCGTCAGGCGGGAGCCCAGAGGAGCAGGGCGGAAGGCAGCGGAGTACGGCAGAGCCGTCAGGTGGAAGCCCAGAGGAGCAGGGCGGAAGGCAGCGGAATGCAGCAGAGCCGCCAGGTAGGAGCCCAGAGGAGCAGGGCGGAAGGCAGCGAAGTATTGCAGAGCTGCCAGGTAGGAGCCCAGAGTAGCTGGGCGGAAGGCAGCGAAGGACAGCAGAGCCGTCAGGCGGGAGCCCAGAGGAGCAGGGCGGAAGGCAGCGGAGTACGGCAGAGCCGTCAGGTGGAAGCCCAGAGGAGCAGGGCGGAAGGCAGCGGAATGCGGCAGAGCCGCCAGGTAGGAGCCCAGAGGAGCAGGGCGGAAGGCAGCGAAGTATTGCAGAGCTGTCGGGTAGGAGCCCAGAGTAGCTGGGCGGAAGGCAGCGGAGGACAGCAGAGCCGTCAGGTGGAAGCCCAAAGGAGCAGGGCGGAAGGCTGCAGCAGACTGGAGAGGAAGCTGCAAGAATAAACAGCAACAGGAATCAATTTGCCAAAAGAGGATTCCCAGGAAAGGTCAAAGAAAACTGGAAACAGGAGCCCAAGCACGAACTCCCCGTGGAAGCAGTTGACTGACAACTGCCTCTGTTCAGAGTGAGCTTATAAAGGCCCTCCCAGCCAGTAGGCGAGCAGGGTGGAGCTGATTGCAGACTCTGGCAGCTGTGTTCTATTAAGCCCAGCCCTGGCTTCAGTAGGCTGCTGCTTCTGTTCAAAGAGAGCTCACAAGGACCCTCCCAGCCAGCAGGCCAGCAGGGTGGAGCCGATTGCAAACTCCGGCAGCTGTGTTCAATTAGGCCCTCTGCAGCTCTTGGTAGCTTACTGCAAACAATTGTATTCAATAGGCCTCCTCCAGCCCTCTGCCTTTTGGACAGCATACATGTCCCGGAATGCATCTGCTGGTTTAATCCAAAATCCGGAATGGAACATGCAATTAGAGTAGTCCAAAACTGCAGCGGTAAAACAAGGAAATAAAGGAAGAGGCGCATGTAGCGGTGCTGGGTGGCTGGCGAGCAGGATCGTGACACCATGTCTCCCAGCACCCCCACCCCCCCAGCAGTGCAGGGGCAGCCTCCACCAGGCCCCCACCCATGTCTCCCAGCACCCCCGCCCCCCAGCAGTGCAGGGGCAGCCTCCACCAGGCCCCCACCCATGTCTCCCACCACCCCCACCCCCCAGCACTGTGGGCCACTCACCACCATGCCCCCACCCATGTCCAACTCATGTTCCCAAGCACCCCCACCCCCAGCACTGTGGGGCACCTGCCAGCAGGCCCCCACCCATGTCCAACTCCTGTTCCACACCACCCCCACCCCCAGCACTGTGGGGCACCTGCCTGCAGGCCCCCACCCATGTCCAACTCATGTTCCCCACCACCCCCACCCCCCAGCACTGTGGGGCACCTGCCAGCAGCCCCCCACCCATGTCTCCCAGCACCCCCACCCCCAGCCACCAGGGGCAGCCTCCACCAGGCTCCCACCACCCCCACCCCCCCAGCAGTGCAGGGGCAGCCTCCACCAGGCCCCCACCCATGTCCAACTCATGTCTCCCACCACCCCCACCCCTCAGCACTGTGGGGCACCTGCCAGCAGGCCCCCACCCATGTCCAACTCATGTTCCCCACCACCCCCACCCCCCAGCACTGTGGGGCACCTGCCAGCAGGCCCCCACCCATGTCTCCCAGCACCCCCACCCCCCAGCCACCAGGGGCAGCCTCCACCAGGCCCCCACCCATGTCTCCCAGCACCCCCACCTCCCCAGCAGTGCAGTGGCAGCCTCCACCAGGCCCCCACCCATGTCTCCCACTACCCCCACCCCCCAGTCACCAGGGGCAGCCTCCACCAGGCCCCCACCCATGTCTCCCAGCACCCCCACCCCCCAGCCACCAGGGGCAGCCTCCACCAGGCCCCCACCCATGTCTCCCAGCACCCCCACTCCCCAGCAGTGCAGGGGCAGCCTCCACCAGGCCCCCACCCATGTCTCCCACCACCCCCACCCCCCAGCCACCAGGGGCAGCCTCCACCAGGCCCCCACCCATGTCTCCCACCACTCCCACCCCCCAGCACTGTGGGGCACCTGCCAGCAGGCCCCCACCCATGTCCAACTCATGTTCCCCACCACCCCCACCCCCCAGCACTGTGGGGCACCCACCACCAGGCCCCCACCCATGTCCAACTCATGTCTCCCACCACCCCCACCCCTCAGCACTGTGGGGCACCTGCCAGCAGGCCCCCACTCATGTCCAACTCATGTTCCCCACCACCCCCACCCCCCAGCACTGTGGGGCACCTGCCAGCAGGCCCCCACCCATGTCTCCCAGCACCCCCACCCCCCAGCCACCAGGGGCAGCCTCCACCAGGCCCCCACCCATGTGTCAGGAGTGTGGGCGGAGAGCACAGGACAGTGGCTATCTCTCACTGCATGAAAGTGGAATAAGGGAGATTCCGGAGACAATGCTAGCATATAACAGATTAAAGGTGAAACAGGTATTCACAGGGACAGCAGGAGCAGGCTGTAAACAAAGAGACAGAGAAAATGCAAAGACAAGCAAGTATACTGGGCAACATGGATTGATCAGAAATAAGGGTGTACTGGAATATGATAAGGGTTCTCCACGGATTAGGAAAGCCCTTGGGATAGGTACCAGCAGATTACTCTTAACAACAGTCATACAGCAACGTCATGACTTAGGCGTGCCGAGGAAACTGTTGTACTCAGTGCAAGGGTAAACCTGAAAGACCATAAACTGAGACAGGTATGACTTCAATGGATTTGGTGATGGCAACGGAAGTCTTCCCTTATCTGATCGGAACGGAGACCAACCCAGAGTCACACTGTTAAACGGATTTAAGTGGAGGCATCACAGTGGACCAAGATGTATATAAGTAGAAAGCAGCGTTGAAAGAAATAACCAGGTACAGGACAGGATAGGATATCAGAAGTTGGAACAGGCAGGAAGCAAGGCAAAGAGCCCAGAGGAACAGGACAGAATGCAGAGAAGTGTGGCAAGGCTGCCAGACAGGGAAGCCCAGAAGAGAAGGGCCGAAGGCAGTGGAGTGCGGCAAAGCCGTCAGGCGGGAGCCCAGAGGAGCAGGGCGGAAGGCAGCGGAGTACGGCAGAGCCGTCAGGTGGAAGCCCAGAGGAGCAGGGCGGAAGGCAGCGGAATGCAGCAGAGCCGCCAGGTAGGAGCCCAGAGGAGCAGGGCGGAAGGCAGCGAAGTATTGCAGAGCTGCCAGGTAGGAGCCCAGAGTAGCTGGGCGGAAGGCAGCGAAGGACAGCAGAGCCGTCAGGCGGGAGCCCAGAGGAGCAGGGCGGAAGGCAGCGGAGTACGGCAGAGCCGTCAGGTGGAAGCCCAGAGGAGCAGGGCGGAAGGCAGCGGAATGCGGCAGAGCCGCCAGGTAGGAGCCCAGAGGAGCAGGGCGGAAGGCAGCGAAGTATTGCAGAGCTGTCGGGTAGGAGCCCAGAGTAGCTGGGCGGAAGGCAGCGGAGGACAGCAGAGCCGTCAGGTGGAAGCCCAAAGGAGCAGGGCGGAAGGCTGCAGCAGACTGGAGAGGAAGCTGCAAGAATAAACAGCAACAGGAATCAATTTGCCAAAAGAGGATTCCCAGGAAAGGTCAAAGAAAACTGGAAACAGGAGCCCAAGCACGAACTCCCCGTGGAAGCAGTTGACTGACAACTGCCTCTGTTCAGAGTGAGCTTATAAAGGCCCTCCCAGCCAGTAGGCGAGCAGGGTGGAGCTGATTGCAGACTCTGGCAGCTGTGTTCTATTAAGCCCAGCCCTGGCTTCAGTAGGCTGCTGCTTCTGTTCAAAGAGAGCTCACAAGGACCCTCCCAGCCAGCAGGCCAGCAGGGTGGAGCCGATTGCAAACTCCGGCAGCTGTGTTCAATTAGGCCCTCTGCAGCTCTTGGTAGCTTACTGCAAACAATTGTATTCAATAGGCCTCCTCCAGCCCTCTGCCTTTTGGACAGCATACATGTCCCGGAATGCATCTGCTGGTTTAATCCAAAATCCGGAATGGAACATGCAATTAGAGTAGTCCAAAACTGCAGCGGTAAAACAAGGAAATAAAGGAAGAGGCGCATGTAGCGGTGCTGGGTGGCTGGCGAGCAGGATCGTGACACCATGTCTCCCAGCACCCCCACCCCCCCAGCAGTGCAGGGGCAGCCTCCACCAGGCCCCCACCCATGTCTCCCAGCACCCCCGCCCCCCAGCAGTGCAGGGGCAGCCTCCACCAGGCCCCCACCCATGTCTCCCACCACCCCCACCCCCCAGCCACCAGGGGCAGCCTCCACCAGGCCCCCACCCATGTCTCCCACCACCCCCACCCCCCAGCACTGTGGGCCACTCACCACCATGCCCCCACCCATGTCCAACTCATGTTCCCAAGCACCCCCACCCCCAGCACTGTGGGGCACCTGCCAGCAGGCCCCCACCCATGTCCAACTCCTGTTCCACACCACCCCCACCCCCAGCACTGTGGGGCACCTGCCTGCAGGCCCCCACCCATGTCCAACTCATGTTCCCCACCACCCCCACCCCCCAGCACTGTGGGGCACCTGCCAGCAGCCCCCCACCCATGTCTCCCAGCACCCCCACCCCCAGCCACCAGGGGCAGCCTCCACCAGGCTCCCACCACCCCCACCCCCCCAGCAGTGCAGGGGCAGCCTCCACCAGGCCCCCACCCATGTCCAACTCATGTCTCCCACCACCCCCACCCCTCAGCACTGTGGGGCACCTGCCAGCAGGCCCCCACCCATGTCCAACTCATGTTCCCCACCACCCCCACCCCCCAGCACTGTGGGGCACCTGCCAGCAGGCCCCCACCCATGTCTCCCAGCACCCCCACCCCCCAGCCACCAGGGGCAGCCTCCACCAGGCCCCCACCCATGTCTCCCAGCACCCCCACCTCCCCAGCAGTGCAGTGGCAGCCTCCACCAGGCCCCCACCCATGTCTCCCACTACCCCCACCCCCCGGTCACCAGGGGCAGCCTCCACCAGGCCCCCACCCATGTCTCCCAGCACCCCCACCCCCCAGCCACCAGGGGCAGCCTCCACCAGGCCCCCACCCATGTCTCCCAGCACCCCCACTCCCCAGCAGTGCAGGGGCAGCCTCCACCAGGCCCCCACCCATGTCTCCCACCACCCCCACCCCCCAGCCACCAGGGGCAGCCTCCACCAGGCCCCCACCCATGTCTCCCACCACTCCCACCCCCCAGCACTGTGGGGCACCTGCCAGCAGGCCCCCACCCATGTCCAACTCATGCTCCCCACCACCCCCACCCCCCAGCACTGTGGGGCACCTGCCAGCAGGCCCCCACCCATGTCCAACTCATGTTCCCCAGCACCCCCACCCCCCAGCAATGTGGGGCACCTGCCAGCAGGCCCCCACCCATGTCCAACTCATGTTCCCCACCACCCCCACCCCCCAGCACTGTGGGGCACCTGCCAGCAGGCCCCCACCCATGTCCAAATCATGTACCCCACCACCCCCACCCCCCAGCACTGTGGGGCACCTGCCAGCAGGCCCCCACCCATGTCCAACTCATGTTCCCCACCACCCCCACCCCCCAGCAGTGCAGGGGCACCCACCACCAGGCCCCCACCCATGTCTCCCACCACCCCCACCCCCCAAACACCAGGGGCACCCACCACCAGGCCCCCACCCATGTCTCCCACCACCCCCACCCCCCAGCAGTGCAGGGGCAGCCTCTATCAGGCCCCCACCCATGTCTCCCAGCACCCCCACCCCCCAGCCACAAGGGGCAGCCTCCACCAGGCCCCCACCCATGTCTCCCACCACCCCCACCCCCCAGCACTGTGGGGCACCCACCACCAGGCCCCCACCCATGTCCAACTCATGGTCCCCAGCACCCCCACCCCCCAGCACTGTGGGGCACCTGCCAGCAGGCCCCCACCCATGTCCAACTCATGTTCCCCACCACCCCAACCCCCCAGCATTGTGGGGCACCTGCCAGCAGGCCCCCACCCATGTCTCCCAGCACCCCCACCCCCCGGCCACCAGGCGCAGCCTCCACCAGGCCCCCATCCATGTCCAACTCATGTCTCCCACCACCCCCACCCCTCAGCACTGTGGGGCACCTGCCAGCAGGCCCCCACTCATGTCCAACTCATGTTCCCCACCACCCCCACCCCCCAGCACTGTGGGGCACCTGCCAGCAGGCCCCCACCCATGTCTCCCAGCACCCCCACCCCCCAGCCACAAGGGGCAGCCTCCACCAGGCCCCCACCCATGTCTCCCAGCTCCCCCACCCGCCCAGTCACCAGGGGCAGCCTCCACCAGGCCCCCACCCATGTCTCCCACCACCCCCGCCCCCCAGCAGTGCAGGGGCAGCCTCCACCAGGCCCCCACCCATGTCTCCCAGCACCCCCACCCCCCAGCCACCAGGGGCAGCCTCCACCAGGCCCCCACCCATGTCTCCCACCACCCCCACCCCCCAGCACTGTGGGGCACTCACCACCAGGCCCCCACCCATGTCCAACTCATGTTCCCCAGCACCCCCACCCCCAGCACTGTGGGGCACCTGCCAGCAGGCCCCCACCCATGTCCAACTCATGTTCCCCACCACCCCCACCCCCCAGCACTGTGGGGCACCTGCCTGCAGGCCCCCACCCATGTCCAACTCATGTTCCCCACCACCCCCACCCCCCAGCACTGTGGGGCACCTGCCAGCAGCCCCCCACCCATGTCTCCCAGCACCCCCACCCCCCGGCCACCAGGGGCAGCCTCCACCAGGCTCCCACCACCCCCACCCCCCCAGCAGTGCAGGGGCAGCCTCCACCAGGCCCCCACACATGTCCAACTCATGTCTCCCACCACCCCCACCCCTCAGCACTGTGGGGCACCTGCCAGCAGGCCCCCACCCATGTCCAACTCATGTTCCCCACCACCCCCACCCCCCAGCACTGTGGGGCACCTGCCAGCAGGCCCCCACCCATGTCTCCCAGCACCCCCACCCCCCAGCCACCAGGGGCAGCCTCCACCAGGCCCCCACCCATGTCTCCCAGCACCCCCACCTCCCCAGCAGTGCAGTGGCAGCCTCCACCAGGCCCCCACCCATGTCTCCCACTACCCCCACCCCCCAGTCACCAGGGGCAGCCTCCACCAGGCCCCCACCCATGTCTCCCAGCACCCCCACCCCCCAGCCACCAGGGGCAGCCTCCACCAGGCCCCCACCCATGTCTCCCAGCACCCGCACTCCCCAGCAGTGCAGGGGCAGCCTCCACCAGGCCCCCACCCATGTCTCCCACCACCCCCACCCCCCAGCCACCAGGGGCAGCCTCCACCAGGCCCCCACCCATGTCTCCCACCACCCCTACCCCCCCAGCAGTGCAGGGGCAGCCTCCACCAGGCCCCCACCCATGTCTCCCACCACTCCCACCCCCCAGCACTGTGGGGCACCTGCCAGCAGGCCCCCACCCATGTCCAACTCATGTTCCCCACCACCCCCACCCCCCAGCACTGTGGGGCACCTGCCAGCAGGCCCCCACCCATGTCCAACTCATGTTCCCCAGCACCCCCACCCCCAGCAATGTGGGGCACCTGCCAGCAGGCCCCCACCCATGTCCAACTCATGTTCCCCACCACCCCCACCCCCCAGCACTGTGGGGCACCTGCCAGCAGGCCCCCACCCATGTCCAAATCATGTTCCCCACCACCCCCACCCCCCAGCAGTGCAGGGGCACCCACCACCAGGCCCCCACCCATGTCTCCCACCACCCCCACCCCCCAAACACCAGGGGCACCCACCACCAGGCCCCCACCCATGTCTCCCACCACCCCCACCCCCCAGCAGTGCAGGGGCAGCCTCCATCAGGCCCCCACCCATGTCTCCCAGCACCCCCACCCCCCAGCCACCAGGGGCAGCCTCCACCAGGCCCCCACCCATGTCTCCCACCACCCCCACCCCCCAGCACTGTGGGGCACCCACCACCAGGCCCCCACCCATGTCCAACTCATGGTCCCCTGCACCCCCACCCCCCAGCACTGTGGGGCACCTGCCAGCAGGCCCCCACCCATGTCCAACTCATGTTCCCCACCACCCCAACCCCCCAGCATTGTGGGGCACCTGCCAGCAGGCCCCCACCCATGTCTCCCAGCACCCCCACCCCCCGGCCACCAGGGGCAGCCTCCACCAGGCCCCCATCCATGTCCAACTCATGTCTCCCACCACCCCCACCCCTCAGCACTGTGGGGCACCTGCCAGCAGGCCCCCACTCATGTCCAACTCATGTTCCCCACCCCCCCCACCCCCCAGCACTGTGGGGCACCTGCCAGCAGGCCCCCACCCATGTCTCCCAGCACCCCCACCCCCCAGCCACCAGGGGCAGCCTCCACCAGGCCCCCACCCATGTCTCGCACCACCCCCACCCCCCCAGTCACCAGGGGCAGCCTCCACCAGGCCCCCACCCATGTCTCCCAGCACCCCCGCCCCCCAGCAGTGCAGGGGCAGCCTCCACCAGGCCCCCACCCATGTCTCCCAGCACCCCCACCCCCCAGCCACCAGGGGCAGCCTCCACCAGGCCCCCACCCATGTCTCCCACCACCCCCACCCCCCAGCACTGTGGGGCACTCACCACCAGGCCCCCACCCATGTCCAACTCATGTTCCCCAGCACCCCCACCACCAGCACTGTGGGGCACCTGCCAGCAGGCCCCCACCCATGTCCAACTCATGTTCCCCACCACCCCCACCCCCCAGCACTGTGGGGCACCTGCCAGCAGCCCCCCACCCATGTCTCCCAGCACCCCCACCCCCCGGCCACCAGGGGCAGCCTCCACCAGGCTCCCACCACCCCCACCCCCCAGCAGTGCAGGGGCAGCCTCCACCAGGCCCCCACCCATGTCCAACTCATGTCTCCCACCACCCCCACCCCTCAGCACTGTGGGGCACCTGCCAGCAGGCCCCCACCCATGTCCAACTCATGTTCCCCACCACCCCCACCCCCCAGCACTGTGGGTCACCTGCCAGCAGGCCCCCACCCATGTCTCCCAGCACCCCCACCCAGCAGCCACCAGGGGCAGACTCCACCAGGCCCCCACCCATGTCTCCCAGCACCCCCACCCCCCCCAGCAGTGCAGGGGCAGCCTCCACCAGGCCCCCACCCATGTCTCCCAGCACCCCCACCCCCCCAGTCACCAGGGGCAGCCTCCACCAGGCCCCCACCCATGTCTCCCAGCACCCCCACCCCCCAGCCACCAGGGACAGCCTCCACCAGGCCCCCACCCATGTCTCCCAGCACCCCCACCCCCCATCAGTGCAGGGGCAGCCTCCACCAGGCCCCCATCCATGACTCCCACCACCCCCACCCCCCAGCCACCAGGGGCAGCCTCCACCAGGCCCCCACCCATGTCTCCCACCACCCCACTCCCCAGCAGTGCAGGGGCAGCCTCCACCAGGCCCCCACCCATGTCTCCCACCACCCCCACCCCCCCAGCACTGTGGGGCACCTGCCAGCAGGCCCCCACCCATGTCCAACTCATGTTCCCCAGCACCCCCACCCCCCAGCACTGTGGGGCACCTGCCAGCAGGCCCCCACCCATGTCCAACTCATGTTCCCAACCACCCCCACCCTCCAGCACTGTGGGGCACCTGCCAGCAGGCCCCCACCCATGTCCAACTCATGTTCCCAACCACCCCCACCCCCCAGCACTGTGGGGCACCTGCCAGCAGGCCCCCACCCATGTCCAACTCATGTTCCCAACCACCCCCACCCCCCAGCACTGTGGGGCACCCACCACCAGGCCCCCACCCATGTCTCCCACCACCCCCACCCCCCAGCCACAAGGGGCACCCACCACCAGGCCCCCACTCATGTCTCCCAGCACCCCCACCCCCCCAGTCACCAGGGGCAGCCTCCACCAGGCCCCCACCCATTTCTCCCAGCACCCCCACCCCCCAGCCACCAGGGGCAGCCTCCACCAGGCCCCCACCCATGTCTCCCAGCACCCCCACCCCCCAGCAGTGCAGGGGTGTTAGGGAGAATTCTCTGTTTAGGCTGAATTTCCTAACCTAGTGAGTCCCCCAGCAGCTTTGCTGGATTGCTGGAGTTTGTTTTTTCCATCCTGCCAAGAGTGTGACCATTTTCCTCTCACTCTTGGACATGTATGTGTGGAATTCCTTTGAATTGTCAATGTGTTCGATGGGCTATGGGGTCTTTTACTCCATAGGGTCTCATAAGTTTTTCTATGTGTGTCACCCCGCACCTTACGTGTCGTGACACGGGGGCACCCTAGCTGGTCCCCCCACCATAGACTCCATACCCGGGGACTGACTACCGTCTCCCCGGGCATGTAAAGTCACCATTGGCTTTACTAGACCTAAATTTGCTAACAGAACTAGTACCAACCATCTTATTGTGGACGTGCTAGTAGGGGTAATTCGATTACTCCTGGATCTGTTACTCGAGGGGGCACTGTCCCGTCCCTCCTCGTCGAGTTTTGGCTGGTGGCAGTGGAAACTACTTGTTATGTTCGACCCCGAGCATAACCCTATGGGATCCGTCCCATTGTTGAAGATTAATACTGTGTTTCGTTAATCTCCAACGTACCACCGATCTACTTATCTTAAATAGGTTTATCGAGTGGTAATTTCTGCCAGAACTCGGGTTGTAAAATGGCGTCTGTGTTTTTCTCTGTGACTCCTAAACCAAAGGTTGAGCCCTTTGTTCCACTTTTGGCGGGCCTCTGGACAGAGACCCTCCAAAGTGGTGCCATTCTGTCTGGGTTACCTCAGGGGTGTGGGAGGGGGTTTAGACACCCTGGACCGAGTTGCCTTGCCAACTCAGGTCGCACTCTGAAGTGATTGGCCCAGGTGGTGAGCCTTCCCGCTCACCACTTAGCATGTGTTGATTGACAAGCTAGGCTGAATGAATGGGGGACGTCTGCATAAAAGCAGGGCTTTGGGACTGGATCTTCAGGAAGTCGCCACTGGACCTAAAGAATCCGACGAGGGTAACGCTGAGCCGACCTGCACGACAAAACCTCCGGTGGAGCCCTGCGGAATCGTCTCACAATCTCCCGACGACAGAAGAGATCTCCCTGCCGGAGAGGCTCTTTCCCTGGCTGGTGGGAACAACCAGTCTTCTTCTTCTTTGTGCTTTTTGGTCGCCCAGGACGCAGTGGTCGAATTGCCCGTGCAGAGCACCCGGCAACCGGATAGCCACTACTCCTGCATCGTGATCGAAAGGTGGTGCCTTGGGACGAAGCACTCCGCGGCTGGTTTCTTCCCTGGTGGTGCACCGGACATCTTCTCTTCGACGACGAGAGCATCTCTTCTCTTGGCCAAGACCCGTCGTGCATCCACCACCAGGAACAACTGCCCCCGTCGGAGCTGTCTTCCCCAACAAGGTACCGTAACCGCCTGGCTTCCCTTTTCGATCGGTTCGTGTGAGGTATCTGATTCCTCTCCGTTCCGTTGGGTTGCCTCCAAGCTTTATTCACTCTTTGTTCTGAACTGGTTCAACCTGTCGCTAAACAATTTGCTAAACAAGACTTGAGTGCATCATCCGTAGAGACTTTCCAGGACATCGTGCCTTGCCTCTCACCGAGTGGGCCTGGCCGCCGAACTGTATGATCTAGTGTGATTAATGCTTTCTTGCCTTGCATTTTTACCTGCTTCAGTACGAACCGTGTTGACTTCATTACCTGCCTTTCTCTTCCCTCCCTTCCTCACTAAAAATATTCGAGTGTCATCTGGGTTTAGGTATACACCTCTGTCTGAAAATAAGTGGTGCCGTAGAACCTAGAGTTGTCGATATTGTGTTTCGGAGGGGTTGAGCTTTATTCCATTCTGCAGAGTAATTGTATTTTGATTTGTTTGCCGTGGTTCACTTTAGTATTTTTCGTAGACATTCTGTTATTAATAAATAACTTACTATCTTTATACTAAAGCCTGGTTGCGTGTTTACTCGTTTTGCTGCGAAGAATTACCCTATCTTGTATACTCCCTATACTGACCAACTTTTCTTGAGAGCAGTCTGACTGCTCAGCCAGAGCTACCAATTGGATCTGTGTGGTACAGACTGCTACCAAGTGGGTTCATCGCAACACCTGTAGTCCTAAATCTTTTGCAGTGGTCCCAGAGGGAACTGCACAGGTTTCCGCCTAACACTGGTGTACAGCGGTGGGATTAGTATCGAGTATACAGTTTAGAGTGTTTTTCGACGCTGTAGGACGACTAACCACAAAACGTTACAAAAGCAACTTTCAAAAAACATGTCTACGATGGAAATGTACAGCCAAGAGTCTTTGTCGGATAAAAATACTGAGAGTCTGCGAGCTCTCTGTAGACAAGAGAATCTTCCTGTAAAAGGCAAGAAGTTAGAACTGATAGAGAGATTGCTGGCGAACCAAAGTCTGGGTACTGGTTCAGAGGAACCAAACTCTCCAGCAACTGTAGATAACAGTAATGGTGTTGATCTGAATCGTGATTCTGATGATAGCGATGAAGAGGCTGACGAGGACGGCGAGGCTAACGAAACTGTCTCACCTGTTCCTCTACCTGCCTTACCAACTGTGCCTACGGGGCCAATACCAGGTCCCACAAGTAACCCTGCTTATTTTGAACTTGAAAAAATGAAGCTCGAATTAGAATATAAACGGTTCTTGGCTCAATCTGAACGAAACCAAGAGCTCGAGTTCAGACGAATGAATGCCCAGGCTGAGCAGAAACAAGCTGAGTTAAGACTCAGGGAAATAGAGCTTAATCATGAGTTACAAATGAAAAAGTTGTCTATGGAAAATGCTTCTCTCTCCTCTGGTTCCTCTAGGAGCTCCAGTCCCAAAAGACCCCGGATGCCGAAGGAATTAGTGGGTATGTACGAACCGAGATTGGATGTGTTGGATTGGTTGAAACTGTTTGAATACAATCATGGGCTCCAGGACATCACCGGGAATGCGTTGCTTCCCTGGTTGTTCTCTAGGCTTCCTCCTGTTGCGACTGATGTGGTAATGGAATTGGGGGAGGTGGATAAGACGGATTACGAAAGTGTGAAACTAGCTTTGACAGCTAGATTCGGGAAGACCCCTTCCCAGTATCTTAAGAGGTTTAGAACCCTCAAAAAGCATGATGGTACCCCTTGGGCTACCTGGGTGAGTGAAGGGTTGAAAAACTTAGAGGGATGGATTAAGGGTTACAAAGTTGACACTTACGAGGGTATGCGAAATCTTTTTATGTTGGAGTCGATTTATGATGCCTGTTCTCCTGAGCTCAGACAGCACTTGGCTGATTCGAAGGAATTAGATTCCAGGGCTCTAGCTAAGGCTGCTGACTTGTGGGTTGCCAACAGGGCTACTCACAAGGATTGTGGGGTAACTCAGAAAAAGGACGAGGGAAAACAGCCTAAAAAAGACTCAAAGGAGAATTCGAATAACTCACATTCCAAAGAGGGCCCCAAACAAAACCAGAAGGGTAAGCCACCGGGAAAACCACAGCAGAATAGTGTGTCTTCTGGTGCCAAACCGGAAGGAGGTCAGAACAAGCCACCATTCCAGAAAGCATTCGGGAAATGCTTTGTTTGTGGCTCGACTGATCACGTGAAAGGAGATCCCAGATGTAAGGGTAAACCTTCAGGGGTCCAGCTTGTCTCCTTAGCCTTCGCTCCAGAGGAGGAAGTCCAAATGGCAAGTGGAAACTTTCTACTGCTAGCTGACGAACCCATTGGAGTCTCAGCCAGCGTCTCTTTAGTATCTCTGGGGTTGTGGGAACAACAGAATTTAGACGTCTATAATTCTATCCCCGATAATACTAAAGAGTATTATAAGGACAGTGTCCAGGTGAATGGTCAGGAGACGCCTGCCATTAGGGACACTGGGGCCAGCATAACTGTGGTGGATAAATCGTTTTTTCAGGCTGAGGATGTTGCTAAGGCACCCAAACGCCTCACCAAGTTAGCTGGAGGGCCTGTGCAGATGCTTCCCCAATTACCAGTTCTCATCCAGTGTAACGACATGACTGTAAAGATACCTGTCAGCATACAGAGTGAGGTACCAGGACGCGTACTGTTGGGTAACGATTTGAAAACTCTCGGAGTTGTATCGCATACTCCCAGACCTCCTAGTAAACGGTTACAGGAGCTAACCAGACCTGCAAGAGAGAGGACCCTGCGCGGTACTCTCGGGGAGATGATGAAGAAAGAAATCACTCCTGCTCCATTGGAAATGGCGGCCGCTGTCTCTAGGAACACAGAAGTCAAAGGGAAACCTAAAACTTCTAAACCGAAACCAACAGCCCACATTCCGATGCAGCCGACACGGACTTCCCCGCGGTTGTCCAATGTCACACCCGTAACTCCACCTCCAGCTGAGGCTGAGGGGGAAGTACAACCCTGTATGGTAGAATTAGACTCTGAAGAAGAGCTAATGGAAGGCCAGGAACTCATTGGAGATCTGGATCCTGTTGACCATCCTGAGCTGCAGTCGTTACTGGCAGAAGGTGGACCCAGCAGGGCAGACTTCAGTAAGGGACAGAGAGAATGTCCAACTCTGGAAGGTCTTCGCCGTCAGGCAGTAACTCAGGCTGAGGGGCAAGAGCCTGGGAAACATAGGTTGCACTGGGAAGATGGCCTCTTCTATAGTGAACCGACCGAGTCTACACCTGGAGACTACAAACGCCTTGTAGTACCCCAAGAGAACAGACCACAGTTCTTGCAGTTAGCCCACGAGATTCCTTTGGCTGGTCACTTGAGTTTCAAGAAGACTAAGGAAAGGCTCTCACTCTACTTCTATTGGCCAAAAATGGGGGCCGAAGTAGAAAAACACTGCAGAAGCTGCCATACCTGCCAGATCTCTGGTAAGGTTGGGTCCAAGAATGTGGCACCGTTAGTGCCTCTTCCCGTTGTGGGAGTCCCATTTGAGAGAGTAGGGATTGATATCGTTGGTCCCCTTGATCCTCCAACCTCCTCAGGCAACAGGTTTATACTTGTTGTAGTAGACCATGCTACTAGGTATCCTGAGGCAATTCCTATGAGGACTGTTACAGCTCCGGCTGTGGCTAAGGCCCTCCTTGGTATTTTTACTAGGGTCGGATTTCCTAAGGAAGTTATCTCTGACAGGGGGTCAAATTTTATGTCCCACTACATGAAAGCCATGTGGAAAACCTGCGGGGTAACTTACAAGTTCTCAACGGCTTACCACCCACAAACCAATGGGTTGGTAGAACGGTTCAACCGAACCATGAAGAGCATGATAGGTGCTCTAGAAGAACCCCTTAAGCGTAAGTGGGACCTTCTATTGCCATGCCTTCTTTTTGCTTATAGAGAAGTCCCTCAGGAGGGAGTAGGCTACTCTCCCTTCGAACTGCTCTATGGTCATCCCGTCAGAGGTCCATTGGCCCTGATTAAGGAGGGGTTGGAGAGTGCTCCTTCCCCCAAGCCAGTCAGAGTGACTGACTACGTGATAGGTCTCCGGAGGAGAATGTCGCACCTGATGACAGAAGCAAGCGATAACTTGAAAGCTGGACAAGCATTGGTCAAGCACTGGCACGATCAAAAGGCTAACATGGTTGAGTTCGCTCAAAACCAGCTTGTTCTTGTTATGATCCCCACAAGGCAGAGGGCCTTGCAAGATAAATGGATGGGACCCTACCGAGTAGTGGGTAAGCTCGGTGAGGTTAACTATCTGGTGGACTTGGGCAACCCCAAGGAGGCTCCAACAGTCTTTCACACCAACCGACTTAAAGTGTATGTCTCACGACCTGACGTAGGAGCGTTGCTTCTAGCATCAGCCGAGGAAGAAGAAGAGAGTGAAACTCTTCCGGATCTCCTCAGAGGCTTACCTTTAGATGAAAACATTGAAGGAGTAAATCTCTCCTCCAATCTGACACCCGAGCAACAAGAAGAGTGCAAGTCTATGTTGAATCAGTTTGCCTCTCTGTTCTCGCTCTAACCAGGCTTGACCCCTTGGGGCCAGCACGAGATACTCACTGGTGACTGTCTGCCTGTCAAAAGCAGAGGATATCGCATGTCAGAAAACGTAAGAACCCACATCAAAGGTGAGGTCAGCAAGATGCTTGATCTCGGGGTAATAGAGCCCTCTACTAGTCCATGGTCTAGCCCAGTTGTGTTAGTACCAAAGGCCGGATCTAAAGAACTTAGATTCTGCGTGGATTATAGAGCTCTTAACGCAGTCACCACGACTGATGCCCATCCTTTGCCAAGAACAGATGAGTTGGTGGATAAACTTGGCGCCGCCAAGTTCCTCAGCACATTTGACTTGACGTCAGGCTATTGGCAAATAGCCCTGACCAACCATGCCAAGGAGAAAACTGCATTTTCTACCCCCGTTGGTTTATACCAGTTTACGGTAATGCCTTTCGGACTAAAAAATGCACCTGCTACGTTTCAACGGATGGTAAACCAGGTTCTAACCGGGATGGAGGACTTCTGCATGGCATACTTGGATGACATAGCAGTGTTCAGCAATTCCTGGGACGAACATGTAACCCACCTGAGAGATGTTTTGCAGGCTCTTGGACGAGCCAATCTGACCATAAAGGCGAGTAAATGCCAAATTGGACAGAGTAAGGTAGTCTACCTTGGGCATGAGGTAGGCGGTGGAGAAATAAGGCCTTTGCTCAGTAAGATTGAAGCTGTGCAAAATTGGACAACACCGACTACTCAGACTCAGGTGAGAGCCTTCCTAGGCCTCACCGGGTATTACAGGAATTTCATAGAGAACTATGGGACCATAGCTTCTCCACTGAATGTCATCTCCTCGCCCAAATTCCCTAAAAAGGTTAAATGGAACGAGGAGTGCAATCAGGCTTTTGAAAACCTGAAAAAGGCTCTTTGCCAAGCCCCAGTACTCAGAGCTCCTGATTACCGCCAACACTTCATTGTGCAGACAGACGCTTCCAATGTAGGGATAGGTGCCGTACTCAGTCAACTGGATGGGAAAGGTAGGGAGCACCCCGTTTGCTACATCAGCCGCAAGCTGAAGGATCCTGAAACAAGGTGGGCAACAATCGAAAGAGAATGCTTTGCTATCGTGTGGGCTCTGAAGAAGTTTAGGCCGTACTTGTATGGTTCTACTTTTGTTATTCAGACTGACCACCAACCCTTGAGATGGTTAATGCAAATGAAAGGGGAAAACCCAAAACTACTGAGATGGTCGATCTGCCTGCAAGGGTTCGATTTCACCATTGAGCACAGGTCAGGGTGTCACCACCAAAATGCTGATGGTCTCTCTAGGATGTATATCATCGACTAGAGGTATGAGATTCATCCAGGAGTGGATTAAATCCTCCTGTCCCTTAGTCTGGGGGGGGCGAGTGTTAGGGAGAATTCTCTGTTTAGGCTGAATTTCCTAACCTAGTGAGTCCCCCAGCAGCTTTGCTGGATTGCTGGAGTTTGTTTTTTCCATCCTGCCAAGAGTGTGACCCTTTTCCTCTCACTCTTGGACATGTATGTGTGGAATTCCTTTGAATTGTCAATGTGTTCGATGGGCTATGGGGTCTTTTACTCCATAGGGTCTCATAAGTTTTTCTATGTGTGTCACCCCGCACCTTACGTGTCGTGACACGGGGGCACCCTAGCTGGTCACCCCACCATAGACTCCATACCCGGGGACTGACTACCGTCTCCCCGGGCATGTAAAGTCACCATTGGCTTTACTAGACCTAAATTTGCTAACAGAACTAGTACCAACCATCTTATTGTGGACGTGCTAGTAGGGGTAATTCGATTACTCCTGGATCTGTTACTCGAGGGGGCACTGTCCCGTCCCTCCTCGTCGAGTTTTGGCTGGTGGCAGTGGAAACTACTTGTTATGTTCGACCCCGAGCATAACCCTATGGGATCCGTCCCATTGTTGAAGATTAATACTGTTTTTCGTTAATCTCCAACGTACCACCGATCTACTTATCTTAAATAGGTTTATCGAGTGGTAATTTCTGCCAGAACTCGGGTTGTAAAATGGCGTCTGTGTTTTTCTCTGTGACTCCTAAACCAAAGGTTGAGCCCTTTGTTCCACTTTTGGCGGGCCTCTGGACAGAGACCCTCCAAAGTGGTGCCATTCTGTCTGGGTTACCTCAGGGGTGTGGGAGGGGGTTTAGACACCCTGGACCGAGTTGCCTTGCCAACTCAGGTCGCACTCTGAAGTGATTGGCCCAGGTGGTGAGCCTTCCCGCTCACCACTTAGCATGTGTTGATTGACAAGCTAGGCTGAATGAATGGGGGACGTCTGCATAAAAGCAGGGCTTTGGGACTGGATCTTCAGGAAGTCGCCACTGGACCTAAAGAATCCGACGAGGGTAACGCTGAGCCGACCTGCACGACAAAACCTCCGGTGGAGCCCTGCGGAATCGTCTCACAATCTCCCGACGACAGAAGAGATCTCCCTGCCGGAGAGGCTCTTTCCCTGGCTGGTGGGAACAACCAGTCTTCTTCTTCTTTGTGCTTTTTGGTCGCCCAGGACGCAGTGGTCGAATTGCCCGTGCAGAGCACCCGGCAACCGGATAGCCACTACTCCTGCATCGTGATCGAAAGGTGGTGCCTTGGGACGAAGCACTCCGCGGCTGGTTTCTTCCCTGGTGGTGCACCGGACATCTTCTCTTCGACGACGAGAGCATCTCTTCTCTTGGCCAAGACCCGTCGTGCATCCACCACCAGGAACAACTGCCCCCGTCGGAGCTGTCTTCCCCAACAAGGTACCGTAACCGCCTGGCTTCCCTTTTTGATCGGTTCGTGTGAGGTATCTGATTCCTCTCCGTTCCGTTGGGTTGCCTCCAAGCTTTATTCACTCTTTGTTCTGAACTGGTTCAACCTGTCGCTAAACAATTTGCTAAACAAGACTTGAGTGCATCATCCGTAGAGACTTTCCAGGACATCGTGCCTTGCCTCTCACCGAGTGGGCCTGGCCGCCGAACTGTATGATCTAGTGTGATTAATGCTTTCTTGCCTTGCATTTTTACCCGCTTCAGTACGAACCGTGTTGACTTCATTACCTGCCTTTCTCTTCCCTCCCTTCCTCACTAAAAATATTCGAGTGTCATCTGGGTTTAGGTATACACCTCTGTCTGAAAATAAGTGGTGCCGTAGAACCTAGAGTTGTCGATATTGTGTTTCGGAGGGGTTGAGCTTTATTCCATTCTGCAGAGTAATTGTATTTTGATTTGTTTGCCGTGGTTCACTTTAGTATTTTTCGTAGACATTCTGTTATTAATAAATAACTTACTATCTTTATACTAAAGCCTGGTTGCGTGTTTACTCGTTTTGCTGCGAAGAATTACCCTATCTTGTATACTCCCTATACTGACCAACTTTTCTTGAGAGAAGTCTGACTGCTCAGCCACAGCTACCAATTGGATCTGTGTGGTACAGACTGCTACCAAGTGGGTTCATCGCAACACCTGTAGTCCTAAATCTTTTGCAGTGGTCCCAGAGGGAACTGCACAGGTTTCCGCCTAACAAGGGGCAGCCTCCACCAGGCCCCCACCCATGTCTCCCACCACCCCCACCCCCCAGCCACCAGGGGCACCGACCACCAGGCCCCCACCCATGTCTCCCAGCACCCCCACCCCCCAGTCACCAGGGGCAGCCTCCACCAGGACCCCACCCATGACTCCCAGCACCCCCACCCCCCAGCCACCAGGGGCAGCCTCCACCAGGCCCCCACCCATGTCTCCCAGCACCCCCACCCCCCAGCAGTGCAGGGGCAGCCTCCACCAGGCCCGCACCCATGTCTCCCACCACCCCCACCCCCCAGCCACCAGGGGCAGCCTCCACCAGGCCCCCACCCATGTCTCCCACCACCCCCACCTCCCAGCACTGTGGGGCATCCACCACCAGGCCCCCACCCATGTCCAACTCATTTTTCCCAGCACCCCCACCCCCCAGCACTGTGGGGCACCTGCCAGCAGGCCCCCACCCATGTCCAACTCATGTTCCCCACCACCCCCACCCCCCAGCACTGTGGGGCGCCTGCCAGCAGGCCCCCACCCATGTCCAACTCATGTTCCCCAGCACCCCCACCCCCCAGCACTGTGGGGCACCTGCCAGCAGGCCCCCACCCATGTCCAACTCATGTTCCCCACCACCCCCACCCCCCAGCACTGTGGGGCACCTGCCAGCAGGCCCCCACCCATGTCCAACTCATGTTCCACACCACCCCCACCCCCCAGCAGTGCAGGGGCACCCACCACCAGGCCCCCACCCATGTCTCACAGCACCCACCCCCCAGCCACCAGGGGCAGCCTCCACCAGGCCCCCACCCATGTCTCCCACCACCCCCACCCCCCAGCACTGTGGGGCACCCACCACCAGGCCCCCACCCATGTCCAACTCATATTCCCCACCACCCCCACCCCCCAGCACTGTGGGGCACCTGCAATAAGGCCCCCACCCATGTCCAACTCATGTTCCCCACCACCCCCACCCCCAGCACTGTGGGGCACCTGCCAGCAGGCCCCCACCCATGTCCAACCCATGTCTCTCAGCACCCCCACCCCCCCAGCAGTGCAGGGGCAGCCTCCACCAGGCCCCCACCCATGTCTCCGACCACCCCCCCCAGTCACCAGGGGCAGCCTCCACCAGGCCCCCACCCATGTCTCCCAGCACCCCCACCCCCCAGCAGTGCAGGGGCAGCCTCCACCAGGCCCCCACCCATGTCTCCCACCCCCCCACCCCCCAGCAGTGCAGGGGCAGCCTCCACCAGGCCCCCCACCCATGTCTCCCACCACCCCCACCCCCAGCACTGTGGGGCACCTGCCAGCAGGCCCCCACCCATGTCCAACTCATGTTCCCCACCACCCCCACCCCCCAGCACTGTGGGGCACCTGCCAGCAGGCCCCCACCCATGTCCAACTCATGTTCCCCACCACCCCCATCCCCCAGCCACCAGGGGCACCCACCACCAGGCCCCCACCCATGTCTCCCAGCACCCCCACCCCCCCAGTCACCAGGGGCAGCCTCCACCAGGCCCCAACCCATGTCTCCCAGCACCCCCACCCCCTAGCTACCAGGGGCAGCCTCCACCAGGCCCCCACCCATGTCTCCCAGCACCCCCACCCCCCAGCAGTGCAGGGCAGCCTCCACCAGGCCCCCACCCATGTCTCCCACCACCCCCACCCCCCAGCCACCGGAGGCACCCACCACCAGGCCCCCACCCATGTCTCCCAGCACCCCCACCCCCCCAGTCACCAGGGGCAGCCTCCACCAGGCCCCCACCCATGTCTCCCAGCACCCCCACCCCCCAGCCACCAGGGGCAGCCTCCACCAGGCCCCCATCCATGTCACCCACCACCCCACCCCCCAGCAGTGCAGGGGCAGCCTCCACCAAGCCCCCACCCATGTCTCCCAGCACCCCCACCCCCAGCCACCAGGGGCAGCCTCCACCAGGCCCCCACCCATGTCTTCCACCACCCCCACCCCCCAGCACTGGTGGGCACCCACCACCAGGCCCCCCACCCATGTCCAACTCATGGTCCCCAGCACCCCCACCCCCCAGCACTGTGGGGCACCTGCCAGCAGGCCCCCACCCATGTCCAACTCATGTTCCCCACCACCCCAACCCCCCAGCACTGTGGGGCACCTGCCAGCAGGCCCCCACTCATGTCTCCCAGCACCCCCACCCCCCGGCCACCAGGGGCAGCCTCCACCAGGCCCCCACCCATGTCCAACTCATGTCTCCCACCACCCCCACCCTCAGCACTGTGGGGCACCTGCCAGCAGGCCCCCACCCATGTCCAACTCATGTCTCCCACCACCCCCACCCCTCACCACTGTGGGGCACCTGCCAGCAGGCCCACACCCATGTCTCCCAGCACCCCCACCCCCCCAGCAGTGCAGGGGCAGCCTCCACCAGGCCCCCACCCATGTCTCCCACCACCCCCACCCCCCCAGTCACCAGGGGCAGCCTCCACCAGGCCCCCACCCATGTCTCCCAGCACCCCCACCCCCCAGCAGTGCAGGGGCAGCCGCCACCAGGCCCCCACCCATGTCTCCCAGCACCCCCACCCCCCAGCCACCAGGGGCAGCCTCCACCAGGCCCCACCCATGTCTCCCACCACCCCACCCCCCAGCACTGTGGGGCACCCACCACCAGGCCCCCACCCATGTCCAACTCATGTTCCCCAGCACCCCCACCCCCCAGCACTGTGGGGCACCTGCCAGCAGGCCCCCACCCATGTCCAACTCATGTTCCCCACCACCCCCACCCCCCAGCACTGTGGGGCACCTGCCAGCAGGCCCCCACCCATGTCCAACTCATGTTCCCCACCACCCCCCCCCCCCAGCACTGTGGGGCACCTGCCAGCAGCCTCCCACCCATGTCTCCCACCACCCCCACCCCCCAGCCACCAGGGGCAGCCTCCACCAGGCCCCCACCCATGTCTCCCACCACCCCCACCCCCCAGCAGTGCAGGGGCAGCCTCCACCAGGCCCCCACCCATGTCTCCCAGCACCCCCACCCCCCAGCACTGTGGGGCACCTGCCAGCAGGCCCCCACCCATGTCCAACTCATGTTCCCCAGCACACCCACCCCCCAGCACTGTGGGGCACCTGCCGGCAGGCCCCCACCCATGTCCAACTCATGTTCCCCACCAGCCCCACCCCCCAGCACTGTGGGGCACCTGCCAGCAGGCCCCCACCCATGTCCAACTCATGTTCCCCACCACCCCCACCCCCCAGCAGTGCAGGGGCACCCACCTTCAGGCCCCCCTCATGTCTCCCCCCACCCCCACCCCCCAGCCACCAGGGGCACCCACCACCAGGCCCCCACCCATGTCTCCCAGCACCCCCACCCCCCCAGTCACCAGGGGCAGCCTCCACCAGGCCCCCACCCATGTCTCCCAGCACCCCCACCCCCAGCCACCAGGGGCAGCCTCCACCAGGCCCCCACCCATGTCTCCCAGCACCGCCACCCCCCAGCAGTGCAGGGGCAGCCTCCACCAGGCCCCCACCCATGTCTCCCACCACCCCCACCCTCCAGCCACCAGGGGCACCGACCACCAGGCCCCCACCCATGTCTCCCAGCACCCCACCCCCCAGTCACCAGGGGCAGCTTCCACCAGGCCCCCACCCATGACTCCCAGCACCCCCACCCCCCAGCCACCAGGGGCAGCCTCCACAAGGCCCCCACCCATGTCTCCCACCAGCCCCACCCCCCAGCACTGTGGGGCACCCACCACCAGGCCCCCACCCATGTCCAACTCATGTTCCCCAGCACCCCCACCCCCCAGCACTGTGGGGCACCTGCCAGCAGGCCCCCACCCATGTCCAACTCATGTTCCCCACCACCCCCACCCCCCAGCACTGTGGGGCACCTGCCAGCAGGCCCCCACCCATGTCCAACTCATGTTCCCCACCACCCCCACCCCCCAGCACTGTGGGGCACCTGCCAGCAGCCCCCCACCCATGTCTCCCAGCACCCCACCCCCCGGCCACCAGGGGTAGCCTCCACCAGGCCCCCACCCATGTCTCCCAGCACCCCCACCCCCCCAGCAGTGCAGGGGCAGCCTCCACCAGGCCCCCACCCATGTCTCCCAGCACCCCCACCCCTCCAGTCACCAGGGGCAGCCTCCACCAGGCCCCCACCCATGTCTCCCAGCACCCCCACCCCCCAGCCACCAGGGGCAGCCTCCACCAGGCCCCCACCAATGTCTCCCAGCACCCCCACCCCCCAGCAGTGCAGGGGCAGCCTACACCAGGCCCTCATCCATGTCTCCCACCACCCCCACCCCCCAGCCACCAGGGGCAGCCTCCACCAGGCCCCCACCCATGTCTCCCACCACCCCCACCCCCCAGCAGTGCAGGGGCAGCCTCCACCAGGCCCCCACCCATGTCTCCCACCACCCCCACCCCCCAGCACTGTGGGGCACCTGCCAGCAGGCCCCCACCCATGTCCAACTCATGTTCCCCAGCACACCCACCCCCCAGCACTGTGGGGCACCTGCCGGCAGGCCCCCACCCATGTCCAACTCATGTTCCCCACCAGCCCCACCCCCCAGCACTGTGGGGCACCTGCCAGCAGGCCCCCACCCATGTCCAACTCATGTTCCCCACAACCCCCACCCCCCAGCAGTGCAGGGGCACCCACCTTCAGGCCCCCCCCATGTCTCCCTCCACCCCCACCCCCCAGCCACCAGGGGCACCCACCACCAGGCCCCCACCCATGTCTCCCAGCACCCCCACCCCCCCAGTCACCAGGGGCAGCCTCCACCAGGCCCCCACCCATGTCTCCCAGCACCCCCACCCCCCAGCCACCAGGGGCAGCCTCCACCTGGCCCCCACCCATGTCTCCCAGCACCGCCACCCCCCAGCAGTGCAGGGGCAGCCTCCACCAGGCCCCCACCCATGTCTCCCACCACCCCCACCCCCCAGCCACCAGGGGCACCGACCACCAGGCCCCCACCCATGTCTCCCAGCACCCCCACCCCCCAGTCACCAGGGGCAGCCTCCACCAGGCCCCCACCCATGACTCCCAGCACCCCCACCCCCCAGCCACCAGGGGCAGCCTCCACCAGGCCCCCACCCATGTCTCCCAGCACCCCCACCCCCCAGCAGTGCAGGGGCAGCCTCCAGCAGGCCCCCACCCATGTCTCCCACCACCCCCACCCCCCAGCCACCAGGGGCAGCCTCCACCAGGCCCCCACCCATGTCTCCCACCACCCCCACCTCCCAGCACTGTGGGGCACCCACCACCAGGCCCCCACCCATGTCCAACTCATTTTTCCCAGCACCCCCACCCCCCGGCACTGTGGGGCACCTGCCAGCAGGCCCTCACCCATATCCAACTCATGTTCCCCACCATCCCCACCCCCCAGCACTGTGGGGTGCCTGCCAGCAGGCCCCCACCCATGTCCAACTCATGTTCCCCAGCACCCCCACCCCCCAGCACTCTGGGGCACCTGCCAGCAGGCCCCCACCCATGTCCAACTCATGTTCCCCACCACCCCCACCCCCCAGCACTGTGGGGCACCTGCCAGCAGGCCCCCACCCATGTACAACTCATGTTCCCCAGCACCCCCACCCCCCAGCACTGTGGGGCACCTGCCAGCAGGCCCCCACCCATGTCCAACTCATGTTCCCCACCACCCCCACCCCCTAGCAGTGCAGGAGCACCCACCACCAGGCCCCCACCCATGTCTCCCACCACCCCCACCCCCCAGCCACCAGGGCCACCCACCACCAGGCCCCCACCCATGTCTCCCACCACCCCCACCCCTCAGCAGTGCAGGGGCAGCCTCCACCAGGCCCCCACCCATGTCTCCCAGCACCCCCACCCCCCAGCCACCAGGGGCAGCCTCCACCATTCCCCCACCCATGTCTCCCACCACCCCCACCCCCAGCACTGTGGGGCACCCACCACCAGGCCCCCACCCATGTCCAACTCATATTCCCCACCACCCCCACCCCCCAGCACTGTGGGGCACCTGCCAGCAGGCCCCCACCCATGTCCAACTCATGTTCCCCACCACCCCCACCCCCCAGCACAGTGGGGCACCTGCCAGCAGGCCCCCACCCATGTCCAACCCATGTCTCCCAGCACCCCCAACCCCCCAGCAGTGCAGGGGCAGCCTCCACCAGGCCCCCACCCATGTCTCCGACCACCCCCCCAGTCACCAGGGGCAGCCTCCACCAGGCCCCCACCCATGTCTCCCAGCACCCCCACCCCCCAGCAGTGCAGGGGCAGCCTCCACCAGGCCCCCACCCATGTCTCCCAGCACCCCCACCCCCCAGCCACCAGGGGCAGCCTCCACCAGGCCCCCACCCATGTCTCCCACCACCCCCACCCCCCCAGCAGTGCAGGGGCAGCCTCCACCAGGCCCCCACCCATGTCTCCCACCACCCCCACCCCCCAGCACTGTGGGGCACCTGCCAGCAGGCCCCCACCCATGTCCAACCCATGTTCCCCAGCACACCCACCCCCCAGCACTGTGGGTCACCTGCCGGCAGGCCCACACCCATGTCCAACTCATGTTCCCCACCAGCCCCACCCCCCAGCACTGTGGGGCACCTGCCAGCAGGCCCCCACCCATGTCCAACTCATGTTCCCCACCACCCCCACCCCCCAGCAGTGCAGGGGCACCCACCTTCAGGCCCCCCTCATGTCTCCCCCCACCCCCACCCCCCAGCCACCAGGGGCACCCACCACCAGGCCCCCACCCATGTCTCCCAGCACCCCCACCCCCCCAGTCACCAGGGGCAGCCTCCACCAGGCCCCCACCCATGTCTCCCAGCACCCCCACCCCCCAGCCACCAGGGGCAGCCTCCACCAGGCCCCCACCCATGTCTCCCAGCACCGCCACCCCCCAGCAGTGCAGGGGCAGCCTCCACCAGGCCCCCACCCATGTCTCCCACCACCCCCACCCCCCAGCCACCAGGGGCACCGACCACCAGGCCCCCACCCATGTCTCCCAGCACCCCCACCCCCCAGCAGTGCAGGGGCAGCCTCCACCAGGCCCCCACCCATGACTCCCAGCACCCCCACCCCCCAGCCAGCAGGGGCAGCCTCCACCAGGCCCCCACCCATGTCTCCCACCACCCCCACCCCCCAGCACTGTGGGGCACCCACCACCAGGCCCCCACCCATGTCCAACTCATGTTCCCCAGCACCCCCACCCCCCAGCACTGTGGGGCACCTGCCAGCAGGCCCCCACCCATGTCCAACTCATGTTCCCCACCACCCCCACCCCCCAGCACTGTGGGGCACCTGCCAGCAGGCCCCCACCCATGTCCAACTCATGTTCCCCACCACCCCCACCCCCCAGCACTGTGGGGCACCTGCCAGCAGTCCCCCACCCATGTCTCCCAGCACCCCCACCCCCTGGCCACCAGGGGCAGCCTCCACCAGGCCCCCACCCATGTCTCCCAGCACCCCCACCCCCCCAGCAGTGCAGGGGCAGCCTCCACCAGGCCCCCACCCATGTCTCCCAGCACCCCCACCCCCCCAGTGACCAGGGGCAGCCTCCACCAGGCCCCCACCCATGTCTCCCAGCACCCCCACCCCCCAGCCACCAGGGGCAGCCTCCACCAGGCCCCCACCCATGTCTCCCAGCACCCCCACCCCCCAGCAGTGCAGGGGCAGCCTCCACCAGGCCCTCATCCATGTCTCCCACCACCCCCACCCCCCAGCCACCAGGGGCAGCCTCCACCAGGCCCCCACCCATGTCTCCCACCACCCCCACCCCCCAGCAGTGGAGGGGCAGCCTCCACCAGGCCCCCACCCATGTCTCCCACCACCCCCACCCCCCAGCACTGTGGGGCACCTGCCAGCAGGCCCCCACCCATGTCCAACTCATGTTCCCCAGCACACCCACCCCCCAGCACTGTGGGGCACCTGCCGGCAGGCCCCCACTCATGTCCAACTCATGTTCCCCACCAGCCCCACCCCCCAGCACTGTGGGGCACCTGCCAGCAGGCCCCCACCCATGTCCAACTCATGTTCCCCACCACCCCCACCCCCCAGCAGTGCAGGGGCACCCACCTTCAGGCCCCCCCCATGTCTCCCCCCACCCCCCAGCCACCAGGGGCACCCACCACCAGGCCCCCACCCATGTCTCCCAGCACCTCCACCCCCCCAGTCACCAGGGGCAGCCTCCACCAGGCCCCCACCCATGTCTCCCAGCACCCCCACCCCCCAGCCACCAGGGGCAGCCTCCACCAGGCACCCACCCATGTCTCCCAGCACCGCCACCCCCCAGCAGTGCAGGGGCAGCCTCCACCAGGCCCCCACCCATGTCTCCCACCACCCCCACCCCCCAGCCACCAGGGGCACCGACCACCAGGCCCCCACCCATGTCTCCCAGCTCCCCCACCCCCCAGTCACCAGGGGCAGCCTCCACCAGGCCCCCACCCATGACTCCCAGCACCCCCACCCCCCAGCCACCAGGGGCAGCCTCCACCAGGCCCCCACCCATGTCTCCCAGCAACGCCACCCCCCAGCAGTGCAGGGGCAGCCTCCACCAGGCCCCCACCCATGTCTCCCACCACCCCCACCCCCCAGCCACCAGGGGCACCGACCACCAGGCCCCCACCCATGTCTCCCAGCACCCCCACCCCCCAGTCACCAGGGGCAGCCTCCACCAGGCCCCCACCCATGACTCCCAGCACCCCCACCCCCCAGCCACCAGGGGCAGCCTCCACCAGGCCCCCACCCATGTCTCCCAGCACCCCCACCCCCCAGCAGTGCAGGGGCAGCCTCCAGCAGGCCCCCACCCATGTCTCCCACCACCCCCACCCCCCAGCCACCAGGGGCAGCCTCCACCAGGCCCCCACCCATGTCTCCCACCACCCCCACCTCCCAGCACTGTGGGGCACCCACCACCAGGCCCCCACCCATGTCCAACTCATTTTTCCCAGCACCCCCACCCCCCAGCACTCTGGGGCACCTGCCAGCAGGCCCCCACCCATGTCCAACTCATGTTCCCCACCACCCCCACCCCCCAGCACTGTGGGGCACCTGCCAGCAGGCCCCCACCCATGTACAACTCATGTTCCCCAGCACCCCCACCCCCCAGCACTGTGTGGCACCTGCCAGCAGGCCCCCACCCGTGTCCAACTCATGTTCCCCACCACCCCCACCCCCCAGCAGTGCAGGGGCACCCACCACCAGGCCCCCACCCATGTCTCCCACCACCCCCACCCCCCAGCCACCAGGGCCACCCACCACCAGGCCCCCACCCATGTCTCCCACCACCCCCACCCCCCAGCAGTGCAGGGGCAGCCTCCACCAGGCCCCCACCCATGTCTCCCAGCACCCCCACCCCCCAGCCACCAGGGGCAGCCTCCACCATTCCCCCACCCATGTCTCCCACCACCCCCACCCCCAGCACTGTGGGGCACCCACCACCAGGCCCCCACCCATGTCCAACTCATATTCCCCACCACCCCCACCCCCCAGCACTGTGGGGCACCTGCCAGCAGGCCCCCACCCATGTCCAACTCATGTTCCCCACCACCCCCACCCCCCAGCACTGTGGGGCACCTGCCAGCAGGCCCCCACCCATGTCCAACCCATGTCTCCCAGCACCCCCACCCCCCCAGCAGTGCAGGGGCAGCCTCCACCAGGCCCCCACCCATGTCTCCGACCACCCCCCCAGTCACCAGGGGCAGCCTCCACCAGGCCCCCACCCATGTCTCCCAGCACCCCCACCCCCCAGCAGTGCAGGGGCAGCCTCCACCAGGCCCCCACCCATGTCTCCCACCACCCCCACCCCCCAGCCACCAGGGGCAGCCTCCACCAGGCCCCCACCCATGTCTCCCACCACCCCCACCCCCCCAGCAGTGCAGGGGCAGCCTCCACCAGGCCCCCACCCATGTCTCCCACCACCCCCACCCCCCAGCACTGTGGGGCACCTGCCAGCAGGCCCCCACCCATGTCCAACTCATGTTCCCCACCACCCCCACCCCCAGCACTGTGGGGCACCTGCCAGCAGGCCCCCACCCATGTCCAACTCATGTTCCCCACCACCCCCACCCTCCAGCAGTGCAGGGGCACCCACCACCATGCCCCCACCCATGTCTCCCACCACCCCCACCCCCCAGCCACCAGGGGCACCCACCACCAGGCCCCCACCCATGTCTCCCAGCACCCCCACCCCCCCAGTCACCAGGGGCAGCCTCCACCAGGCCCCAACCCATGTCTCCCAGCACCCCCACCCCCCAGCCACCAGGGGCAGCCTCCACCAGGCCCCCACCCATGTCTCCCAGCACCCCCACCCCCCAGCAGTGCAGGGGCAGCCTCCACCAGGCGCCCACTCATGTCTCCCACCACCCCCACCCCCCAGCCACCGGAGGCACCCACCACCAGGCCCCCACCCATGTCTCCCAGCACCCCCACCCCCCCCAGTCACCAGGGGCAGCCTCCACCAGGCCCCCACCCATGTCTCCCAGCACCCCCACCCCCCAGCCACTAGGGGCAGCCTCCACCAGGCCCCCACCCATGTCTCCCAGCACCCCCACCCCCCAGCAGAGCAGGGGCAGCATCCACCAGGCCCCCACCCATGTCTCCCACCACCCCCACCCCCCAGCCACCAGGGGCAGCCTCCACCAGGCCCCCACCCATGTCTCCCACCACCCCCACCCCCCAGCACTGTGGGGCACCCACCACCAGGCCCCCACCCATGTCCAACTCATGTTCCCCAGCACCCCCACCCCCCAGCACTGTGGGGCACCTGCCAGCAGGCCCCCACCCATGTCCAACTCATGTTCCCCACCACCCCCACCCCCCAGCACTGTGGGGCATCTGCCAGCAGGCCCCCACCCATGTCCAACTCATGTTCCCCAGCACCCCCACCCCCCAGCACTGTGGGGCACCTGCCAGCAGGCCCCCACCCATGTCCAACTCATGTTCCCCACCACCCCCACCCCCCAGCACTGTGGGGCACCTGCCAGCAGGCCCCCACCCATGTCCAACTCATGTTCCCCAGCACCCCCACCCCCCAGCACTGTGGGGCACCTGCCAGCAGGCCCCCACCTATGTCCAAGTCATGTTCCCCACCACCCCCACCCCCCAGCAGTGCAGGGGCACCCACCACCAGCCCCCCACCCATGTCTCCCACCACCCCCACCCCCCAGCCACCAGGGGCACCCACAACCAGGCCCCCACCCATGTCTCCCACCACCCCCACCCCCCAGCAGTGCAGGGGCAGTCTCCACCAGGCCCCCACCCATGTCTCCCAGCACCCCCACCCCCCAGCTACCAGGGGCAGCCTCCACCAGGCCCCCACCCATGTCTCCCACCACCCCCACCCCCCAGCACTGTGGGGCACCCACCACCAGGCCGCCACCCATGTCCAACTCATGTTCCCCAGCACCCCCACCCCCCAGCACTGTGGGGCACCTGCCAGCAGGCCCCCACCCATGTCCAACTCATGTTCCCCACCACCCCCACCCCCCAGCACTGTGGGGCACCTGCCAGCAGGCCCCCACCCATGTCCAACTCATGTTCCCCACCACCCCCACCCCCCAGCACTGTGGGGTACCTGCCAGCAGGCCCCCACCCATGTCTCCCAGCACCCCCACCCCCCAGCCACCAGGGGCAGCCTCCACCAGGCCCCCACCCATGTCTCCCACCCCCCCAGCATTGCAGGGGCAGCCTCCACCAGGCCCTCACCCATGTCCAACTCATGTCTCTCACCACCCCCACCCCCCAGCACTGTGGGGCACCTGCCAGCAGGCCCCCACCCATGTCCAACTCATGTTCCCCACCACCCCCACCCCCCAGCACTGTGGGGCACCTGCCAGCGGCCCCCACCCATGTCCAACTCATGTTCCCCACCACCCCCACCCCCCAGCACTGTGGGGCACCTGCCAGCAGGCCCCCACCCATGTCTCCCAGCACCCCCACCCCCCAGCCACCAGGGGCAGCCTCCACCAGGCCCCCACCCATGTCTCCCACCCCCCCAGCATTGCAGGGGCAGCCTCCACCAGGCCCTCACCCATGTCCAACTCATGTCTCTCACCACCCCCACCCCCCAGCACTGTGGGGCACCTGCCAGCAGGCCCCCACCCATGTCCAACTCATGTTCCCCACCACCCCCACCCCCCAGCACTGTGGGGCACCTGCCAGCAGGCCCCCACCCATGTCTCCGAGCACCCCCACCCCCCAGCCACCAGGGGCAGCCCCCACCAGGCCCCCACCCATGTCTCCCAGAACCCCCCCCCCAGCAGTGCAGGGGCAGCCTCCACCAGGCCCCCACCCATGTCTCCCACCACCCCCACGCCCCCAGTCACCAGGGGCAGCCTCCACCAGGCCCCCACCCATGTCTCCCAGCACCCCCACCCCCCAGCCACCAGGGGCAGCCTCCAACAGGCCCCCACCCATGTCTCCCAGCACCCCCACCCCTCAGCAGTGCAGGGGCAGCCTCCACCAGGCCCCCACCCATGTCTCCCACCACCCCCACCCCCCAGCCACCAGGGGCAGCCTCCACCAGGCCCCCACCCATGTCTCCCCACATGTCTCCCACCACCCCCACCCCCCCAGCAGTGCAGGGGCAGCCTCCACCAGGCCCCCACCCATGTCTCCCACCATCCCCACCCCCAGCACTGTGGGGCACCTGCCAGCAGGCTCCCACCCATGTCCAACTCATGTTCCCCACCACCCCCACCCCCCAGCACTGTGGGGCACCTGCCAGCAGGCCCCCACCCATGTCCAACTCATGTTCCCCAGCACCCCCACCCGCCAGCAGTGCAGGGGCACCCACCACCAGGCCCCCACCCATGTCTCCCACCACCCCCAGCCCCCAGCCACCAGGGGCACCCACCACCAGGCCCCCACCCATGTCTCCCAGCACCCCCACCCCCCCAGTCACCAGGGGCAGTCTCCACCAGGCCCCCACCCATGTCTCCCAACACCCCCACCCCCCAGCCACCAGGGGCAGCCTCCACCAGGCCCCCACCCATGTCTCCCAGCACCCCCACCCCACAGCAGTGCAGGGGCAGCCTCTACCAGGCCCCCACCAATGTCTCCCACCACCCCCACCCCCCAGCCACCAGGGGCACCCACCACCAGGCCCCCACCCATGTCTCCCAGCACCCCCATCCCCCCAGTCACCAGAGGCAGCCTTCACCAGGCCCCCACCCATGTCTCCCAGCACCCCCACCCCCCAGCCACCAGGGGCAGCCTCCACCAGGCCCCACCCATGTCTCCCAGCACCCCCACCCCCCAGCAGTGCAGGGGCAGCCTCCACCAGGCCCCCACCCATGTCTCCCACCACCCCCACCCCCCAGCCACCAGGGGCAGCCTCCACCAGGCCCCCACCCATGTCTCCCACCACCCCCCAGCACTGTGGGGCACCCACCACCAGGCCCCCACCCATGTCCAACTCATGTTCCCCAGCACCCCCACCCCCAGCACTGTGGGGCACCTGCCAGCAGGCCCCCACCCATGTCCAACTCATGTTCCCCACCACCCCCACCCCCCAGCACTGTGGGGCACCTGCCAGCAGGCCCCCACCCATGTGCAACTCATGTTCCCCAGCCAACATGTCATCACAATCTAGATCCCTGGTCCCTATGGTCAGCCTCCAAATGCAAAACACCCACCCGAGTATTGCATCCACCCACTCATAATTTGTAATTACATCACAGAACACCAATTGCAAGTTCCGAAACAAACACATCTCTCTCACATACACCCAATGGGTGTCAGTGAATCTCAAAACACATATCATGAAATGCATGAAACCGATGAGATACAACACATTGAAGTTCACCAAAAAAAATATGTATTAAAGGAAACATAAATAGAATAAAAAATGAAGAAACAGAAATGTGAATGTACAAAAATTAAAAGAAGCATGTCCGTGAAAAAAAGCAAAACCAAAAATAAAATTTCAAAGTAATGTTGTCCAAAGTCAATGTCCACAAAACAAAATCCAATCGGAAATAAAAAAGAAAGCCATTGCTCCATGGTTAAAAAGTGAAAAAAAAATACAATCCAACAGTGAACTATGTACATGGGAACAAACCAGGGTCCATTATCCCAACAAAAGAAAGGAAACCTATCTAACTACACTAACTAATAAAATAAACTATATACAAAAATGTGGCCAATGTCCGAAAGGTCCAAATAAAATCAAAACAAAAATGAAACCTAACACTACCTACATAACTATGTACAAGGGCAGCGGGCTAGTTTCACGGCTCACTTGTGGATGTCCCGGGCCAGGGCATCATCGAACTCCTCCTCAATGTCCCGGAGGCGGTCCTCCTCCATGTCCCCGAGGGTCCGCAGGGCCGTCGACGTCTCCACCTCCAAACCCCTGCGGATTGCCTTGAGGCACTCGGCCCGCCTCAGGGCCCTCCGCATGGAGTTCTCTGCCCTGACCATTGTGAGCCGTGCCTCTTCCGCCCGCTGCCGCTCCGCATCTATGGCGTGGCCCAACCGCTGCCACACGGAAGACACTCTCTGTCCTGGGTCCTCCTGCCCTCCGGCCGATGCCTGCCCCTCCGATGTTGAAGGCCCCGAGCCTTCATGGCTCCCACCACGTTGCTGCTGCTGCTGTGCCTCTGCCCGTGCACTGCCTCCTGCTGCCTGCACATCCTCCGCCGGCTGGGGTGCAGTCGTAGATGTGGCCACCCCTGCTGGACGTCCGACTCCCGACTGTGGCAGGGATGCCTCCTCCACCAGCCTGGCCGCACCATCAGAGGCAGCTCCACAGGGCACCCAGGTGACTGATGGGTGGGAAGATGGCACAGAGGACGACTGGCGTGTAGGGGGTCCAGTTGAGGAGGGGGTCGTAGCAAGCCCCATCAGACGGAGAAATCCGGCCTGGGTGACCTGTCCCAGCAGGCTGACGTGGTCAACGAGCCATTCGAGATGACGTGCAGTCTCTTCATGAAAAGACTGCAGGTCACCTCGCATGGCCTGTTGACGCAACGCCACACCAGCCAGGACAGGCTCAACCCGGACCTGGATAGCCACGTCCGCAGGCAGAGGAAGGCCAGTTGACGTGAGCTCATCCCCTGCCTGAAAACGGGTCTGGACGTAGGCATCACTGCTGGTGCAAGATGATGCAGGGACAGGATTGCACACAGGCACCTCCGCGGCGGCCTATGCTGCCTCCTGTCCCTGGTCCTGCACTGCACCACTAGCACCAGTGGGATCCCCACCTCCAGACCCCGTCTCTGGTGCTTGCACGGCCTCCTCCTCCACCAAACCCCCCACCAACCTGGATGACTCCGTGCCATCTTCCCTGTGGGGTCCCAGCTGCCCCTTCTGCTGCCGAGGAGTCCAACTCCAACCTCTGCCTCTTGGACCCCCCCCCCGGTAGCTGTGGCCTGGGACGCGGCACCGGACTCCTCACTCCCCGACGAGATCACAACATGGGAGGGGAGCCGGGCCTTGCGTCTCCGGCTAGCGGTGGGATCCCCGCCGCTGTGCTCCACAGCACCTTCTCCGCCCTCTTCATCAGTTGACGCTGCAGACAGGGAGAAATAAAACACAGGCATCAGGGCACTGTACAATGGACACATACACACATGACAGTTGTACATGAGTGGCATTGGCAAACCTCAGACATGTCATCACAATCCCCAACACACATGTCATTACAACTCGCACACATGAGCCATACCACAGCCATATCGCAACTGCCACCACCATCCATACACATACAACAGCATGATCAGCCAAAGGTGAGCCAGACATCACATGCAACACAGGAAGGGCACCACACATGTACACACACCACCACACTTGCGTGCTGTGTGACTTGTGTTGACACCCCTAGTTGGGATGATTTAGGTGTCATTGTCCACTGTTCAGCTTTTGCTAGATGGGGTGTGTCATGATTAATGTGGACATTGATTGCTCTGCATTGTGTAGTATGTTTCATATCTTTCCTGTACACGTGCTTGTTGCAATTCATGCTGTAGATAGTGTTCCACACTTTGGAGGTGAAAGACGGACTGATGGTGTGATTTGTGATGTGACTCTCTGACATGGTCAAGTAATGAGATGCCTGATGAGACACACACAGATGACTTTGAAGCATTAATCATGTTTTTCATGCCCTTTCTGCAGGGGGATGAGCCTCCAGAGCACCTTTGCCAGCAGACATGGCCCATTGGACGACGGAATTCTTGACCCGTTTGTTGGTGCCCACATGCACATGTGTGCACAAGCAGAGGCACAGTGATTGCAGACCCACATCCTAGAACTGCTGACATGTTCCAAGGAACTCCAGGCAAGGTGAGCATCACAGGGGGGCCACGACACAGCAAAGCTTGCACCAGGCGAGTTGCACATGCAGGCTTAGTCACAGCACTGAGGGTGAGCTTAGACGAATATTGGTGTTGAAGCACACAATGCAGCTCAGATGTGTTTGTGGACTGATGGCTGTTGATAGTAGGGTTGTCTGGGACACATGCAGGGGCAGTGGCACATACCCTCCGGTACACCAAGGTTCATTGAGGCACTTGTATCAACCATGTAGCCTTCCGAGACATGGAAAGGGGCAGCTCACAGGGACATACAGCAAGGGACATACTCGGGTGCAGTGCATGTCTTTTCCACGTACTTCATGATAAATGCACTGCCAACTTTGTTTCGGTCATGGTGGTACGCAACTTGCTCTGTAGTCATGGCTTCATATATGGGTCTGTCTGCTTACCCAGGGAACATTGCATGTTGTGTGAATTGTGACACATTGGTGTTCCATTTGCCACGCACCCACAAGCGGCTGACTTACTGCATTGACTGTGTATGACCCGTCACAGGGGTGATGTTATATATGGGTACGAAGCATCGAGCACAGATTGTCTGTTTGTAGAGTAGTTTGTTGCTATGGGGCATGTTTGGTGTTGTGTTTTTGTGTAATTGGCACGTACAGGTTGTTGACTGTGGCTCTCTTTGCAGCATTGCAGTGCTCCTGTAACCGGACCTGAGAGTGTGCAGGCAGGAGGCCAGCACTCAAAACCAGAGCTAAGTGTCTTGTTGTTTTTCTTACGAACTGCTCTGCATAGGCTTGCTGGGGAGTGTACTGATGCATGGATGTATGTGTGGTTCAATTTGGTATGTTTTTTTCTCCCTAATCACCCGTGATCCTATGCAATTTTGAAACCTGTACCCTCTACCCGGTGTTCCTGCTTCCCGTGCCTATCCAAGCAACGTTCCCTGACCCTCTTTCCCCACTGGGGTTGCGGATGCCTGTGTAAGCCCCGAACTTGCAGGCGCCAAAACCCTAGAGGGGGTGGTTGGTTCGTACCACTCCTGAGCCTGGACTACAGAAGGCCATGACAATGATGTCCAAGTTTGTTTGTATTGTGTATGTGTTCATGCAGGTTGTACATTTTCGTGCATTCCCTAGTTTCATGTGTCATTCCTCCTCCCCTCTCCTGCCACTCATTCCAGTCATCCAGTGTGTCAACACCTGTCCCGACTGCATATCCCGGAACCTCATTCCCCACCAGGGTCTCAGGGGCCTGTGTGAGTTTGACCTTGCAGGCACCCGGGACATGGTGGGGGTGGTTGTTTTGTGCCACTCCCGCGCCTGTACAGGGGACCTGTGACAGTACACATCCATTCATGGTGCATCATCCTATGTCATGTACCACACATGTCACACATCATGTCGTGACATTGTTTTGCTGTGCTACCTTGGTTGTTGCATCATTGTGGTAGTACTTGGCCTTTGTGAGGTACTGCTACGTCAAGGCATCTACTGGAGGGTGTTCGGGTTCGTTTTTATGCCTTGGATTTTGTGATTTTGGAAATGAGTGTGGATTCTGAGGGTTCAGGCATCTTTTTACACACAAGGTGGGAGATGGTGACGAAGGGTAAAGGTGATCCTGTGGCCAGGTGGAATTGAGGTTTGGAGGCTCCATGACCCAGGTGCAGTTGTTCAGTGGGTCATGGTCATTTGTGAGGGAGGGGTTGTTGTTGATAGTTGCCTTGCCCTGCAGTGTGATGGGAGCTCTGACATAGTAATGGTGGTATCCTATGTACATGTTGTGTTCTGCTGATCAATGCCTGTTCATGTGTTGTGTTTCCTTTCAGGTGTGAGGGGATAGTTGTGGTTTGACATGCTGGGGTGTACACATGGTGGATGTTCACATGTGATGTGTAGGGAACACTGATGGTCACTTGAGTGCACATGCATATGTGGAGTGCATGTCCTTGCAGAACCACACACTTGCACTCGGATGCACTACATGTACTCCCACCCTTGCATATCCATGTGTACACTGTTTGCCTTCTGGTGCCCACTGTGTCCCGGCAGCACATGTTCTGTGACCGATTATGGATCCAGTACATGCCTAATTTGATGTTTGATGTGGTCTGTCACTTAGATGTGATGCTCAGGGTGTGCATCACACACAATGGCTGTTCACTGTGCTGTGCGCTGAGCAGTGTGATGCAGGAGTAGGACACTGCACACATGAGCTGCAGTGTTGATTTTGCAATGCATAATGTGCATGTAGACAGGCATTCATTGTGATGTTACGTCTACGACTGTTGTAATGCATTTGGAAATGACTTATTTTGGGTGGGAGATTTTGTTGGTCTGTCATTTCATCTGATTCCGGGTCAGGCATCATTGTCCGATGCCACTGTACATTTAGGACATGGCAATGTGTACCTTATCGTTACTGCGTTGGTGTATGGGTATTGCTTGCCATGTCATGTTGATGTTTGGGAGGGTTTGAGTGACATGACAGTGATGGCCATGGCCTGTTTTGCAGGTGTGTGTGATGCACACCTTGCATGTCCGGGTCATCCGCTTCTCAGAGCAACTAGCTGGGGGTAGATTTCTCTCCGCAGCAGGGCCCTCCCCCTGGAACAGACTTCCTGCCTGACTTGAATTTGAGGGGAACCATCTCCAGTTCTGGAAGCACCTCAAGACCTTCCTCTTTGCTTCTGCTTACTCTATGCCCCTGCACTGCAGTACTGTCTCTCTATCCCTACAGCCCTCCCTTCCTAGCACTTGTCTGCACTTACCTTTGAAGTTGCCACCAGGCGACCTATGTATTATTTTTTTGGGCTACTTCCCCTCTACTGGACTCCCCCCCACCCTTCCCCTCGCACTTTTCCCTTACCCCTACCCCTGCACTTGCACAATCTCAATGACACCTGGCCTAGTAGTACCGTTCTCTGTGTTCCCTTGTTCCCCCCTCCCTGCCTCATTGCGCCTTGGAATACTTGTGTATGGCCCATATCATGTCATATGTCATATGTGTGCCTTTTGGTCACACAGGATAGCTTGTGTTTAAGTAGCTAGGGATGCAGACGATGTGGCACTTTCATGGCAACTATCTCAGGGTGGTAGGGTTGTGACAGTTGACTGTCTCTTTGTCATCATTGATTGTCACCTGGTATGTGCCAGGCCTGTGTGCACTCCGCAGGGGTGGGAGTTTAGGTGAAAAATGTGGCCACAAGCTGGGTCCGGGCTTCCTCGCCACGTGCCCTGTCCCCTCCCATGGGCAGCGCCTGTGCCTGTGGTTGGGGATGTGGGGGCACCACCATGTCCACCGGGACGCCCTGCCGTGTTGCAACATTGTGCAGGACACATGCTGCCACAATGATCCTGCACACTACTGGTGGTGCATAGAGTAGTTGCCCACCAGAGCGGTCAAGGGAGCGGAAACGTGACTTGAGCACTCCGAATGTGCGCTCCACTATGCCCCTGGTTGCAATATGGGCGGCGTTGTATCTTACCTGGGGTGGTGTGGTGGGGTTCCGGATTGGCGTCATCATGTGGTTGCTCAGAGGGTAGGCACTGTCCCCTGGGGAGGTGATAATAGTTGAGATTATTAGGGTTTGGATATTTGTCTGTGTGTGACTTGCATGCATGTGCAAGGGCATTTGTACTGACCTAGGAGCCATGTGTCGCCATGCTGCCCAGCTTCCAGGGCCCGGCTCAGGGCGGACATTCTGTATATGAAACTGTCATGGGTGGAGCCAGGGTAGTTTGCATAGACAGAGGTGATGATTCCCTTTGCATCACATACCACCTGTACATTGATGGAATGCCAGTGCTTGCGGTTTCGGTAGATGTGCTCAATGGCCCTATGTGGACGTAGGGCCACATGGGTGCAATCTATGGCACCGAGCACGTTGGGGAAGTGTGCCACCCTGAAAAAATCCAGGACAACGGCCTGCCTTTCTGCGGGTGTTCTGGGCATGTATATGTGCCTGCGGACTGAGGTGCGCGCTGTCATGATTGCCAGTACCTGGTGTAGGCAGCGTGACTGCGTGGCCTGTGAGACCCCCCCCCCCACTATGGCAGTGGTCCGCTGAAATGACCCAGTGGCCAAAAAATGCAGGACATTAAGCAGCTTCTCCAAGGGGCTCAATGCTTGGGAGCAAAGGGTGGGGGATGTGAGGTCATCTTCCCACTCCCTGACCAGGTCTAGGATGATATGGGGTGGAAACCTATACCTGCCTTAGACCTGGTTGTCAGGCATCCCAAAAAGGCTTGTCCGTGGTGTGAAAATGCGTGCCCTGGCTATTCTCCTCCTCCTGCGGTGTCCCACGATCAGTGCAGCGACAAATGGGGCATTCATCGTAGCTGTATATACGCGTTTGTTGTTTGCGCGCACTTTTATGCTGTGCGCGGGGATGCCTCCGCCTGCCTTCGTGTGGGGGGACGCGTTGACGCCTGTGCACGTCTTTTGCCAGGGGAGTGAGCGTACACGCAATTGGCCTGGGTACGTGTGTTTCGGGGTGCGCTGGAAGTTCCACACGCAATTAGCCTGGGTACGTGTGTTCTGGGGTGCCGGGAACTTTCACACGCGATTGGTGGAAATCCACGTGTGTTCTGTCATCACATGCAATGAGGTAAACACCCGCGCGCGTCACGTCACAGACGCGCTAAGGGCCTTTGGTCCAATGAAATGGCATATGCGTGCTGCCGTGCATACGCGCTAAGGGCCTTTCCTCGTATTACACGCGGACGTGCAGTTTTCCACGCGCGCTTACGCGCATGGGCCCTTTCCTCGTATTACACGCGGACGTGCATTTTTTCGCGCGCTGAAATGCCCATGCACGTCTGTACGCGTCACGTCACAGGGGCGCTTGCGCTTGAGGGGCCTTCTGTCCAATGAAAATGCGTATGCGTGCAGACGCGCTTACGCGCTAAGGGCCTTTCCTCGAATCACACGCTGACGTGCAGATTTTTCACGTGCCAAATCAGTCCGTATCAAGCTGGCCACGCGTAAGCACACGGAAGACCACGTTCCTGCCCAGAAGGCCAAACTACTGCCCCCCAGAGCCCCGAGCACGCTCCCACCTGCCATCTGCTGCTGCCTGACTGCCTGCTGCCCACATGCCCTGCCATTTGCTGCCTGCACATCAGCCAGGGGTGCTGTTGCTGTGACCACCCCTGCTGGAACCGAAGACTCCCGACTGGGATCCCATCGCTCCACAGCCCAGCCCCAGGACCCAGTTGCCCACCCACTCCTGCCTCTGGGGTTGTCATGTCGGGGAAAACACCATCTGAGACCACTGACAAACCCCGGCCAGAGAGGCAGAGGGGCACCAGCTTCAGTGCCACCGAAGTTGGTGTCCTGGTGGAGCAAGTCCTGGGGCAGTATGATGCCCTCTTCGGAAGTTCCCGCGCCGACAAGGAAGGACGGACTCGGATCTGGACTGACATTGTGACTGCCATCAACGCGGAGGGGGTGGCAGTCCGCGACTTACAACATGTCAAGAAGCGCTGGGAGAACTTCAGGTCCAGGACCCTGAACAAGGCCCGGCGCCTCTTGAAGGCAGCGGATGCCAAGGGGCGCCGGGGCCACTTGTCGGAAGAACAGATGAGGGTCCTGGAACGCATATCCCCAGCGCTCCACGTCCAGGTCCTTGAGAGGCAGACCCGCCTGGAGTCGACCGGTGAGTGTACATGCATCCTGATTGTGAGCAGTGCGTGTGGTGATTATTCAGTAGTGTGCAGGTTGCACATCTGTTTGTATGGGGACGAGTATGGGTGGGGGTGTACAGGGCCGTGGGGCTAACACATGCGAGGGCTGGAATGTGTGAGACATGGATGGTGCTTGTGTGTGTAGGCTTGCATGCCAAATGCAGTTGTGTGGGCACACATGTTTGGATGAATGTGTATGTAAGTAGACATGTCCGTGATGTCACGCATGTATGTTGTTTTCGGCTGCATGTTTCAGCACTGTGTACATGTGCATGTGTGTGTATTTGACAAGAGTGCAACAGTGATGCAACATGGATGCATGTGACAGCGGTATGTGGAAGCCTGATTGGCAGATGTGACATGGATGCCCGTCTGAACACTGCGACACTTGGCAGAGGTGTACACATGCATGCAGGTGTGGTGGTGTGTGTACATGTGTGGTGCACTTCCTGTGTTGCATGTGATGTCTGGCTCACCTTTGGCTGCTCATGCTGTTGTATGTGTATGGATGGTGACGGCAGTTGCGATATGGCTGTGATATGGCTCATGTGTGCGAGTTGTAATGACATGTGTGTTGGGGTTTGTGATGACATGTCTGAGGTTTGCCAATGCCACTCATGTACAACTGTCATGTGTGTATGTGTCCATTGTACAGTGCCCTGATGCCTGTGTTTTGTTTCTCCCTGTCTGCAGCGTCAACTGATGAAGAGGGCGGAGAAGATGCTGTGGAGCACAGCGGCGGGGATCCCACCGCCAACCGGAGACGCAAGGCCCGGCTCCCCTCCCATGTTGTGATCTCGTCGGGGAGTGAGGAGTCGGGTGCCGCGTCCCAGGCCACAGCTGCCGTGGGGAGGTCCAAGAGGCGGAGGTTGGAGTTGGACTCCTCGGCAGCAGAAGGGGCAGCTGGGACCCCACAGGGCCCAACAGGGGAAGATGGCACGGAGTCATCCAGGTTGGTGGGGGGTTTGGTGGAGGAGAAGGCCGTGCAAGCACCAGAGACGGGGTCTGGAGGTGGGGATCCCACTGGTGCTAGTGGTGCAGTGCAGGACCAGGGACAGGAGGCAGCACAGGCTGCCGTGGAGGTGCCTGTGTGCAATCCTGTCCCTGATCCTGTCCCTGCATCATCTTGCACCAGCAGGGATGCCTACGTCCAGACCCGTTTTCAGGCAGGGGATGAGCTCACGTCATCTGGCCTTCCTCTGCCTGCGGACGTGGCTATCCGGGTCCGGGTTGAGCCTGTCCTGGCTGGTGTGGCGTTGCGTCAACGGGCCATGCAAGGTGACCTGCAGTCTTTTCATGAGGAGACTGCACGTCATCTCGAATGGCTCGTTGACCAGGTCAGCCTGCTGGGACTGGTCACCCAGGCCGGATTCCTCCGTCTGATGGGGCTTGCTACGACCCCCTCCTCAACTGGACCCCCTACGCGCCAGTCGTCCTCCGTGCCATCTTCCCACCCATCAGTCACCTGGGTGCCCTGTGGAGCTGCCTCTGACGGTGCGGCCAGGCTGGTGGAGGAGGCATCCCTGCCACAGTCGGGAGTCGTACGTCCAGCAGGGGTGGCCACATCTACGACTGCACCCCAGCCGGCGGAGGATGTGCAGGCAGCAGGAGGCAGTGCACAGGCAGAGGCACAGCAGCAGCAGCAACGTGGTGGGAGCCATGAAGGCTCGGGGCCTTCAACATCGGAGGGGCAGGCATCGGCCGGAGGGCAGGAGGACCCAGGACAGAGAGTGTCTTCCGTGTGGCAGCGGTTGGGCCACGCCATAGATGCGGAGCGGCAGCGGGCGGAAGAGGCACGGCTCACAATGGTCAGGGCAGAGAACTCCATGTGGAGGGCACTGAGGCGGGGCGAGTGCCTCGAGGCAATCCGCAGGGGTTTGGAGGTGGACACGTCGACGGCCCTGCGGACCCTCGGGGCCATGGAGGAGGACCCCCTCCGGGACATTGAGGAGGAGTTCGATGATGCCCTGGCCCGGGACATCCACAAGTGAGCCGTGAAACTAGCCCGCTGCCCTTGTACATAGTTATGTAGGTAGTGTTAGGTTTCATTTTTGTTGTGATTTTATTTGGAGCTTTCGGACATTGGCTGCATTTTTGTATATAGTTTATTTTATTAGTTAGTGTAGTTAGATAGGTTTCCTTTCTTTTGTTGGGATAATGGACCCTGGCTTGTTCCCATGTACATAGTTCACTGTTGGATTCTATTTTTTTTCACATTTTAACCATGGAGCAATGGCTTTCTTTTTTATTTCCCATTGGATTTTGTTTTGTGGACATTGACTTTGGACAACATTACTTTGGAATTTTATTTTTGGCTTTGCTTTTTTCACGGACATGCTTCTTTTAATTTTTGTACATTCACATTTCTGTTTCTTCATTTTTGATTCTATTTATGTTTCCTTTAATACATATTTTTTTTGGTGAACTTCAATGTGTGATATCTCATTGGTTTCATGCATTTCATGATATGTGTTTTGAGATTCACTGACACCCATTGGGTGTATGTGAGGGAAATGTGTTTGTTTCGGAACTTGCAATTGGTGTTCTGTGATGTAATTGCAAATTATGAGTGGGTGGATGCAATACTCGGGTGGGTGTTTTGCATTTGGAGGCTGACCATAGGGACCAGGGATCTAGATTGTGATGACATGTTGGCTGGGGAACATGAGTTGCACATGGGTGGGGGCCTGCTGGCAGGTGCCCCACAGTGCTGGGGGGTGGGGGTGGTGGGGAACATGAGTTGGACATGGGTGGGGGCCTGCTGGCAGGTGCCCCACAGTGCTGGGGGGTGGGGGTGGTGGGGAACATGAGTTGGACATGGGTGGGGGCCTGCTGGCAGGTGCCCCACAATGCTGGTGGGTGGGGGTGCTGGGGAACATGAGTTGGACATGGGTGGGGGCCTGCTGGCAGGTGCCCCACAGTGCTGGGGGGTGGGGGTGGTGGGAGACATGGGTGGGGGCCTGGTGGAGGCTGCCCCTGGTGGCTGGGGGGTGGGGGTGCTGGGAGACATTGTTGGGGGCCTGGTGGAGGCTGCCCCTGCACTGCTGGGGGGTGGGGGTGGTGGGAGACATGGGTGGGGGCCTGGTGGAGGCTGCCGCTGGTGGCTGGGGGGTGGGGGTGCTGGGAGACATGGGTGGGGGCCTGGTGGTGGGTGCCCCTGGTGGCTGGGGGGTGGGGGTGCTGGGAGACATGGGTGGGGGCCTGGTGGTGGGTGCCCCTGCACTTCTGGGGGGTGGGGGAGATGGGAGACATGGGTGGGGGCCTGGTGGAGGCTGCCCCTGGTGGCTGGGGGGTGGGGGTGCTGGGAGACATGGGTGGGGGCATGGTGGAGGCTGCCCCTGCACTGCTGGGGGTTGGGAGTGGTGGGAGACATCGGTGGGGGCCTGGTGGAGGCTGCCCCTGGTGGCTGGGGGGTGGGGGTGGTGGGAGACATGGGTGGGGGCCTGGTGGAGGCTGCCCCTGGTGACTGGGGGGTGGGGGTGGTGGGAGACATGGGTGGGGGCCTGGTGGAGGCTGCCCCTGGTGGCTGGGGGGTGGGGGTGCTGGGAGACATGGGTGGGGGCCTGGTGGAGGCTGCCCCTGGTGACTGGGGGGTGGGGGTGGTGGGAGACATTGGTGGGGGCCTGGTGGAGGCTTCCCCTGCACTGCTGGGGGTGGGGGTGGTGGGAGACATGTGCGGGGGCCTGGTGGAGGCTGCCCCACAGTGCTGGGGGGTGGGGGTGGTGGGAGACATGGGTGGGGGCCTGGTGGAGGCTGCTCCTGCACTGCTGGGGGGTGGGGGTGGTGGGAGACATGGGTGGGGGCCTGGTGGAGGCTGCCCCTGGTGGCTGGGGGGTGGTGGGGAACATGAGTTGGACATGGGTGGGGGCCTGCTGGCAGGTGCCCCACAGTGCTGGGGGGTGGGGGTGGTGGGAGACATGTGTGGGGGCCTGGTGGAGGCTGCCCCACAGTGCTGGGGGGTGGGGGTGGTGGGAGACATGGGTGGGGGCCTGGTGGAGGCTGCCCCTGGGGTGTGGGGGGTGGGGGTGCTGGGAGACATGGGTGGGGGCCTGGTGGAGGCTGCCCCTGGTGGCTGGGGGGTGGGGGTGCTGGGAGACATGGGTGGGGGCCTGGTGGTGGGTGCCCCTGGTGGCTGGGGGGTGGGGGTGCTGGGAGACATGGGTGGGGGCCTGGTGGTGGGTGCCCCTGCACTGCTGGGGGGTGGGGGGATTGGAGACATGGGTGGGGGCCTGGTGGAGGCTGCCCCTGGTGGCTGGGGGGTGGGGGTGCTGGGAGACATGGGTGGGGGCCTGGTGGAGGCTGCCACTGCACTGCTGGGGGGTGGGGGTGCTGGGAGACATGGGTGGGGGCATGGTAGAGGCTGCCCCTGGTGGCTAGGGGGTGGGGGTGCTGGGAGACATGGGTGGGGGCCTGGTGGAGGCTGCCCCTGGGGGTGGGGTGTGGGGGTGCTGGGAGACATGGGTGGGGGCCTGGTGGAGGATGCCCCTGCACTGCTGGGGCGTGGGGGTGGTGGGAGACATGGGTGGGGGCCTGGTGGAGGCTGCCCCTGGTGACTGGCGGGTGGGGGTGCTGAGAGACAATTGTGGGGGCCTGGTGGAGGCTGCCCCTGGTGACTGGGGGGTGGGGGTGGTGGGAGACATGAGTGGGGGCCTGGTGGAGGCTGCCCCTGGTGGCTGGGGGGTGGGGGTGGTGGGGAACATGAGTTGGACATGGGTGGGGGCCTGCTGGCAAATGCCCCACAGTGCTGGGGGGTGGGGGTGGTGGGAGACATGGGTGGGGGCCTGGTGGAGGCTGCCTCTGGTGGCTGGGGGGTGTGGGTGCTGGGAGACATGGGTGGGGGCCTGGTGGAGGCTGCCCCTGGTGACTGGGGGGCGGGGGTGGTGGATGACATGGGTGGGGGCCTGGTGGAGGCTGCCCCTGCACTGCTGGGGGGTGGGGGTGGTGGGAGACATGGGTGGGGGCCTGGTGGTGGGTGCCCCTGGTGGCTGGGGGGTGGGGGTGTTGGGAGACATGGGTGGGGGCCTGGTGGAGGCTGCTCCTGCACTGCTGGGGGGGTGGGGGTGGTGGGAGACATGGGTGGGGGCCTGGTGGAGGCTGCCCCTGGTGGCTGGGGGGTGGGGGTGGTGGGGAACATGAGTTGGACATGGGTGGGGGCCTGCTGGCCGGTGCCCCACAGTGCTGGAGGGTGGGGGTGGTGGGAGACATGGGTGGGGTCCTGGTGGAGGCTACCCCTGGTGGCTGGGGGGGTGGGGGTGCTGGGAGACATGGGTGGGGGCCTTGTGGAGGCTGCCCCTGGTGACTGGGGGGTGGGGGTGGTGGGAGACATGGGTGGGGGCCTGGTGGAGGCTTCCCCTGCACTGCTGGGGGGTGGGGGTGGTGGGAGACATGGGTCGGGGCCTGGTGGTGGGTGCCCCTGGTGGCTGGGGGGTGGGGGTGCTGGGAGACATGGGTGGGGGCCTGGTGGAGGCTGCCCCTGCACTGCTGGGGGGCGGGGGTGGTGGGAGACATGGGTGGGGGCCTAGTGGAGGCTGCCCCTGGTAGCTGGGGGGTGGGGGTGCTGGGAGACATGGGTGGGGGCCTGGTGGTGGGTGCCCCTAGTGGCTGGGGGGTGGGGGTGGTGGGCGACATGGGTGGGGGCCTGGTGGAGGCTGCCCCTGGTGACTGGGGGGTGGGGGTGCTGGGAGACATGGGTGGGGGCCTGGTGGAGGCTGTCCCTGGTGGCTGGGGGGTGGGGGTGCTGGGAGACATGGGTGGGGGCCTGGTGGTGGGTGCCCCTGCACTGCTGGGGGGTGGGGGTGGTGGGAGACATGGGTGGGGGCCTGGTGGAGGGTGCCCCTGGTGGCTGGGGGTGCAGGGGGACATGCGTTGGTGGGCAGTAGTGCAAGTTGACATGTGGGTTGGCTGGTGGGCATGGCCATGGTGGATGGGGTGCCTGCAGGACATGTGCTGGGTAGGCCCCTGTGGTGTGAGCCACCTGCAGGGGCCATGGAGGGTGTAGAGGGAACACCTGGGAGGATCCACATGTGCAATTCACATGTGCTGCTCCCCGCGCACCCCTGTAATAAACGTATCCTGATGAGATCGCGTGTGGAACTTCCTGCGCACCCCTGTAATACACGTACCCTGATGGAATTGCGTGTGGAACTTCCCGCGCACCCCTGGATACACGTACCCTGCTGATGTTGCGTGGGATACTTTGCCCGCACCCCGAAATACACGTACCCTGATGAGATTGCGTGTGTGACTTCCCGCGCACCCCAGAAATACACGTACCCCGCTCAATTGCGTGTGTAACTTCCCACGCACCCCCAAAATACACGTACCCCGCTCAATCGCGTGTGTAACTTCCCGCGCACCCCCGAAATACACGTACCCCGCTCAATCGCGTGTGTAACTTCCCGCGCACCCCCGAAATACACGTACCTCGCTCAATCGCGTGTGTAACTTCCCGCGCACCCCCGAAATACACGTACCCCGCTCAATCGCGTATCTATCTTCCCGCGCACCCCCGAAATACACGTACCCCGCTCAATTGCGTGTGTAACTTCCCGCGCACCCCAGAAATACACGTACCCCGCTCAATCGCGTGTGTTGCTTCCCACGCACCCCCGCAATACAGTTGCCCCACTCGCACAGGCCCAATTGCTGTATGTTGCCACTTTTGTGATGCGCTGGGACTCTACCGCCTGCCTTCGTGTGGCGGACGTGTTTCAGCTTGTGCTTGTCTTTGGCTGTGCGTGGCTTTGCCCTATTCGATTCCATGAATACGTGTGGTTCGAGTGCGTGTGGGCGTTCCGTCTGCTTCCCTGCAGTACATCCCCAGTTACGCCCTTATTTTCGCGCGTTGTTCCCCATTCCGCGCGTTACGCCCCGTGTCCCGCCCACTTTCTGGTGTATGCGCCGAGGTTGTGCGCTTTCACTGTGCGCGTCGCGCACGCCTTTCGGGATGTTGCAGTGAATTGTGCGCCATGCACGGGTTTGGCGCACATCCCGAGGTGAACACGCGCAGTGTCTTCCATGAATCGCACGCGTGCGCCTGTTTTTTTCCGCTTGCGCCTGCTTGCGCGAAGATTTTCGGCGCACGTTTGTTCCATGAATCGGCCCCTAAGTATCTAACAATCTGCAACAAGCCAACAGATAGAACATTAGCCAGAAACAAGTAAACGCTGAAAACACAGAAATAAATGTACTGTACCAAAACAGGAAAAGGTTTATTTTAATCCAGCATGGATTTTTTTTCCTACATACCCAATGATTTATACAACAAACACAGAAAGTGAGCAACTTGCACAGTACATTGCTTTGTAAACTACTAAATATGAGTGTCGAAATGAATCAGAAATGTCTATTATTCAATGTTATAAGTCTTTATAAACTACCTACACTAACATGATCTTTTCTTTTATCACAGAAATTGACAAAGAATATATCTGCTCCAGTTACCAAACCAAACACTAAGTATATTATAATAAATACAACTCATAAATACTGCTCCATAACACAACCATTGAAGCAAACATGTAACCGTACACCACAATACAAAATGTTTACTTCCATGGATATGTTATACTGCAGTGCTTGTTACCAAACTCTACAATCTTAATGACATGACGTAGCCAAAACTATACAAATGAAACAGTACATAAACTGTAGATTTGCAAACATTTCATAGATATTCAATTCTATGGATGTGATCTATGGCTGTCATATGCTGCGGTGGTTGTGTGGGCCTAGAGTCTTGGGTGCATGGCCTTCACCCTATGGCCTTCGGCCATGTACCCAAGACTCTAGGCCCTGGCCACAACCCCCGCAGCATATCACACTCATATGCCATGCACCCAAGAGTCTATGCCCTGACTACAAGCACCGCAGCATATCACACTCATAGTGGCTTATAACTTTGGGTCAAAAACAAATTTATAAGGAACAATGTTATAAGCCAGTATGGGTGTGATATGCTGCGCATATTGTATTTATTATGTTATACTTACTATTTGGTTTAGTAACGGGAGTCCATGTTTTTCTTGTTCATTTCTGTGATAAAAGAAAATAGCATGTTAGTATTAGTATTTTATAAAGACTTATTACATTGTACAATCAACATTTTGACCCTCATATTTAGTAGATGACAAACCAGAGTACTGTGCAATTTGCTCAGTTTCTGTGTTTGTTGCTAAAATCATTGGGTCTGTTATGCTACAGTTTATTTGTTTGTTTGTTTTCAGTGTTTACTTGTTGTTTCTGGCTAATGCTTTATACATTGGATTGTTCTAGTTTTTGGGAGCAGTAAGATATTAGGTATTTGTTTGGATGTTGTAACATTTTGGAGCAGTTAGATACCAGTAGGCGTATTCTAACGGTTTATTTTTTTATATAATTTCGTGGTATTGATTTATCTGTTTGGATATTTCTAAATTTAGGGACAGTTAGATACCAATTGGCATATTCTAACTGTCTATTTTTTTCTCTGTTTGAGTGGTATTAATTTATCTGATTAGTTGTTGTAGCATCTTTGGGCAGTTAGATAGCTTTTGGAATATTGTGACAGTTTATATTTTTTTACTACAAGTGTACTGAAGGTTTAAGTACAGTTTAGTTATCAAATTTTGGTTTTAAGAACATTAAATAAGCGTTTGTAAGATTTGCTGGTAATCTCTGCTTTAGAGTAGGGAACTTACCACCTGGGTTGGAATGAGGGCCATGGTTTCCAAAGTGGTACCCCTGTTTGGGTAGTATGTGTCCAATAAATTGTTTTTTAAAATGTCTTGGCTGTTGGGATCATGTTTGGCTATTGTTTCTATATCTTCGTATGATTTTAGAACTCTTTTTCTAGATTTAGCTGGACCAAGACTTAGCCATACTATATTTTCAGATTTACCATACAATGCAGTACCAGTTAATCAATCAGCTGCTTCATAAGATCCACATTCTCTATGGGACAGCATTTTTATGCCCAAGCTGTATAATTTCTGAGACACTGTTTTATCTGATGACAGGTCATTCCAGAGGTCTTGGAGCTCTGTCTTTTCTGATTTGGTTAAGTATGCTGTGACATATCGTGTAAATGCAGTAGAATTGTCTGCAATGTTCTGCACATCTATGTTTGCATTCCATAAGTGGGCAATGATTGCATTGTAATCATTGATATATTTTTCTTCTTCTTTTCTTTTTATGCAATATGTATTTTTAGGTGACTTACCTTTAACACTATGTCTAACTGAAGACATGAGGTTGTTCACTTGACCTGTATTTGTAACTTGTCTAGGGAAACCAAATCGGCATTTGGTGTAGTATTTCCCTTTGTTTTTGTATTTGCGACGACAGTATTTGCCACATTTGTGTCTTTGGAATTGTACAATTTTTGCATGAAGATCACTGTTTGTGGATTCTGATGGAATTTCACAAGTGACATATTTTTCAATAAACTGTAAAACAGTGGCATCACTGTCTTAACAAATTTAGGAGCATCTTTAATCCATAAAAGCATGTGGACATGTGGTGCTCCTCTGGCTTGGTATTCTTTTCTCCAAAAGAAGTGTTGCACTTCTCCAAGGGGAGGAACAGTTTTATTACAAAACAAATGTAGCATAGCAATGAAGGGATGGTGAAAATATCTTGAAACATTAGCAGGATCCTGAGAACAAAGTTCTCCAGGTGTTAGTATATCTATGTTTGTTTTGTTTTCGTTTGATATGCTTAGGAAAGCATCTAAATCTTCCCATGCATATTCTGCACAACTTAATGTAACAAAGCAATTGGGTGGGCCAAGGTTTCTGATCCTACAACGTACATCTCCATGACGTCGAAACCAGTACTCTTTAGTACCACGCAGATTTGCTAATAGATTTGTAAGATTTGCTTGTAAAACCTCATAATTTTTTTGGACTTTTTGTAATAATTGTGTAGCTGTCATATTTTGAAAGTGTGATCCTGATTTTAATATGTGTTCAACTCCGTAACATAAAGTTGCTAGTTCACTTTTTAAAGAGTATGTGGAATATGTATTCCACATTTTGTCGAAATCTGGGATCTTCAGAATACATTCGTAATGAGCAATATTCTGATGCTGATATTTGAATAGGTCTATCATCGTATCTTCCTCCTTTGCCAGTAGGAAAGAGTAGAGGAAAAGCACGTGCTTCTATACTTTTTTCCCATATGCTGATTGGTGATCCTTTTGTTTGACGCATTTGGTACGTTTCCAGTGCATCTTCTATGGTGTCATTAGAGTGCAATGGATGAATTGTATAATGGTCTAAAGTGTTTGATATTGTAGCAGGATCTAGGAGCTCAAATTGACCAGCTTCTTGTGTCTCTTGAATTATTTCAGTTGTATCTTTCAAGTTTTCTTCAATATTAATTTCTTTGTAATATTCATTATTCTCTTAAAGATATTGCAGGGCTTTTCTAACTTTATGTAAATCTACCAGTTGTTGCCAATTTTTTTTTGCTTTTGTAGGTACTCCATTTACCAAGATAATGAAAGATTGTTGCATTGGACGTTGCACTCCTAGAGTGTGCACATTTTCTTTTAGATCTAATGGTAAATACACTACTTTTCCACGAATACCTTTCAATAATTCAGAGTGAGGTAATTTTGCAGTTTTTGGTTGAAGGCGTATTATTGCTTGAAATGGGTGCACTGTTTGAATTATGATGCTCTCACATAAATTAAGTTGTTGAAGGGGTTTTGGTAGTTATTTGTGATAGCACATGAAGGAGTTTGGTTGTTGTCAAGTTTTGTAGTGCAGTAACTGCAAAGTATTATGTGGTCAGTTATTTCGTATTTGTTTTCTGCTATAAGGTAGAGAGCTAGTTCAAACCATTTAGAATCTTCATTGTCTTCTATTTTGTATGATAGGTCTACAGTTTTTGTGTTACTTTTATAAAAAGTTCTGCGGCAACATACACACACGTGGTTTGGTACTTCAGCTGAAGTACTTTCAAATTTTAGTATTTCTTTTTTGTATGTGTGTAGTGAAAGGTTGCCATGTGCAGAATTGTTACGAAGTTGGTTTACAGCTAATTCATCTTGTAAGTGGGTTTCACTTCCAAAATATTTTGTCTGGATATAGTCGATTTCTTCTAGTAGGTCTTTTGCTGTACCATGTAGAAGAATGTTATTTAAATTGGCTAGTGCTAAAGCAGGACTTTTAGCATAGTACAGTTTATAAACTAGATTTCTTATACTTGCATGATGTGTTGATATCCTTTTGATAGCATGGAAGGTTGTTTTGCAAATAGGTCCTGTAATGCAGGCCAATGAATGTCCTTGTAGTCCTGTGTACTTGCGTACTGGACAAGCATCCATGTTTTGCAGTAGTTTAATTTTGATTTTGTCTTTGCTTTTCACATATTGATTGAGGAATTGGCGTAAAGACTTGAACTTTTTTTGGGAATGTTACACATTGACGTGCACGGCCATTTGTACACTAGATGTTCTGATTCAGTTGAATGGAGGGGTAAATCTACGTTTTCAGGGCATATTTTTGTAAGGAGTAATTCTTGTTCCATTATGGTATTATTAACTTTTTCATAACCTCGACCACTGCTATGTATGGCAATTGTATTTGTTTGCTTTTGTTTGTACGCTTCTTCATTAAAGTATGGTTCTGTGCTTGTAGTGTGACTCCATTCACCTCCACAGATATTTAAGAAGTTATTTCTGTTGACATTTCGTTTATTGAGAACTCTTTTTTGTAATTTAGTTAGTTTTGTTAGTGGTTTCATTCTGTTTAACACTAAAATAAATAACTTTCTTTTGAGAAGAATTGCACTGTCAATCAATGCTTCTAAGATTACTTTCCTACGATAGGTTTGAAGTGTTGAACCTGGTTTCTCGCCTGTTTTTATAAGATTTTGAAGGACTTTGTGACGGAACATTTTGGCTAAAATAGTTTTCTTGGTATGCTTACTTTATACTATATCAAGATTTATAGAAGAAGTTTTATTTGTAGTGATAGTTGATTTTCTGTTAATTGTTTTTTGGGTTGTTTTACTTTTTGATAGAGGAGGCAAAGGTTTTGTACTAGAAACTTCTTCTGTTTCACTACATGACTGTATTAGCTGTTGTGTTTCAACTTTTTTTTACAAATTCTGCTATAGATGGTTGTTTATGTTGGAGACTTTTCTTTTCATTTGCTCTACTTCTGTGTTCCTTTCTACGGAGTTGCTTTTTGGTAGGCATTCTTTAGGGTCTGTTGAAAAAAATACAGAAGGTATGGGATCGGGTGTTCTGCAATGCATGTGTGTTGTATGCATGAGTGTTTGTGTAAAATGATAAAGATGTATGTAATGGTGTGTGATTGTGCATTTGGACGTACAACTACTAGGGATGGGTATTCTTGAATTAATGTGTTACTAAACTGGGGTTCAGAGGACAGAAAAAAGTAAGCCAGTGGTGTGGAGAAGTATAAATAGTATATCTAAAGCTATACAATTCAAACAGCTGTTTGTTCTACAACATCTAAATTCTAGTGGCTGAGTTGGGTAATTTGTGTGTCGATAAATAGGAATTTGTGGTCCATTCTGCCAATAAATCACTGTTTAAGACGGGGGGATTTTTGGTCAGAATGGTGCAGAATCTCTATTTTTAGGCACAGAAATAGCATGAATTAACCTTACAGTGTGTTTGAGTAATAATTCAGATATTATGGTAACATTCTACTTACTTTTTTTCTAAAATGAGCAGTTTGCAGCTTAGTTGTTCTTTGTACTTCAAATTCGGCTGCTTCTTGTCAGGAGAATGGTCTTCACTGCAATTGTAAAAGAAAGAAATTAGTAATTCGGTTTGTATATAGCACTGTTTTTAATTTAGACATAGATTTTTTAAATTGAAATGCTCAGCGCCTTCCTCGAAACCATTAAAACTATCTTATGACTAACTGTAGGAAAGAAAATATCTTTACTATGGCTTGTGAAATTCATAATGTACCACTGTATACCACTATTCCTGTAACTAAGCTTTTCCATGTAATAGTGAATCAATGTCATAGCCTGCTTTTCAACGTAATAGTGAGTCAATGTCATAGCCTGCTTGTCCTATATAAACGTAAGTAATTATATAAATTAAAAAAATGAAAACCAATTATGTGTTTGTACAAATATTATTGTTTGAGATTTGATCATAGAGTGTGCATGTAATTTTGTTTGATTATATGTAGTCTATATATTTTATTTCAAAAATGTTAGTTTAACGTTATTTGCGTGTGTGTGTATGAAGAAATTAAACATTATAAAGGTTTGTAAGTCACAGTTCATTTTAGGACAATGAAAAAATGATCGTAGATTCATTTTACAGATTATACAAGGTAAAAGTCAGTTAGAAAATGTGTTCATGAACTGTATAGAAAATATGCATAACTGTAGTTTGTGTTCATGCATATGCGGATATGGACGAAGCTGCAAGTAGAAATCTTGGAGACTTGTATAGTATTTCTCGTAGATCGTGCTTGCCAATGGTATGAGACTTGTACTCCGAGAGATTCACCGTACATTTGCAGTGCTGATCTATGATGATGTAGTTACATGTAGAGGTCTTGGATTTGATTGGTGGATGGTCATGTGATTTCTTAGCTACATCCAATGAGGGAATGGCACAGAGAGTGACGTGGAAATGGTAGAAGGGCTGTCCATGTTACGATATGTTCGCGGACATGGCAGTAGTTCTAGGACACCGCGTATTACATCCGGGGAATTTGTGGTGGGGAGGCATGCAAATGAGATTGAATGTAGCAAGGGATTGGTCAGTAAAGTTTAGTGAGTGTGTTGTGCTAGGAGAGGTTTTCTCAGATATTCTTTTTGCTGAGAGAAGAACAGATAGCTATGGCGGAGTGTTTTAAAAAACAGATTGTGTGGATTTTGGGAGACTTGTGGATACATTGGTTGAAGGTGCATGCAGAAAGCTGTGGCGTATCTATAGATCTTGGATTCGCACATGTGGAAGTGCACTGGCATGGAGTGCGTGAAATGAAGTGGTTGGACTTGCTACCTCTCTGTGCAACTTTGAAGATAGAGGAACATCAAGACATAACTGTAATTCATTGTGGAGGGAACAGTTTAGGACATGTGTCTGGAATTACTTTGCTATTTGCAATGAAAGAAGGACTTCAGAAGATCATGGACATGTTTCCAAACTCCAAAGTAATTTTTTCACGGATTGTGGCTTCGTTCTTTCTCATGTGGTCCACAAATGGAGAAAGCAAGGCGTAATGTTAATAAGGCTGTTTGTGCCTTCCTAAGAGATTTTGGCATGTCCTCTTTTCACAATGAAAATATTATGTTTCGCAGTGCATACATTTTTCGCAGAGATGGAGTCCATCTTACTTATGCTGGCAATCAGATTTTTCGGAGAAATGTACAAAATGCATAGCAACCTTTTTTAGAAATACAGCATCCATTTTGAAGTAGGTGTTAAGTATTTATAATTTTTGACATACAAACACCTCCCAAAGGCTCTTTTCAGAGCCACCACTTCCTCCCAGAGAAAAATGCAATGGTTACAATAGGGTAGTACCCCAATTTTTTTTATGTTCGCGAACTGTCCGTGGACTTTCAAGAAATACAAAGGGCCCTGCTTTATTTATCTTCACTTCTATTGTTTAACTGTGAAAGGCAGCTCTGAAAAGAGCCTTATTTTTTTTGATTTTTGTTATTTTGTATTTTTTTTTGTTTTTTATACACGGCATACTAGGAGAGGAGGGGAAAGGAGGGTAAAGGTGGGGACACCAACCACTGGGATAAGAAAGGGCGAGCTGAGAGAGGAAGATGTAGAGTGGGTTTTATTTGGGTAGTGAGCAGGTCTTCTCGTGCTGTGAGACGATAGTCTCAAAAGCACTCCGAAGTCGCTCCCCCCTGCAGAGTACTGTGTCACAGTACATACATACAACTGTGACCCTCGAAAGGTAAGGGTCATCAGAATTCTGTATGGCCTGTGAAGCAGCTTGAGGAGGACGCTGTCCCACTGAGGTGTTCCTTGTGGTGACAGGATCAGAAACGGAGGATGAAGTAGAGGCAATCAATCTACTACGCTCTTCGCAAGTTACAACCTGGCGAATGGCCCCAGTGTGGAATGAGTTGAGGTGTCGCTTCATGGTAGTGGTCCCAAAGCTGTATGAACCATGCCTCCCATGACTGAGTTCCATTTTGCACTCATTGCAGGTGACACGGTTCGCACGAGCCTTCGGACCATTCCCATGAACGGTAAGCAACCGCCACACCCATGAATCACACCGAGGGCGGGTAGTAGGGATTTCCTCTACTTCATTCTCGTCATCCTCTTCTTCCTCCTCTGTAACCTCACTCCTATTCCCCTCTTCAGGCCCTTGGGGAGATGGTGGTGGTGGAGGGGGTGGTGCTGAGGCAGATGTAGCACCAGGTGGCAATAGTGGAGCCATGGATGTCATCGGCTTGGAGATGGAAATCTCAAAATCTGCAAAGTATGCAGAAAATGCAGTGTGCTCTGTGGAATAGCCAGAAACGCAATGAGAATGAGCTCTAGGGTGTGGTCTTTTATAGGAGTGCTTGTACGCGGTTCGTGGACATGCGCGCCATCCGCAAGACAGATCGAACACCAAAAAAGGTTCAAAAAGTCGCAAACACTATGTGGAAACTTAGGATTAGTATGTGGGATTTGTGGTATGGTGAGTTTTTAATGAGAAATATTGTGGATTACTTGGAAATGTACTTTTAAACTGTTCGGGGACACGAACAGTGTCCGCATTCAGAACACGCAATCAGCGTGGGCGCGGTCACATGATTGCTTCGTGAGCATATTCGCTAAGGAAGCGGCCGTCCGCAGGACACCCAATGTACGGACATTGCTTTTGCGCATGCGCGTTGATGTTCTACGGACAGTGTTCGGGTCCTGAACTAATTAAAAGTGCGTCACACGTAAAACGAACAGTTACGGACAGCCGTTTGTTCTTAGCACAGTTTAATTTACTTGCGAACAATACGGACAGACATAGCGTCCCCAGCCCACCTCCATTTTCGTTTATTTACGAATAATTCAGGACACCACGAGTGTTCTTAGAACAGTTTCAACTTGCTAGCGAACACTAAGAACAGGCATAGTGTTCTTAAGGACACCTCCATTTTCGTTTATTTACGAACATTTCAGGATACTACGAGTGTTCTTAGAACAGTTTCAACTTGCATGAGAACATTACGGACAGATATAGTGTCCTCAGGACACTTACATTTTTGGCTATTTACGAACATTTCCGAACAACCACGCTGTCTGTGGACACCTAAATTGGTTTTAACAAAAAGAACTGAAACTAATTACAACACAATATAAAAAAGTAACTTTATTTGACATATATTAACAATTTATGACTGAGAAGGTGGGGCAGAAACGGAAAAAAAAACAGGAGAATTAGGGATTTCAACATAATTGGGATCAGGTAATGAAGGGATGGAAATGTCATCAAAACGTTTTGGTCCATGGAGAGGGTTTGGGGTTAAATGAGTGGGATATGGTGAGGGGGGACAAGTACAGGTGGGACAATGGTATTTTGTTGTTAGTTTTAAGTGATCTTCCACAAAGTTTTTAAATTGGTAAAATTTGCCATAAGATGGTCCATTTTTTCGTTCATGTGTTCCAGAGAGTTATCAACCACTTCTTTTTCTGTAGTAGTTTCAATTTTTGTATGGTCTGTACAAAAAAAAAGTATATGTTAAATGTATACAAAATAATATTTATGAATTGGTTTATATAGTAAAGTGTGTACCATTAGGTGCACTATCTTCTGACATTTCCTCCCGTGGGATATGCTCCTCTAGCCACTCCAGAGTACTACACATTGCTGTGAGAAAACAAAAAAGTAATATTTTTTTTTATCTAATACAGAAAGTTTATAAATATATGAGTAAAATGAAGTGCACTTACTATTTCAGGTAAGATATGTGATGAGTAGTCTGTACGTCTGGTCTTGCTCTTAGTTGTGGAGTGTCTGTGAGGTAATTATGTTGGAAGCCACTTTATCTTCTTTTGGTATATTCCATTTTAGAACATATTGTATTTAAATGAATGGTTAGTGTGTTACATATATGGATTACATTTCTTAAGTATTACTACATATACTTTGTATGTGTGCTGCTTTGTGAATTTGTTAAATGTTCCTATGTTATGATATAACAATTACACATACCCCCCAGAGTTTTTAGGTGGTGGTACTGTTGTCCGAACATGTCCACGGACAGTCAAATTCAGTAGAAAGGGTTCAGTATGTTCCATATTACATGTACATAAAGTCAAAGTTAGTATTGTTAAGTTGTGCTACTAAAAAACTATGAAATTCAGTAAAAAAACTTTGTTAAAGGGACGTTATGGTTCAGTTGCACTACGAAAAACCTATGAAATTCAGTAAGAACATGTTGTTAAAGGGAGGTTATGGTTAAGGTGTGCTACTAAAAACCTGTGAAATTCAGTAAAAAAACTTTGCTAAAGGGACGTTATGGTTAAGTTGCGCTCCTAAAAACCTATCAGATTCAGTAAAAAAACTTTGTTAAAGGGACGTTATGGTTCCAAGTAAAACCGAAAACCCCCTGAAATTCACCAGTTATGGTAAGCTAAGCAACCATAACTCATGCCACCACCGTGCACTGCTAAGACTAAAACCCAGGACATCAAAGATGACAACAAAAATGTCATTGATGACATCACTGATGACATCACATGTGCATTTACCTTACGTGAAAAGTCTGTACAAGGGTTTCTTATTGTAATGTTAATTAAAAAAAGTGTCAAGGATCATTGGAATAAATATCAAGGGCTAATTAGTCCATCAAGTATACTAAGGTGCTCATGTAGAAACATAGGCATTGGCCGTCATTACAACTCAGGCGTTAAGGAGTTAAAGGCGCCGTAAAAGGTGGCGGCCCCGTTAAACCCTTAACGCCTGATTACGAGGTCCCTTTGCGGGTGGCACTTTAACGCCTGCTTTTAGCAGGCGTTAAAAAAAACAACCCGCAAAGGGACCTTGGTGCTAAGTACAGTGCCGCAATTTGCGGCAACGTACTTAGCGCCTTCCCCATTCCTATTGAGCCCTATGGGGCAAAAATGGGAATGGGGAAGGGCCATGGTGGCATGGGGAATTAACGCCCCGCCAACCTTGGAATGGGGCGGTAATTCCCCATTCCGCCATGGCGGAGTCGGTAAGTTACCGGCATGGACCATGGTGCCATTAGCAAATATGAGTATATACAAGGAAATTGAAGTAAGAAAAAAAACAGCAGTAGTAGCAAAATAGCAAAAAGTGTTCATAACCTAACTGATTACCTTTATGCAGAGAAATGATTGCTCTGTTTCAAAGCTGCTACTTATCCTATGTATATATATCGCATGATGTGACTGGACCCTAAGGAAAGTAGTGTGAATTCAAGATATACAAATAGGTGCATATACAGGGAAAGTACAGTCATAAAAAACAACAGAACTATCAGAAAGTGCTGATAACTCTACTGATAATTTTAATGCACAGAAAGGATTGTTGTCTTTCAAGGTTGTGACTTCCCCTATGTATATGTTTCATATGATATGACTGGACCCTAAGGTAAGAACATACTTGAAGGATAAGTCTACAAATATACTACCTTTTCCACTTTTAATTCCAGACTGTTACTGAAGAAAACCATGTGGCCTAGATATGTCAGTAAAGGAAAAAAGGGGGAGCCAGACATGTGATGTCATCAGTGATGTCATCAATGACATTTGTGATGTGATCTTTGATGTCCTGGGTGTTAGTCTTAGCAGTGCACGGTGTTGGCGCGAGTTATGGTTGCTTAGTTTACCATAACTGGCGAATTTCAGGGGTTTTTCGGTTTTACTTGGAACCATAACATCCCTTTAACTAAGTTTTTTTACTGAATCTGATAGGTTTTTAGTAGTGCACACTTAACCATAACGTCCCTTTAACAAAGTTTTTTTACTGAATATATATATATATATATATATATATATATATATATATATATATATATATATATATATATATCATAACCACATTAAACCACTGAGAGGACACAGCTGTTCCGATTCTCATAAAATACATGCCATCAATTCCCACCCAAGTCTCTGATCATGAATTCACAGAAACCAATTCTAATATGCATATTGTGCCATTTAGCCAGTTGCATACCGAGCGGGGGGTTGGGAGGGAGCTTGAACACCCGGTAGCTCTTTTAATAGCCAAACCGGGACATTTGGGTTTGGGACACATCGCCGTCCGGTACCCTTATTAGCAACGGGGGTGCGTAAGATGGCTGCCAGGACGCGAGTGTTACCCTCACCTGGTTCCCACAGCAGCGTAGTTCGAACCCAGACAGCTGCGGCCTCCACCCGCGTGAAGCGTAGGGCAAAGATGACCGTCTGGACAGACCCCTTCAGTCTTGTAAGCTTGATTCATAGAAGTATTCTCCTTATGTTTTTGATTGGTGACCTCTCCATCCTGCGTGGCATGCAGGGGTGCGTAGATACCAGTTACTTCACTGGTTTTAGGTGTTGGGGTTCTGGACGGTTATTGAGTCTGGAGTTTGGCAAGCTTTTAAAGAGTTCAAAATGTCCAAAGTTCACTCTTGCACTCCCCTGTTGATTTGCGGCGGCAAATTCTGTCTGGAGGACAGATGCAGCGTATTGAAGGATGAAGCCTCCGGTGATAGCCAGGTAAGTCTTGTAATATAAGTGATTGTCTTTTTAGTCTCTTTAGGCACACCTTCCTTTTTCTTGTATTTTCCCCAGGTGTTGAAAATCACTGAAAAAGTGACGGAGGCAGCGCCGAGTCGGAGATGCTGTGGGCTGGTGAAAATGGAGCGGCGCTGCAGCTGGGAAGCGACGCGTGCCGGAAGAATGTCCCTTCAGGCTCGGAGTGATGCAGGATCCGAAATCAGGTGAGGAATCAAATTAAAGTCTGTAATCTAACCTCTTCTTCTATTTTCCTTTCTCTCCTAGGGGCTCTGTGTTCGAGGCGGGCGTAGCAGAAGGCTGGATGCAGGTTGCAGACACGGTGAGCGTTACGCTGCTAAATGCAGAATAACGCAAAGCGTGTGTTGTAGATCGGGCGTGGTTTAAATAGCTTTGAAAGTAGTCCCAGGTAAGAAGTTCCAAGAACCACACCCGAGTGAAAAAAAATAGGCCCTCCAGGTCTCACGTTGGCCTGGATGCATGTGCAGCATGGTCTGCCTGAGGTAAGTGATGACTATGAGCCTGGCGCCTTAGGCGCCAGGAATGATTTCTACTATGGGCCTGGCGCTTAAGGCGCCAGGACTGAACCCAGATAGCCCCTATCCGAGGCTTCTGAGGTTTAAACAGATGTCCGGATGCCTGCCTCCGGGGCGGATGGGCTTGGTCCAGCTGCCCGGGGGTAGGCATCATGACAGCGAGCACCGTGAACGGAGAGAGCTCTCGCCCGGTGCCAACATTACAATAAAGAAATACAAATAAGCATTCCCCCAGGGGGAGATACCAATCGAAATTAATCTGGCGATCATCGGTAGGTGTTTGTGGGTCCTGCAGAGAGGTCTGCTGTGCGGAGGGCTTTGGCTGAGTAAGTGTCTCCAAGCAGACCCCACAAATGTTGGGGACAAAGCACAACTGAAGCGGAGGACCCACAAAGGAAAGGAGGCTAGTCGTGAACCAAAGTCCGGGAAGCGTGGAGCGGCCCTGGGCAAGGAGCGAGCCTGCAGCCAATCCAGGGGCATCTACAAGCACCAAGGCGGATCAGTCCTAGGGTGATGGCTGTCTCTGGAAAGGACCTGGGACATCTCCAGCGGAAAGGGAGGTGAGACAGCAGGAGGATTGCCATGCTAACGGGCACCATTATCAGAGCAGGGTCCCCCGAGAGATTACTTGAAGCAGCAGGCCCCAGGAGTTGGGGCCCTCAGTGTGCAAGGGGGCGTGGGGACCCAGTGATGGCGACCTCGCCACCACAACCTACAGCCCAGCATGGGAGACCAGTGGACCGAGGTCCAAAACAAAGAGCTGAATCATGAAGGAAACCAGAAAGTGGTGGGACCCCCAGGATGTGAGTATGGCATTCCCCTTTACTTAATGTGCCCTTCATAATGAAGGGGATGTTGCGGACTGGACAGGGGGCTGCTAATCAGCACTGGCTGATATCAGGGGGTGAGCGTGCCTGTGGAGAGTGGGCTTCTGGTGAAGAAGAATGTTGGGGCTTAAGTCTGTTGAGAAGGGGACAAGGCCCAACTGGAGAGCACCCAGGGAGATAACGAAAGGCTGAAAGGAGGAAGGGGGCACTGCCCCAGGGACCAGCTCGCAGAAGACAGATCCACAGGGCTTCTGACACAGCAGCTACTGATTTTAAGGCACACAAATAAAGAGTCGAGGGAGGTGAATCCAATCCCTAAGCCTGCAAAAAGTCTGCAAGAAGGCCACTTGCAGGAACTATGGTGGACAGAAAAGGAAGCAGGTTTGCTTGCACTGCAGGGATCTGAGAGGAAAGGAATCTGGTGCACCGACAAACCTGATGGCAAGGCAGACTGTGAGCAAGAAGGTATTCCAACAGTGCTTCTATGAATTCAGTGGAAACATTACAAAGGCCCTTTTCCAAATTGAGCTTGATCAGAACAGAACTGGCCCAGTCACTACAAGATGTATTAGGTGACATAGCAGAATTGGGAGAGAGGACCGACGTGGTCGAAAATGCCATCCAGCAACTCACAGAGGACACGCGTAAGATAGATGGATTAGTGGAGCAACTCACAAGGGTCACAAAGAACTTAGAGATGCGGAGCGAAGACCTGGAACATCGCTTGAGAAGATCCAACATAAGCATAAAGGGGCTGCCAGAATGAAAGGTGGATCAGGACCAGCGAGAAATGGCACAGCATGTCTTTGCGAACCTTTTGGAGGTGGAGACTTGCAGGTAGGTACCTTTTGATCTGATCCATTGTGCAAGTCGCAAAAGGGGTGAACCGGGTGCCAGACCAATGGACGTGATAGTGGCGCTGCAGCAGTATGGCCAAAAAGAGAAGATTTTGATCGCTGCCAGGAAGGAAGGCCCAACAAAGGTCAATGGCTCTGAAATAAAACTGTATCAGGACCTGGCGCAAACCACGCTGGTGAAATGGGACCAGTTGTTAGGGCCCAAGCATGTACACAAGTGAAATATAGGTGGACCTTCCCTTTTTGTTTACTGTTGTCATTGGGTGGTCATCAGTGTTGCATCACCACATGTGAGAAAGTGCTACAAATCATGAACTTGGAGGAAGACGAGAACACACAAAAAGACCCGAGGTAAATGCGAGAGCCTGCCAACAGGAAGCTGTGGGAATGGATGAAGGTCTCGGTGACAGGCCACAAGAAGTGGGTTCTGAGTGGCCTGTCCAAATTGGATGCACAGGAAGTCACCTCAGAGGGAGATCAAGAGCACTCCATTGTGGGCTCCCCATCTTGGGGGAGTGGGTGAAAGATGCCGGCAAGACAGGTGATACCCACATGGGCCGGTAATAATGAGAAGCAGGGGCCGGTGGTGGGGGTCTGAGGTATTTCAGCCCTTGGAATTCTTTTTTATTTCATGGGTACCGGTAGACCTGCATAGTTTATCTCCCGGTGGTTGGCGAAGCTCATCCCCCAAGGCGTGTTGCATGGGGAGGGGTTAGAAGGGTTGAGTCTGAACAGAGTTCATTGGCGAGGGTTGGAGGAATTCGGGGGACTGAAGGAGGAGCTGGGGAAAGGTAAGGGAGGTGGGGAGGAACAGCTGGATCCAGCTGAAGTATCAAACCAGGTTTGTCATGGGGGATATCCACAAGTTTTGTCTTACGCTCAATATTCGAGAGCTAAACTCCCTGGTGAAATGGAGGAAGGTTGAGTATTTTTCTGGGATGGAAGAAGCCTAAAAATGTGGCACTACAAGATTTGTAAATGGGATAAGCAAAAAGTGAGATTAAAGGGCTAACCCCATATATTACAATCAAATGCCCTGGGGAAAATGGGATGGGTTCTCATAGCCCTCAAATAGTTGCAAGGAATGCACATCGTAGCAACAGCATTAGAAAAGAAAGGCAGGTGCATGTTTGCAAAAACCTGATGGTGGAGGGAACATTATACAGTGGCATCATTATATGCACCAAACACGGGGCAAGACGGTTTTCTGCGGGCTGTTTTGACAAAACTCGAAAGGTTTGCGGTGGGACAGTTAATAGTAACTTTGACTAGTTCAATGTAGCGTGGGACCCACTAGTAGATCGGAGCGCGACGATTTTTCCAGTGCAAGGGAGCCCAACTCCGAAATTGAGGGTGCGAATGGCCCAGCTAGCCTTTGTGGACTCCTTGAAGGAGACTCAAAGGGGGCCATAGGGTTCACGTTTTATTCCCGTTCACGTAGGTCATTTTCAAGAATTGACTATATCTGGGTGTCGAGCAAATTATTGGGGCAGGTCCAGAAAGTGGATTTGGGGGCAATAACCATATCTGACCATGCACCCCTTATTATCCTGATACACCAGGTGGGGAAAAGGTCTGGATTATGGCAATGGACATTCCCTGACCAACTACTTAAAACTCACATGATATGTGAAGAGATATGTGGCAAAAATAGGGAATATTTCCAAATAAATAGATCACAAGAACATATCGTCTGGAAGGCCTTTAATGCGACCACAAGAGGGGAATTCCTTGCTAAGCTCCAGGCTGACTTAGAATCGCAATGAAAGGGGTTAGTGACCAGACTGGAAACTGATTTGTGGGCCCCTCAAAAAGAATACATATATTTTATGTGTCAACTGGAGGTCCTTCAGACTAGGCCAGCCTAAAATTCTTGCTATATAATCGTCAACAGTATTACTTCTAAGCAAATAAAGCATGCCATCTGCTGGCATGGCAGGTGAAGAAGAAGGAGGCATCCAGGACAATCCTCCAAATCAAAACAGGGCAGGGGACCATTATCTTCTCCTTGGTGGTCATAGTACAGACAATAACATAGTTTCACTCAGGGCTATATTCCTCAGACTCGCCAAACAACGAACACCAAGAGGCTTATCTCATGCAATATCCCTTCAAAAAAATCACACCTGGGGAGAGGCACGTGCTGGAGGGTGAAATCACACCAGAGGAAGTAAGGGCGCAATCCTTTCCTTGCCGGTAAATAAGGCCCTGGGTTTGGGCGGCTTTCCGGCAATTTTTTATTTAAAGAAGTATTAGCTCCAGTGCTGACTTCCCTCCTTAATTCCTTTGGTGTCTCAGGGTGGATTACCCAAACCATGGAGGAGGCAAAAGTCGTGTTGTTTCCTAAACCCAATAAAGGAAAAATACAATGTGGGACCTATCAGCCAATTGCCTTTATTAATTTAGATGCAAAAATGTACACCAAAATACTAGCAAATAGACTGGAAAAGATACTTCCAAACCGAGTTGATCCAGACCAATTGGGATTCGTCAAGGAGAGGCAAGCACTCGATAATACGAGAAGGGTATGCAATTTAATAGAGAAGGTCAATAAAACTTCGGACTCATGCGATGGTACTCGACCTAGATGCCAAAAAAGGCATTTGACGATGTAAAGTTGTCTTTTTTATCTGACACAATGGAGGTCATGGGGTTCAGATTGAAATGTTACGGCTTGTCTGGGCCAACTACCTATCGGCTACACTGCGATTGGCTATTAATGGACATCTTTCGCAGGTGATTAAGGTTACTCGGGGTACTAAGCAGGGTTGTCGTTGTCCCCAATTTTATATGGGATACACTTGGAGCCACTGTTGGCACAAATCTGTGCTGAAAGGGGCATCAGTGGAATCATATTCGGAGCATAAAGTGGTGGCTTTCGCAGATGATATGCTTCAACCGATTACCGACCTGGATGTATCGTTGCCAGCGTTAACCACAGGACACATAGAATTCAAATCTATAGCAGGACTAAAAATTAAAACCCACATGTCTGAACTGATGGTTCTATTGGGGAGGGAAGCGTTCACATCAGGAGCATATGATTCATATCCTTATATAAGGGTGGAAAAGGGCCTACGCTATCTGGGGGTACAGATTGCCAAATTGTTGGACTCCTTGTACCAGGCAAATTACGCTCCTCTATTGAATAAGATTAAGGTGTGGCTGGATGAATGGGGGCCCCTATCAATATTGTGGACAGGTAGGATAAATGTTATCAAAATGGTAATCCTACATTAGGTGTTATACTATTCTCAAACCCGACCGTTGTTGGTACCACAGACATGTTTCAAAGCCTTGCACAAACTGGTGGGGACCTACAGGAGTGGTACACGGGGAACAAGGATAAAGTGTGGCAGAGGATGGACAGAGCTGTAGTGGGTAGCCCCTTCGAGGAAGCTCTATGGTGTCTGAAAGCAGAAAGGGGGGATACATGGGATTCTTTAGTGCAACGGGTGGGCTTGATGACCTTACCCTCCAAATTGACGCCTCTGTTGCGCAATCCACAGTTTGAGCCGGGGGGAGAACAAGAGGCCTTTCCACGATGGGAGGTAGCGGGCTGCCAGAAAATGAGAGATATGGTGGAGGGCCAGGAGATCAGGTCGTTTCAAAAATATAAATAACAATTTGGTCTTGGGAAGGGGAGGGATTTAGGTACACCCAATTAAGGAACTGGCTAATGGCTCCTGCGAACAGGAAAGCTGCGACTAGGGAGCTCACTCCCTTTGAAACCCTGTCTTGTCCGGAATGGGCATACATGAAACATTGGGAAAGTTCACTGAGTCACCCGATTTTGGGGGGAGCAAGTTATGGCAGAGCGTACCAAAACTTACGAGGGCACTCCAGATCTGGGAAATGTGGATAAAAGTAATTGTGCAATGGCACCTCACCCCAGGGAAATTACATTGGTGCTCTCCCACAGTGCCTATGGTTTGCTGGAGGGGGTGTGGAGAGGTCGGCTCCTCAGAGCACATCTGGTGGGTATGTCCAGTTCTTCAACCCTTTGGGATACTGTCAATGCAGCTTTGAAAACCATCTTTGGACCCCAAATTCTTAGAAAATATGAGGAGGCAGTGCTAGGAATGGGGGATGTGTTAGAGATCCTTTCTGATGAAGGCTCAAAAAAAGTCAAACATGATTCTTAGTATAGCAGCACTGAAATTGCTGGCCCAAAAATTGGAAAAATGGAGGTCTGCGCGGAGCATGAATGGATCGCCAAGATCTGGAATTCTGTGTCTTTGGGTGACGTATGCGATCCGGGGGATCAGAGAAAATTCAAAGAGGAGTGGGAACTGGTATTGGGCTTCCTTCAAAATGACTAACTTGAGAACCTGTGCCCACAGAGAATTTGAATGTTGGTCTTGGTTTGAAGACCTCATTTGGCAGGGGATAAGGGGAGTTTTACTGATGCTGACCGCTTCCTGCTTTCAAGGGTAGAGAGGTGGGAGGCGGGGGCAAGGAAAGGGAAGGGGAGTAGGCTGAGGGTTGGGCTGTTTGTTGCTATTGTATTATTGAAAACCCCTCAATAAAATACATTAAAAAAATAATGGGGTGCAGAACGGGAGGGAAAGGTGTCCCGCTGGCAGAACAATGATGGTGCTGAGCAGAAGCACTGCGTTCCTGCTCAGCATCCTCATTGTTCTGGCAGCAGAACACATTTCCGCAGGACAGCTTTCCTGTTCGGCACCTTCATTTTCAATTAAAATTGAAAATGAATGTGCCGAACGGGAGAGGTGTCCTTCTCACAGGACAATCTCCCTCAGAGCTCCGGGCAGCAGACCGTCTCTCCCGAGGACCTGACATATTGTTCTGTGTCAACAGAGCATTACAATGGGAGCCTTTAGGCACTGATATGATAAGTCATTTATAATGTGCCTGTACACAAGTGTTTCTAGGCTCTACAAGACAATGGAGGGAACACAGAGGGAGGATAAGACAAACGCTCTTACTAGGCCTTGTGTAATTCAGATCGTGCAAGTGCGAGAACGAGAAGTGAAAGGGGAAAAGGAAATGGGGAGGTGCAAGGGAGAGTGGAGGACAAAACAGGGCAGCTATGCTCTGAGTAAGTGCATTCATCGCACCGCAACTCTGGGTAGTGCAAGGAGAACAATGGACTGTAGGGTTACAGTTACAGCCACTAAGTGCGTAGTAGGTCTGGAAGCAGTGCAAGGGTGACTGATCAAGAGAGACCCTGGCACCCAATGAGACTCTGATGGTAGCCAAGCAACCAGTTGGTACATCAGACAGGTAGGCCAGGTATGTCAGCAGTGGAGGGAGAGAGAGAGAAAGCAGAGGAGAAGAGGAACATTTTGAGTTGCTTCCAGAACTTCAGGTGGTCCATCTCAGGTTTGAGAGGGGCAGGGAGGCAATTACAGAGGGAGGCACCTGCAGAGGAGAGAGATATGCCCCCCACTCTCTGCCTGGAGAAACGTCTAGAGAGTTGGAGGTAGCTGAGTGAAGGGTTCGAGAAGGAATGTATTTTGGAAGAGAGTGTTGGATGTAGTGCGAGACCTGGCCCCAGAAAGCCTTGTGGACAATGCAAAGGGTCTTGAGCTTGATCCTTGCATCCACTGGAAGCCAGTGGAGAGATTTCAGTGCTGGAGAGATATGGTCCCTGAACTTGAGGCCAAGGATACGTTTTGCAGTCCTGTTCTGTATTAATCTCAGCGGGCGGAGAGTAGAGGAAAGCAGATTGCGAAAGAGGCTGTTGCAGTAGTGCAGACCGGAGAGAATCAGAGCTCTGGAGATAGTGAGCTTCTGGGGGAAAGTGAGAAAGGGAAGAGTCCCTTTGACGAGGTGCAGCTGGTAGTAGGACTTCTTGGCGATGTCCGAGATGTGAGGAGAGAAAGAGAGAGTGGAGTCGAAGATAACAGCAAGGTCACATCAAATATGATGGGAGGGAGAGGGGACTATTAGCAGGGACTTTTGTCCCTTATGAAATGTGAATGGTGAAGATTAGAAGTGAGAAGGGTGCATAATGCTGAATGTTTTATGAAAAGATGGCTGTGGCTTTAAAACCCAAGGGGGATTTGTTAGGCTCACATTAATCTGCATGATGCTATTGTGACTTTGCATGCAGGATGGGGAGAATAAAACTAAAGCCATACTCTTATTCCTGAACATGTTTCTATGACGATGTATATAGTGCAGAGTTAGTTTATTATGAAAGGCTAGTTTATTGTGTAGTGGGGTTTGCTTATAAGACATTGCTAGACATAAAGGATTATTTAAGCAAATGAAATGCAAAGCAAAACCCTAATACATATCTTTAGCAACTAAACCTGTGAAGATGTGCTCAGTTGCTTAAATTATCCACATCACGGTTTCACCATTTAACCAAAGTGTATGATCCTGGGCAAATCATTTCATCGCAAAGTGTCTTTATCTGCAGTGCTGTAAGTAATTCCCATTCATAGCTTATGTTAATATATCATGTTGTTATAAAAAAGGCTAATGACAATAGAGTTGCTCCATATGGTATTTAGCATCACAAAGTTGTTTTCCACTTTGCAAACTTATGGCAACTTACCCTAATGTCCTTTTATGTGACGTCACTTCTGTTGGAGCAGTCCATATGCACATTGGGAGGTTTGCATCTATTTTTCCCTACAGAACTCTAATAATTGAGTTTCCTGCATCTGTAATGGTCTTGCATTGTTTTGTTTTTGTTGTCATGTGTATGTGTTAAAATGGCATCTGCCCCTAACGTTACCAAAGAGTCTGATTGGGCGGGAGCAAATTATACCGTATGGAATTGCGCACACTACATTTGGGGAGAAAAGTAGCAGGACTTTATTCGTGGCCTCCCCCCACCCCCCTGCATTTGCAATGCTGGATACTTCCCTGCATTCAGCATATGTGCAGCTAAATTCCAAGGCCGCCTTCACTATACAGTCGAACTGCAGTTTCTATCGCGTCCCATGTGCGACCAACACGTGCGATCAATAATTAGAATTTGTGAAAACATGTTGACTCTCTTCCACTAAATAGCCGCAGAAAAATAAGACACTTTATTTAGGCCACTTGTTCCCCTGGGGGTATTTCTGTAAACTATCTCTTCCTTGTGTCCTGAAATAGTGACACATGTCGAGGTGCCCATAATATGAAAGTAACCTGACCTGATAAGAGTTTGCATTATTAATGAGCGCAGCTGCACTGCCTTGGAGCAGGAAAACAGCGGATCATGATAGAAGCAGGGACAAAACGACTGAGAACAGTAAGAGTGTTTAGAGATATACATTCAAAGTAAAATGCCACCTCCAGGAATTACATGTGCATGGCTGAAAGCTCGTGGTTTACTTGAAAAGCTCCGTATATCAATAGCTTGGACCCTACTATTTCCCTGAGAATTGCATTCACGAAAAAAAAGAAATGAGGTTCCGTCTCCTGGCTCCTTGAAGGTGATTTTCGATTATAAACAAATTCACACACAACAAATTTAAAACGATTTGCAATTTTTTTAAAAACGTATTTTATTGATTTTTGGTGAGAAGTAACGTGCAATACAACGAGAAATTAAGCAGTGATTCAAACAAGGGAGGGAATGGTGAAGGGGGGAACAGGGAAGATGGAAGGAACAAACAAAACAACAACAGTCTTCATGTTGTAGCGAACTTTTCAGTGGATGGATGGGTCAAGGCCAGCGACCCAGAGTTTCAGGAAGCACGAGGGGTCGCATACAGGGGCTGTCCTTTCGGGCTAGGAGCAGGGGATTAGTGTCAGTGTGATGCTACGAGATTTCAGGGGGGCTTGTAGTCGGCGCTGAAGCGTATGTCTCTGAGGAGGGCCTTCCATGATTCTAAGGTGCCGCTCTCAGTTTCACCGCTTGACGTGATTCCTTCTTGCCAGGCCCTGGTTTCGGCTACCGTCCATCTCTCGAGTTCTTTGAGCCATCGTTCGTGCCTGGGGCCCGACGGAGTCTTCCAAGCCAACGCGATTGTCCTCTTAGCCAGGATGCATGAGATATCCATTAACCTGACAGCATGCTTGAACTTGCTAGGTCTGGGGTACTTTCCCAGAAGGCACTCGCCGGGAATCCATTCGTACCTCGTCATTCCGGCATCCATGCAAGTCTGTTTGGCTTTGGACCATAGTGTCATCGCCCTAGTGCAAGTCCAAAACATGTGGATCATGTCCGCTTTATCGTTCCCACACCATGGGCATGCAGGGGAGGATGTCTTGTTGAAGGAGGCGACCCTACGTGGGGTCATGTATGTCCTATACAGGACGTTCAACTGAATCTGGCCGAATCTAGCATTCCTAGACACTTTTTTGGGAAATATTAACACTCTTTCCCATTCTTTATCCGTAATCGGGGTCTCGTGGTCCGCTTCCCATCTTGCCCTCAGAGCTTCGCCTTTGGGGTTGGGTTTAACGCATAGTCTGCTATAGAGCCTGGAGACTGGTCTCCAGCCATCCGAGAGGTCGTGCATTTCTTGAAGTAGAGGGTCAGGGGAGGGTTCCTCCGGCCAGCCGTTCCATTGTTTCTTGGCAGTCTGCTTGAGGCCGTGGTACCAGAGGAACTGGCCCGGGGGTATTCCTTCAGTGGCCTTAAGAGATTCAAAGTCCCTGAATTCCCCTTCCTCGAACATGTCACCCCATGTGTATATGCCGGCTTCTTCCCACCTCCTTGCTGTTGAGAGGTCTGCATCCATTCGGCAGGTATCTGCTAAGATGGGGTTATCCATAGAGTATGGGTGTTGCATTCGCCTGATGTAGCAGGACCTGGCCCATATCCTCCTACCCAAGTCAATCACTTGTAAGGTGATTGGGGATTGCCGTGTGGGGTGCCATAGGGTTTCCTTGGGGATCACGTTGTTCGAGGATTGCCTCAGTAGTTCCGTTTCAGCCGAAGGTTCGTCCGAGAGCCATTTCGTTATGTGACTTAACGGGGCAGTCAGGTAGTATAACTGGAGATCCGGTAGCTTTATTCCACCCGCTTTATGTGGCAGGGAAAGAACGGATAGCGACAACTTATGCCTGTGAGGGCCCCATAGGAAGTCCTTGATGATGGCCTCCAGTTTCTTGAAGAAGGGCGGTCGGACATAATGGCAAATATTCACGAAGAAGTATAGGAATCGGGGGAGTACGATCATCTTGACTATCGCTGCTCTGCCCACCATGGTCAATGGGAGCTTGGACCAGAATTTTATAGAGCGTCGAAGACTCGTGATGGCGACCTCAGTGTTATGTTCATGGGTGAGTAGCGGGGTGTGGCTCACGTTGATCCCCAGGTACCGGAACTTGACCAGTTGCCAACCTATTCCTATCACTGGGAGATCGCTTTCTGATGTGTTGCGTAGGCCCGCCAGGGGGAATGCGGAGGACTTGCTTCTGCTGAATCGGATCCCCGAGTACTTCGCGTAATTGTCTAGCACCTCTAGTGCTGTCGGTGCGGTGACTTCGGGGTTTCTTAGGTATAGGAGAAAGTCGTCTGCGTATAGAGATATTATGTGGTGTACATTGCCCACCTTGATGCCAGCGTCGAAGAGCTGCTGCCTGAAGTTAAAAACGATTTGCTATATATGAAAATAGTGATTTGATTTTTTAATTAAAATAAACACATTTACCAAAAAATTGCCAAATTTGTTCTCCACAAACCATATGTGGCGTAGATAAAAACCCAGATCACTTTTTGTCAACAAATGAATAGTCTTATATTTTAAACCTATTCCACAACTGGCCTTCTCAAGAAAATATCAATGAGAAAGCACTTGTAAGGAGCAGCACTGATTTTTTCTTTTTTTTGTTCATGTACATACATTTGTTTAACCTAATAAATCTGAGATTGAGTCTGTGAGGGCAGGTTTCCACCTGCTTTATAATCATATATTTTGAAAAAGTGAAAGACGGTCAAGAAGCTGCCGCTTGGAGCTGGGAGACCCCTATACTGTGAAAACAAGAAGTTTGATAATCACCTTGCACACCTATATTTTGAGTGTATATAGTAATGATTCAAAGTAGTTAAATCAGGAATAATGAGTAATTTGAGGTGCAGGGGAGAGGTGCTCAGCCTTGGTATCTAGGCTGGAATACATTCATGGAACAATAGTTTCCTATTTAAGGAAACACGCGTCCCCTGCACACTATCAACAAGAGGCTAAAAGCCTGTATAGAAGTTTTAATAGGTACAGTCAGTAGCCGAGTAGTTTTCACAGTTTTTAAATAAATTTCATTGCTTTGTTTAGCTCACAAAGTTATTCTTAAATCATCCAATTATTTCTTGACAACTTTTCTGTTTATCCAACAAACAGTAGTTTATTCATTTTATAACAACAAATCATAAATCACAATTTATTGTGGCCCAACGCATTTCGAGTATCAATTTTCACTCTTCATCAGGGGCAATGTGTTCTGTATTCTTAACATTCAATATAATTTCTATAGAAAAAAGTAATAAATTAATTATCTAATAATATGTATTCATGTTTATACTTTTGAACCAAAACAAGGTACTTCATTAGTTAGATAGGAGTACAAAAAATGGCATCATCGCATGTTTTCAACCAATAACATTAGTTTAAGAGATTTAGTCTTGTAACAAAGGATGAACTTATTCACCAAATGCTTGGGAGCCTATTGAGTTTGTAGACAATACCATCAATAGAATCGGAGTGTGATTGGTAACCTATTAAGAAAAAAAGTGGGGAATGGTGTAACAAGATCCTGTTCCTGTGCTATTTAGACATGTAAGAACTACAATGGTGACAAATTCCAAGCACCCGTGGTGATTTATGAAGTGTAGAATAAAACCTAGACTCACTTCACGATGTCATGTAGGACACCCCCAGTAGTCTTTTAAAGGCATCAGTGTGAACTGGTTGTAGTATTCTAAAAAAGAGAAATAGCATGGCTATATTATAAAGAAATAGGTCAAGCCGCCTAAGAAAAGGTAGCCTTAAAGGATACTTACAGAACAAGAAGGTGACTGCTGGTAAGAGGTAGAGTATGGGCATTCTCCATCTGCACCCGAATGCCGGATAAGAGTGGTATGTATATTTATAGTCGCGAGTGACGTCACCCGCGCATGCGTGTGATGACGTCACGTCGCGAGCTCCAAATCTGATTGGATTTAAGTGTAAACATGGTTGCGAGTGACATCACCCGCGCATGTTGCGTGATGACGTCGACGCGACCAACCTCACACGAAATAATCGTGTAGAGGGAATCATGGGAATTGAAGTTTGTTTTCCCATCGAACTGTATGTCAGACGGCAGGATCTGCTAGAACGCAGAATATGTTTTCCTACTGGGAGGCAAAAGGTGGTAGTCCGCCTCGTTTGTCTGTAGATGAATCTGTATATGTATGGACGCTCCCTAGATGCACTAAATGATCGTGTATGAGTGTTTCAGTGTGTTACTCAAGGCTTGAAATAGTTGAAAAAAAGTGTTGAAAAAAAGTGTTATTGCACATAATAAATGTCACTGTGACCAGTGGGAGAGTGGGCAATGTATGTCCACAACCTAACTAAGTGTTGTTAGTGAGATAGAATAAATATTCAACCAAATAATAATAATTTGGTGAGCAAGTAATAAAAACAAAATAAGATAAATCGCCTTAAATACAAAAGAGACTCCCATGCATTTTTCAAAAAATGGTATCAGAACACAAATAAAACTGTGTATCTAGATGAATCTGACCCATGAATGGGTGTACATTCTAAAAATCAAAGTATTATTATTTTGTTGAATATTTGCTTGACCTTTTCTTTATAATATAGCCATGCTATTTCTCTTTTTTAGAATACTACAACCAGTTCACACTGATGCCTTTAAAAGACTACTGGGGGTGTCCTACATGACATCGTGAAGTGAGTCTAGGTTTTATTCTACACTTCATAAATCATCACGGGTGCTTGGAATTTGTCACCATTGTAGTTCTTACATGTCTAAATAGCACAGGAACAGGATCTTGTTACACCATTCCCCACTTTTTTTCTTAATAGGTTACCAATCACACTCCGATTCTATTGATGGTATTGTCTACAAACTCAATAGGCTCCCAAGCATATGGTGAATAAGTTCATCCTTTGTTACAAGACTAAATCTCTTAAACTAATGTTATTGGTTGAAAACATGCGATGATGCCATTTTTTGTACTCCTATCTAACTAATGAAGTACCTTATTTTGGTTCAAAAGTATAAACATGAATACATATTATTAGATAATTAATGTATTACTTTTTTCTACAGAAATTGTATTGAATGTTAAGAATACAGAACACATTGCCCCTGATGAAGAGTGAAAATTGATACTCGAAACGCGTTGGGCCACATTAAATTGTGATTTATGATTTGTTGTTATAAAATGAATAAACTACTGTTTGTTGGATAAACAGAAAAGTTGTCAAGAAATAATTGGATGATTTAAGAATAACTTTGTGAGCTAAACAAAGCAATGACATTTATTTAAAAACTGTGAAAACTACTAGGCTACTGACTGTACCTATTAAAACTTCTATAAAGGCTTTTAGCCTCTTGTTGATAGTGTGCAGGGGACGCGGGTTTCCTTAAATAGGAAACTATTGTTCCAGACCCCTATACTGTGTCACCTTTAACAATCCATCTGTTCCTTTGATCTGAAGGTCGGTGACGCCGCACAGCCATTCTCAAACCAGTGGGTCCTGAAGAAGAGCATGTTGACCAAATACTCTGATTTGGTGCCAAAACATGTTCCTACCATTGTTTATTCTGACAGTATGAAGCAGAGAGTCCAGTGGATGACTTTAGCATCTTCCTACAAATAAGACTCCTTAGTGGAGGAAGCTCCGATTTCCATTTGATTCTTCTGTTACTACTGGCGCCGGGAGCGCTTGTTTTTTCCCTCCCCCTCCCCTTGCATCCACTTCCTGGTCCCACTCCCTACAGCCGTTCCAGCCCACCCACCCCACCCTGATTGGTTGGAAGTGGTTAGTCCTCCTGGACTACCTTCCTGCTGCACTCCAACTCGCCTCCCTAGCCTGGCAACGTGGGTGTGAGCAGTTCTGTGCCTGCCTGGGCCTTGCACTAACATCTTGCAGTAAGATCTTGTCCTGGTCCTCGGGGCCTCCATTGTTGTGTGTTTGTGTTTGATTCTTCTGTTACTGCTTGTTTCCCCCCCCCTTCCCCTTGCATCCACTTCCTGGTCCCACTCCCTCCCGCCTCCCTATCGCTGACACCTATACCAGTGCCTCCTCCAAGAAAACTCTCACTGACATCCTCTTTGTCATTCCCTCACCAGACCTATGGACCCTACATATGGTCTCTGTGCTCTCACCTTTCCATTCCTCTCCCATTAATGGTGGCCCCCGTTTGAATCCCTCCTGGCCCCCTTCCGTTCCTCTAAGTTCATCATTAATGTTTATTTGAATGGGACCATCCTGGTCCAAGACCCACCTTCACCTCTTTGATAGATGCTTCCCGTGCCTCATAAATTTCCTTTCTTCTCCTGCTGTCCCCTCTGCCCCCTCCACGGCCTCCTCGCCACCACCTGCTGTCTCCTCCTCGGCTACCTTGTCCTCTCACTCACTCTCTGCCCCCCGTTGGGCTCCTTCCACACCTCCGCAGGGCGTACCTGTGATCTTTACCCCTCCCCGGAAGTCCTTCAAGGATGGCAACCTTCTCCACATTGCCACTTTTAACTCTTGATCAGCTGTAAAACATTCCGCTGACATCTGCCGCCTTCTGCAAGAACTTGACATCGATGCGCTCGGTCTCACGGCCGGGTCTGACATGGATCGCGGCCGGCTCTGCCACAAGCTTTGACACGCTCCTCCCTGATGGCTACAAGATCCTCTCCGCACCCAGGCCCAACTCCTCTGGAGGGGGTGTAGCCCTGATCTTCCCCGAGTGGATTCCTGCCTCTGTCATACCTACGCAGGCCTACTCCTCTTTTGAATGCCTCGTCTGCAGGCTCTTTCTCTCCCCTAGCCATTTCCTTACTGTGGCTACTATCTATTGGCCAACTGGTTAGATTTCCTCCTTCCTCTCTGAGTGGGTGGACCTCTCCTCCTCACTCCTGGCCTCGACCACTTAACTCCTCCTTCTTGGAGACTTCACCATCCACCTGGATTCCCCCTGTCCACCCTCTGGACTCTTTTGAAACCTCTGCGTCTCTCTCTCCCTCACTATTCTCCCCTCTGCACCAACTCACTCTGCAGGGCACACCATGGATGTTCTGATCTCCTCAGACCTTCCCCTTTCTGTCCCTCTCACCACTCCTCTGTCCTGGAGTGAACACTTTCTCCTTTGCTCCCATCTCAACCTCTCTACCCCAGAGGCCAAGCCACTTCCATCATTGCCACCCAGCTTCTCGGTCATCCGACCCATGAAGCGCGTATCAGTTGAGGCTTTTGCCACCACTTTCACACACCCTCCCCCTTTGGCTGATTTTCACCCTGACACAGCCCTCTCCACGCTCCACTCTGCTATATCTGATACTCTTGACATCCTTGCCCCTGTCATGAGGATCCACCTGAAGCCCAAAGCCAAGTGCAACTCCTGGTATGACTCAGACCTCGTCACCCTTAAACGCAAGTGCAGGGTGGGCGAGAGGAAATGGCATGCTTCTTGTGCATCTTCTGACAAACTGGCCTGATGCCTGCTCCAAAGACAATACTGGCTCTCTGTCCTCACTAAGAAGAGAGCTCATATCTATGCCCACGTCACAGCAGCATCTAACAACTCAGCTGAATTCTTTAAAATCTGCAAGAAACTGGCCAATCCTGCCGCAGCCTCTACCTCTCCTGTCCCTTCCCAGTCCCTCTGCATGGCACTGGCTTCTCACTTCATCTCTAAAACTCAGGACTGTCCGCAATCTCCTCCTCTCCCCGCCCTCTCTCTACTCCCTGCTCTTCCTCTGGCCCTTCTGCAGCCACATCTCCTCCCTCCTTCTCTGTCTTTCCCCTGTTCTCCACATACAAGGTCTCTAGACAAGTCCGATCTATGAAAGTCTCGTCAAAACAGGTTCACCCATGTTCCTCCAAAACCATCAAGGACCACATTGACACCCTGGCTCATGCCTTGGCTGACTTCTGCAACCACTACTTCGCCACTGGAGTCTTCCCATCCCACTGAAGCACTCCCTTGTGCACCCTCTTCATAAGAAACCCTCGTCCGATCCCTCCTGCCCAGCGAACTATCACCCAATCTCCATCACTCCCTTACCTGGGCAAGCTCCTGGAGAAATTGCCCCTCTCCCAGTTTAATCTCCACACTGAATCTGTTGGTTGTCTTCTTGACCATCAGTCTGGCTTCAGAGCTGCCAGAAGTACAGAAACTGCTCTCCTGAACATCCGTGAAGACCTGCTCTCCAACCTCGACTATAACACCCCCTGTGTCCTCATCTTGCTTGATCTCTCTTCTGCCTTTGACACTGTCAACCATTATATCCTGCTAAATTGTCTCCGTGATAACCTGGTTATCACCGGTTAGGCCCTGGCGTGGCTGACTTCCTCTCTGACCGACCCTCCCTGGTCTAACTTGGGTCATTCCTCTCTGCTATCTTTTTCTCTACATGTGGTGTCCCCCAGGGGTCTAACCTCTCTCCCTGGCTGTTCAACCAATGCCTGGCACTCCTTGCCCACTGCATTGCCGCTCTCTGCCCCAACTTCCAGTGCTATGTGGATGACACTCAGCTTATTTTTAGGCTTCCTTCGGCCACATCTTCTCCGTCCCTCATCTCTGACTGTCTGTCTGCTATCCAGGAGTGGTGTGCCGCCAATGACCTCTGCCTTAATGCCAGTAAGACTGAGGTTCTCCTCATCGGCACCCTCACTCCCTCCTTTCCTGTAACCCTCTGGCCGGCCTCTCTTGGCTCTCTTCCTGCTCACACCTGCAAGGCTAAAAACCTCGGGGTCATCTTCGACTCCACACTCTCTTTCTCTCCCCACATCTCTGACGTCTCTAAGAAGTCTGTAAGAAAGGGCGTACACAGCGAAGTTAAGGTAAGTTTCCAAGTCTTTTCCAAATCTTTTTCCATCTGTCCCACCTTATAGGTGGGGCTCCTGGTTCTGAAAGGAATGGTGGAGGAGGAGCCATTCTAGCTGCAGCCATATTTTGACTTTGTCAAGGACTTGCTCAGTCAATATTATGTGTAATGTATTTAATAACTTGTTAATGTTCACCTTACCACTCTTGCTCAAATTGGAGTGTGCACAAATTCTGTCCCCCTTTTTATTTTTCACTTCTTCGTATTCAGGTATGTGTCTTTGTTGACGCTCCCTTAGCGTTGTGCAACCATAATATTTATTTCTAGTCTCTGTTGCCAGTGGGCCTTGTTTTATAAACGACGCTCACTTAGCGTTGTGTTAAAATAGAGAAATTCCTCTTCCTCCGACACTTTGAGTGGACCGCCCCCCTGAACCCAAGTGTGCTAGCTCGGCTCTCCCTCTGCCCCTCCTCACCTTCGTGATCAGCTGTGATGAAGACGGAGTGAGCGGCAGTCACAAGTGCGCAGGGATGGGCGGTCTGCCGATGCTTCAGGCGGCACTGCTGAATGCGCTTCCACCAGCGCTTGGGCCAGGCAAGCGGGAGACTCCGGAGCTCTCCGGCAGCCAAAATAACTGGGCGCAGGGGTGGCTCTGTCCTGCGCAGCGCCCCCGCGGGCACGCAAGGAAACTACCTCGTCGCCATTGTAAGAAAGGACGTACACAGCAAGGTTAAGGTAAGTTTCCAAGTTTATTTAAGCGAGCCCGCTTGCAAGATCTACCTCCTAGCCCAAGCTCCCCCAACTGTCACCCACGCGTCGCACGACCATCCCCTCTCAAACAACAACCTAAGAGAGAATGCTCAAACGACGCCGCGCTCACGAGCAAACCCATCTCTACAAAGTCACACTAACAGCTGCACCTCCTCAGAGGTATTCTTCCTTTCCTCTCCTTCGCCCAGAACCTCACTGTCTCTAGAGCTCTGGTTCTCTCAAGGCTGGACTATTGCAAGAGCCTCTTTCTAAATCTGCCTGCTTCTACTCTCCGCCCTCTGCAACTCATCCAGAACAGGACTGCGAGATTTGTCCTCGGCCTCGAGCCCAGGGATCGTATCTCTCCAGGGCTGAAATCTCTGCACTGGCTCCCAGTGGCTGCGAGGATAAAGTTTAAAACACTCTGCATCGTCCACAAGGCCTTCTGGTGCCTGGGGCCTCAAAACCTTCAACTTTCTCTTCCTAAATATCTTCCTGCTCGAGCTCTTCGCTCATCCGCCTCCAACTCCCTCAGGGTCAGTTGCTTCTCCAAGCAATGAGTTGGTGGTAGATCTCTCTCTTCGGCTGGGGTCTCCCTCTGGAACAGCCTCCCTTCCTCCCTGAAACTTAAGGATAAACAACTTCGGTTCTCGAAGCACCTTAAACCCTTCCTCTTTGCTTCTGCTTTCTCTCCCCCTCTCCCCTGCTGAATTCCTGGCTGACACTGAGACTGCACTGGTGACCTGACCACCCTTCTGGTCTCGGGCCCAAGCCCTGCCAGTTGCACGCCTGCACTGCCTCCCTAGCAACCACTGCACCTCGGGACTGTTGTCTGTATCCCTACTTACGTCTGCACTCACCCTGCACTTGCCACCTGCTGGCCATTCTTTTATTTATCTTGTTTATTTATTATCCCATGTACTGCACTTTCCGTTCTTTTATTTATCTTGTTTATTTACTATCCCATGTACTGCACTTCCCCTCCCCCTTCCCTCTCGCACTTTTCCTTTTCCCCCTTCCCTTACACTTGCGCGATCTGAATGACACCTGGCCTAGTAAGATCGCTGTCTGTCTTCCCTCCCTTGCCTCGTCGCTCCTTGAAACACCTGTGTTTAGTCGTGTTATAAATGCCATATCATATATCATATGATATCATATCATTAGGTTGAGTTCCTATCCTGCCAAGGGCAAGACTTGTCATTGGACAATACAAAATAAAATCCACCTTTCCCTTTGCCCCCATTGTGATTGTTTTCAAGAAGGTAGATTAGATTTGGAGTGCAAATAAAGCCACTTTCTTGCTTAAAATAAAGGATAAACAAAGAGGTGATGGCTGGAAGGTTTAGAATGAATCTTAACCGCTGGCATTGCTCTGGGCAACCCTCCAGACCACTGTTCTTCACCTACCAAGCCATAACAGAAGGGGAAAGACCATATGCAAATCAGGCTTGGCCCCACCCCAAAAGGGGCAGTCCAGCTGCTAGGTCACAACCCTTCTGCAAGAGACCACAAGCATCCCCAAACATGTTTCACCCTTGTTGGGGTTCATCAGTGCGGAGTAGCTTGGGTCTCTAGGTCCAGCAGGCACGGGACCCACGTCTGGGCATACCCGTCCCACTCAGGGTGACAAAGCAAAAACAAAGAGGTGATGGCTGGAAGGTTTAGAATGAATCTTAACCACTGGCATTGCTCTGGACAACCCTCCCGACCACTGTTCTTCGCCTGCCAAGCCATTACAGAAAGGGAAAGACCATATGCAAATCAGGCTTGGCCCCACCCCAAAAGGGGCAGTCCAGCCCGAACTGCTAGGTCACATCCCTTCTTCACAAGACTACAAGCATCCCCAAACATGTTTCACCCTTGTTGGGGCTCATCAGTGAGGAGTAGCTTGGGTCTCTAGGACCAACAAGCACGGGACCCACGTCTGGGCATACCCGTCCCACTCGGGGTGACAAAGCAAAAATAAAGAGGTGATGGCTGGAAGGTTTAGAATGAATATTAACCACTGGCATTGCTCTGGGCATCCCCCAGACCACTGTTTTGCCTGCCAAGTCATTATAGAAGGGGAAAGACCATATGCAAATCAGGCTTGGCCCCACCCCAAAAGGGGCAGTCCAGCCCGAGCTTCTACGTCACATCCCTTCTGCACGAGACCACAAGCACCCCCAAACAAGTTTCACCCTTGTTGGGGCTCATCAGTGAGGAGTAGCTTGGGTCTCTTGGCCCAGCAGGCACGGGACCCACGTCTGGGCATACCCGTCCCACTCGGGTTGACAAAGCAAAAACAACGAGGTGATGGCTGGAAGGTTTAGAATGAATCTTAACCACTGGCATTGCTCTGGGCAACCCTCCAGACCACCGTTCTTCGCCTGCCAAACCATTACAGAAGGGGAAAGACAATATGCAAATCAGGCTTGGCCCCACCCCAAAAGGGGCAGTCCAGCCCGAACAGCTGGGTCACCTCCCTTCTGCACGAGACCACAAGCATCCCCAAACATGTTTCACCCTTGTTGGGGCTCATCAGTGAGGAGTACCTTGGGTCTCTAGGCCCAGCAGGCATGGGACCCACATCTGGGCATACCCGTCCCACTCGGGGTGACAAAGCAAAAACAAAGAGGTGATGGCTGGAAGGTTTAGAATGAATCTTAACCACTGGCATTGCACTGGGCAACCCTCCAGACCAATGTTCTTCGCCTGCCAAGCCATTACAGAAAGGGAAAGACCATATGCAAATCAGGCGTGGCCCTACCCCAAAAGGGGCAGTCCAGCCCGAACTGCTAGGTCACATCCCTTCTGCATGAGACCACAAGCAGCCCCAAACATGTTTCACCCTTGTTGGGGCTCATCAGTGAGGAGTAGCTTGGGTCTCTAGGCCTAGCAGGCACGGGACCCACGTCTGGGCATACCCGTCCCACTCGGGGTGACAAAGCAAAAACAAAGAGGTGATGGCTGGAAGGTTTAGAATTAATCTTAACCACTGGCATTGCTCTGGGCAACCCTCCAGACCACTGTTCATCGCCTGCCAAGCCATTACAGAAGAGGAAAGACCATATGCAAATCAGGCTTGCCCCCACCCCAAAAGGGGCAGTCCAGCCAGAACTGCTAGGTCACATCCCTTCTGCACGAGACCACACGCATCCCCAAACATGTTTGGGGCCTTGTTGGGGCTCATCAGTGAGGAGTAGCTTGGGTCTCTAGGCCCAGCAGGCACGGGACCCACGTCTGTGCATACCCGTCCCACTCGGGGTGTCTCTACCCCTTAGGTTTCTGATAGCCAGTGTTTCTTTGGCATAGTTTGGGTTCAGTTGTTCATTTTTACAAAGAATTGTTTTAAAACACCGGCTTCTGGTAGTGGTGAGTACTGGTATTGCACCCATTTTTGACAGCTGTCTATCTTTAAAAGGGGATTCAGCTTGATAGCATGTGATTATTGCTGACATTGTATTGATGTGGATTCTTGCAGTAGAATAATGTGGAACACCCAACAAGAAGGTTGGATCTTTTTGGTGATTTGTGAGCCATGATTTTAGCCCATTTTTTGACAATCAAGAAATGGATTCCCACACAGCTCTGTGTTGCTTTTGGCAATCAGCATTGCTTTTTCCAAGTGGTTTCAGGCTACTGTGGGGGTAGCCCAATGGTGTTTTTTGGCAGTGGTCTCCTGTGCTCACTAATATAGGCAAAAGTGGATGGCAGCCTATCTTTCAGAATTATACTGCACATTTTTTTGGATGGTTTTGATGAGCAGCATGCTTTCCAGTGGTCATTCTGATGTTTCTGCTGCCAGCAATGCACAGTACTGTTGCAGGGCTCGGATGAGTGGGTTAATACATCCCATAATTCCCCCCTCTTGCGATGGCCGTTGATCTTTCATCGATGGAACTTCGCAAGACTGGGATGTCCGCATCATCTCTCCAGATTCCACGAATGGCACAGCTCAGCATCTTTTCCTCCATCAGTGGTGGATCGATCGGTTCTCCTCGCCAGTCGTGATGGGAGTATTGAGCGATACCCCGGGCCCCTCGGATCTTTGCTCCCATTCCCGGTCGTCCTACTTGGTCAGTCTCCATGGTTTATCCATGGATGACAAAGCAACAAGGCAACAACATATTCATAGACATTTCCCCACCACTATTAATGTAGTGGGGCGGGCATATACATTTTGTAAATCAGGAGACATTTGCATTCTTATTATTGTAATTTACAGACTATGTGTGGAATGGTTTTAGAGTTGGAATTTTATTGATCTGGAGAAGCCCCCTCTGGGGTTCCAGAGGACTCCTCCCGTTGCTGCAGAGTGTGCCTGGGATGGCAACACTTTAGCTGATTAAAATGGACCCACTTATCTTTCCCCTCCGCCAAACGGTCTTGAGTGTTGCAGATCTTGTAGGCGACTGGTGAGATCTGGTCTACAATTTCAAAAGGTCCCTTCCAGATAGGCAGTAATGTCCAATGTTTGGCCTGGTTCCTTTGGAAATTGTATAGATAAATCTGGTCTCCTACATTGTATTCTTTCCTAGTAGTCTTCAAGTCATAGTGGGTCTTCATGCCTCATGAGTTGTGGAGGCATTGATCAATGTCTGCTCTTGGGTCCTGTAAAGCAGATGCTGGGGAAGCACCATCCTGCGTCCAGTCATCAGCTCAAATGGTGACATTTTAGTTGCAGATGAAGGGGTAGATCTGATGGCCATTAGGACAAGAGGTAATTGGATATCCCAACTTGGCCCAGAATCTGCCACAAACTTGTTTAAGATGCTCACAATGGTTTTGTTGTAACGTTCTACTGCTCCACTAGAGGCTGGCCGGTAAGCAATATGTAGCTTCCTTTTAACTCCCAGTATCTCCCACATCTTTGTCATTACTTCGCTGGTGAAATAGCTACCTCTGTCTGACTCAATCCTTTCGGGTAGTCCAAAACATGAAAAGATGTGGTTGATCATCAGGGCAGCTGCTGTTTCTGCCTTGCAGTTTGGGGCCGGGAGACATTCCACCCATTTAGTAAACAAGCATGTCACAGCCAACATGAATCAGAGGCCCTATAAAGTCGACTTGCAAATCTGACCATGGCAGTGTCATCCCCCTCTTTTGGATAGGCGCACGGTATGTGAGGCATGTTGGCTGAAATTGTGCACACACAAGACACCCCTTCAAGTATTGGTGGATGTCCTGCCCCATATGTGGCCAGTATGCAACCTCTCTTAAGATTTCAAGTGTTGTATGAAACCCCCTATGACCGGCTGCGGCCCCATCATGGCCGTGACTTAACATCAGGCTTCGGAATGAGGTAGGAACCACCCACTGATCATGGCCAGCTTGGGATTTCCTTACCAACAAACCGTCTTGGATTCGGAACATTTTTGGACATTTCATCAACACTCTGAGGTCCTCTTTCCCTATGTAATCGGTATCCGTCAGGGGAAAGTTCTCAGGGTCCTTAATGGGTTGGTAAAATGTACTAATTATTGGATCCCCTTTCTGAGCCGTAACCAGTATCTGGGGTCTCCTTACTCCATTGTGCAGTTGAAAGATCATTGTGAGCATTTGTCTGGGACCTAGTGATAGCAGTGACCTGGATTTCCCCCAACAGGGACTCAATCTCAATTAGATACCCTTGGATGGCCCCAGTTTTGGCTAGCTGATCAGCTAAGTAATTTCCAGTTTTGTCTGGTCCCTCTACTTGGGAATGACCCTTGATCTTTTTCCAGTAGATGGTCATCCCATTCGAGGTAACCAGATCATCAATATTTTGGATTAACTTCCCATGTTTCAAGGGCTTGTTATTAGCACATAGCATGCCTCTGGTTTTCCAATTAACCAGGTGCTCCACGAACCCGTTCTGTACATAATCCGAATCTGTGATTATGACCAGTTTGTGGAGTTGATGTTGGACAGCAGTGAGGATGGCTTGATGCACAACCATCAACTCTGCCACTTGACTACTTCGGGGACCAATCTTGTACCCAGCGGAGGGTTCTGGGGACTCATTCACCCATGCATTCCCTATGCCGGACACAATTTCTTTTTCCCCGTTGTTGTCAACATGGTAAGAGCATCCATCCACATAGACAGTGGGCATTCCCCCACACTTGTCTTCTTCAAAGACTTTGTGTGGGGAATTAAGGTATGCCTCCATGTTGTCCTTGATTTTTAGACTTTCGTCCTCAAGACAGTTTTCTCTGGCACAATCATGCAAGTCAGCCAGACCTTGCGCGAGGGGACTCTTCTTGTTTTGGCCATGTCTGACCTCCACAGGAAAGCCTTGCATTGACAGAATCCAGGAAGTAATTTGGGAATTACTCACATTTCTGGCCCGGATTCTGTCACTTTGGAGATATTGCAGAGGCTGGTGTGGAGTCTCCACTATGGTGTGTTCCCCCTGGATAAATGGGCGGTAATTCTTCAATGCCCACACCATTGACAGGAGTGCCTTCTCACACTCGTTGAATTTTTCCTCCACATAGGATAAAGTTTTACTCGCATAGGAGATTACTTTATTGACCTTGTCATGCTTTTGGTATTATACTGCAGTCAAGCATGTATTAGAGAACCCTGTCTCCAGGAAGAACTCCTTCTTTCTGACAGGGTAAGCTAGGCAAGGCGCTTGTGAGAGGCTTCTTTTGAGCTGTCTTACTGCCTCGGATTGTTCTGGACCCCATTCCCACTTGACCCCCCCTTCAAAAGATGAATCAGGGGTCTGGTGATCTCTGCGTAGCCCTCAATGAACTTTCTGCTGTAATTAGTTAGTTCAAGGAGGCTCCTTAGTTCCTGCAGAGTTGTGGGGTCTTTCAGTTTCTGGAGTGCTTCCACTTTCTTTTCCTAGTGACAGAGACCCTGAGGAGTAATCTCATGCCCCAAGAAATTAGCACAGGTTCTACACCACTGTGCTTTCTGAAAGGAAAGTTTAGCTCCGGCGGCCCTCAACTGGGTCAGAACATAACGGATCTCCGCTATATGTCCCTCCACAGTTGAGCTTTTGATGAGGACATCATCTACATAAGCCAGGTTACCCCTCTCACCCAGGTCGGGCATGGCCTTATGTGGGAAAATGTTGAACTCATTACCGGAGTTGAGGTATCCGAAGGGAGTCCGGGTCCATGTGTACTACTGGCCCCCAAAGGTAAAAGCCAGCTTGTATTGGGCCTCCCTACTGACAGGCACAGTCTAGTATCCATTGGTCAGGTCTATTGCAGTGAATGCCTGTGACTCCTGGATCTGGGCCAGCCCCTGGTCAATGTAGGGAAGAGGCCATCGGGAAGTATGGACCCGTTTGTTGAGCTCCCTAAGGTCGGCGCAGAGTTTCCACTGGCTGTTTGGCTTCAATATCCCCAGCACCGGATTATTGAAGGTGCTGTGGACTGGACGGATGATCCTGCGGGACTCAAGGTTCTTAATTATTTCAGTAAGGGACTCCATTGATGTGAGAGGCAAGCAATATAGCTTCACAAACACTGGAGTCATACCCGGGTCTGCGGGAATTGTTGTGTGGATGTTGGTGCGACCACAGTCATATCAGTCCACCGCAAAGAGATCTTGAAAATCCAAGAAAACTTGTTTCAGCTTTTGCTTCTGCTCCAGAGTCACACAGGCATCAGCTAGGTTGACTCTCTCTTCAACCATCTGCCTGAAGCCGGGAAAGACTTCTGGTTTCGCTATCTCTGCGGCCTCCTCCAGCTGGGTGTAGAAGTCCCTGGTCAGAGTGCTGATTTGGACTGGTGGCTTCAGGTGGGAAAGGCAGCCCTCATGGACCCGCAAAATCACCTCATCCCTCCTGAAGTCACAAGTCACATCTTCCTTACCATAAGGGCAGAAAGTGTACACCAGGAAGTTCCCCCCATGCCGGGTAAAGATCCTGTCTGGTGTTGTATTGTCATCACTGTCACTGTCAAAACAGTCCTTGGGGATTGGTCCTAACAGTTCATTTCCTAACTCAATGGAAAAATGTCGGTCATCAACCGCCATTCCAATAATGGTGCCTGCGGCTAGAGTGATACTCTTTAAGTCACTGTTATCCACCTCTATTGGAAAGGTGTCATTTTCTATATTGACTAATGGTGTTCGGTTTACCCCCAACCCTTGCTGTTGGAGAGAAGCATTTAGATGAATATAAGCATCAGGATTTTTCCATATCTTTCCTCTTTTAACTTTCACTCCCAGGGAGAATTGTCAGGTCCTTTCTGGGACGGTGACTTCCTCTCCAATCTGAATTTAAACTGTATAAGGTAGCAATTGAGCTGACCTAAATGCTTTTTCTGGATCATCAAAGCCCATGGGATTATCTGCTAATCGGGACCAAGCTTTGAAGTTTATTAGGTCCAAACTAATGGCAAAGCGATTGAGAATGTCACTGCCTAAGTGAAAGGCAGCAGTGACGTCTCGCACGACCCAACAATTATGGACTATGCTCTTGTTGCCAATGGAGATTTTGAGCATACACCTGCTTGGCAGGAGATGTTTGGATTTGGGTGCTTTCAGATCCATTTCCCATTTGTCTATCAGTTTGAATGTGGGAATGGCTGGATCTTTTGGGAGTTGGCAGAACATGGCTTCGCTGATGAAGCTCTTACCGTTGTTCACACACACTCGGGCGAGAACAGAGTCCTTCCCATCATTTAACTGAACAGGGATGAACAACTGCTCTCCAATTTGCTGAATATAAGCCAGGCTCTGAGCTGATTTCTCATCTTTCTGGACTATAGGAGTGGGAATGTCTAATTGTGGATTGGTAAAGAATTTCAGAGTGTTTCCTTCCAGTGTGGAATACCACCTTAAAATGGAAGGAAGGTTGATTTTCAGAAATAGAGAGGACCCCCCATCACCAGTCTGTTGTCCTACTGCTATTACTGTCACGTCTGCAATTTGGTTGTTCTGGAAGTGAAATTCTACTTGGTCAGATTTTTGTTCAACCACGTGGCATGTGCCTTTTAAACTAACATTGTTGACACTCTGTTTTAATTTTATTGGTCGGCTAGTCTGGGTCCAGAGGACCTTGTTTACGCAATCTATTAGGGGTGACAACCTTCTCAGGAGGTCATTCCTGTCATGATCTCTGCTTCCAAAAGGTCAGGGTTTTCCCAACTCCCTTGGAAGCAGATCCATAACCCAGGTTCCGAGTGCCAACCAGTCCCAATTGGGACCTTTTGGACCCAGTCCTGGCGCCAGTGGCACCAGGCTCATAAATATGCCCAGTCCCAGCGCTGGAAGCGCCGGGCTCATAATGCTTGGGTGGACTTACCTGCAGCAGACCATGCTGCTTACTTGCCTGCCAGTTGAGCCTCTGATCCTCTTCTGTTTGGAACTACTTTTCCTGTTGGGTGGGGCTGGAGCCACTCCCTAGATTCAGAACACTGGAACTCTTCTGGAAGGCAGGAACTCTTTTTTTACCAGGAACTCTTTTCGTACTTAGGCGTGGCTGTGGAAGGAGACACCTAAGCACTACAGGAGGCTATTTAAACCACACCCGGTGGATGAATCTTGCTTTGCGTTATTCTGCACCCTCTGCAGCAGAACGCTCATCGTGTCTTCTGCATCCGGTCCTGGGCCTAAGGAAAAAGGCTTACCATCCTGAATCCAGTCTTCAGCAACACCTATAAAGACAAGAAAGAACAGGTTAGCATTCCGGCATCTGAAAGGCAAAGGCTTACCTACTCTTCGTGCGCTCCGGAGGTCTTCACACTGCATTCCGGCATCTGAAAGACAAAAGCTTACCAACTCTTCGCACGCTCCGGAGGCCGTCGGCGCTGCATCTCGCATCTGAAAGACAAAACAAGGTGCGTTTAAAGACATTGGGGAACTTTAATACTCACGTGCCATTACTCCTTTCCACATCTAACCCAGTGGGTATCCCGGCACCCTGCAGCCGCTCCGAACTTGTACCTGCAAAATAAAAAGACAGTTAGAGCGCTTTGTGAAGCTGGCAACAAGCGCTTACTTACGTGCTTCCAGGCGCTTCTATTCATCACACGGGCTCCATCTTCAACTCACTTCAGCCCGTCATCCGCCATCGCCGGAACCCTGCAAAACAAGAGACATCATTATTAAAGACTTTAAAGACATTTGAGTTACTCGAAACTTACCGTTCATGCAGTAAACGACGGACAGCAGTCCTCTGAAGTCAAGAGGCCTGCGCTACCTATCCAGTGAAGAAACTGGCTACAGCACCCTGCCCCGAGGCAGATGGAGAGCTCGGCATTCACTTACCTAAGGTGAGAGCGTTAACCTGTGGGGGTCTACAGGAGAGGAGAAGAGGAAAGAGATAGGGACACCCCAATAACCCCAGTTCATTAACCCCGTATTTTCTATCTGAAGACATCTTACTCTGCACGTCAGGCATACAGGGCACAGAGGTCCAGCCCAAAGTGCCAATCGGGTGCTGCACATCACCTTTGAAGATACGGTAGTCGCCCAGTCAAGACCGGCGCCTCTGCGAGAATTAGGTGAGCGTTACAGAACGCAAAGCCTACCGCAAAACTCTCGCCCAGGCGCTATGGAAACCTCGGATACTGACCACCTAGCCCGGTTATTTGGGGAACTAAGGGCAGAAGTGCATGCAGCTCGTCAGGAAACGAACGCTCTAAGAAGGGAACTAATTATTTCCAAGGAGAGAACAGATGATCTTGCTAGACAATTGCTACAGTCACAAGCCGGACAGACCCCGCTACCCGCATCAGGGGCAAATCTTCCTTCAACATCCTCTATGAATCCAGTGCAGATCAACCTACCTGGGAATGTACCTCTGGCTCCGCCCGAATGATTTTCTGGTGACCCAAAGAGGTTTGCGGTATTTATCAATCAGTGCCGGTTGCACTTCTTATGCCGGCCAGCAGCCTTTCCAACTGATCAAGCTAAAGTAGCTTTTGTACTTTCGTACCTTAGTGGCAATGCGGCAGACTGGTCGATCCCTCTAGTTAATCAAGATGATCCGGTTCTCCATGATTTTCAAGCCTTTCAGCTTAGTATGGAAAAACTGTTCGCAAGACATGCACAGGGGCAGGCCTTGGACAATGAGCTTCTTTCGTTGCGACAGGGTAATCAAGACCTTTTGGCTTATATTGCATCTTTCAATAGACTAATAGTGGAAACTCAATGGCCTGAGGACAAAAGGATTACGCTGTTTTATAGAGGTCTACGTGGAGAGCTCAAAGACGTTTTAGCCCAAGTAGTGAATCCCCCACAAGACTGTTCGGATTATATAGAGTTGGTCGTTCAAATAGATCACAGACTGCAGAACAGGAAGGCTGATCGTTCCAAGTTTGATGCTCGAGTATTTTCCAAACCGCCAACTCCTTCCAAAGGAGTAGACTCCGGGGAACCCATGCAAATAGGGGGTCTGAAAGGTCCTCTAACACAAAGGGAGCGGGAAAGGAGAAAACAGTTGCAATTATGCCTATATTGCGGAAACTCAGGGCACTTTCTTCGAGACTGTCCGGTGAAACCTGCCAAGAAGGCAGTAGGAGCTGCAGTTACCACAGTTACAAACTCTGAGCAGGGAAACGACCTCGCCCGACAAGAATAGAGGTCCTCTTGCCGAGCGTGAAAACCAGTTCTGTGACCTCGCATTTCGTGATACCTATGGTCCTCATTAGCCCTGATAATCCGGGTCGATTACATGCAATTGAAGCTTACGTCGACAGCGGTGCCATCGGCAATTATGTGGATCATGAAATGGTTTTGAGGATGAATCTAACTCTTTGTCCCAAGGCTGTAAAGGACGTCATTACTACGGTGGATGGTACGGAGATAGCCTCCGGTCAGTAACGCACACCACTCAAGAGGTGACGCTAGTAAGTCAAGATGGACACCATGAGAAGATCGTGTTCGATGTGATCAAGGCCCCTCAGTTCCAGATTATTCTAGGAATACCTTGGTTAGAGAAACACAATCCTCTGATCGATTGGCGAGCAAGAACGGTCCAGTTTCCAGAATGTGTCTCTACGTGTCACCCTCCACCTGGTGTTGCACTGGCAGCAATTTCTTCAGAGACTCCCCAGTTACCTCCCGAATACCTAGAATACCAAGATGTTTTCCGGAAGGAGCAGGCTAACTCTCTACCTCCTCAAAGGTCTTATGACTGCCAGATAGACCTGATACCTGGATCTACTCCTCGTTGTAGTAGAATTTATGCCCTCACCGAGCCTGAGAACCTTCACCTTCGACAATACCTGGATCAATACCTGGCAAATGGGTTTATTCGTCCCTCCAAGTCCCCTGCCTCTTCAGCTTTGTTCTTCGTTCCAAAAAAGGAAGGAGACCTTAGAACTTGTATCGATTATCGCTCCCTGAACCAGATCACCGTTAAGAATAGATATCCGTTACCTTTGATCCCTGAAATCCTGGACCAAGTCAGAAAAGCATGCATATATACAAAGCTGGATCTTAGAGGAGCTTACCACTTGGTACGAGTAAAAGAGGGCGATGAATGGAAGACGGCCTTCCGCACCAAGTATGGGCTATTTGAATATCAGGTCATGCCCTTCGGACTTTGCAATGCCCCCGCCGCCTTTCAATATTTTATGAACGATGTCCTCAGAGAGCTCATAGATGTGTGTGTTGTTGTTTACATCGACGACATTCTCGTTTATTCTTCATCGGAATCTGAACATCGGAAACACGTGAAAATGGTCCTCGAAAGATTGCGTCAACACAAACTTTTCGCTAAGTTGGAAAAATGTGTTTTAAACGTGACTGAAGTTGAATTCTTGGGATTCATATTATCACCTGGCGGAGTGCTTATGGATTCAAAGAAGGTCGATGCAGTTCTCAAATGGCCATCACCATCCTCCGTAAAAGGTGTGCAAAGCATGTTAGGCTTCGCTAACTTTTACCGCAGGTTTATCCCCGAGTTCTCTCGAATAGTCCAGCCCATCACTGCCTTGTTAAAGAAAAACAAACCTTTTGAATGGTCTACCGAGGCGGAACAAGCTTTCCATGATTTGAAGACTAAATTTATCTCTGCACCAATCTTAAAACACCCTCGCCCAGAACTCCCCTATATCGTGGAAACTGATGCTTCAAGCCTTGCCATGGGGGCAGTTCTATCACAAAAGGACCCGGTAACCAATCAGTTGCATCCCGTGGCATTTTGGTCCCACAAATTCTCGCCTCCTGAAGTCAATTACACGATTACTGACAAGGAACTTCTGGCTATCAAGTCTGCCTTTAAGGCTTGGCGGCATTATCTGCTGGGGGCCCGACACACCGTTACTGTGATTACGGATCACCGAAACCTGCAATATTTGAAAACCGCAAAACCGCAAAAGCCCAATCCTCTAGACAACTCCGTTGGGCATTATTCTTTGCCGAGTTTGACTTCATAATTACCTATCGACCTGGTACCAAGAACGGTAAAGCCGATGCCCTTTCTAGGATGGGAGTGGAAAAACACTTGATTAACCCTAAACCTGTACCAATCATTCCCCAATCATTACACCCAAGAATTCTGGGTGTAATCACCACAGAATCCATAGAGGAAGTTAAGGATAAAGCCAGGCAACTTGTAACTCCAGCAGACATACAGAATTGGCATCTGCAGGGAAAGGACTTTGCAGTAAAGGACAACTTATTGTATTTCCAAGAACGATTATACCTACCCAGCACAGATTTACAGAAAAAAGTAATCTCTTGTTATCACGACTCTTTAATGGAAGGTCATCCCGGTATAGCCAAGACCTCAGAAAAGATCAAGCGCTACTTCTGGTGGCCGTCTTGGAAAAAAGATATCAGAGACTTTATAATGTCCTGTGGAGTATGCGCCCAAAACAAGAGTCAAAAGGAAAGACCAGCAGGCCTCTTACGCCCTATTGACATCCCACCTCGCCCTTGGCATACGCTTTCTATGGACTTCATCACCGATCTACCTCCATGCTCCGGATACAATACGATTCTAGTAATCGTGGACTTATTCTCCAAGATGGCGCATTTCATTCCGCTCAAAGGCTTGCCAACAGCAGCAACTCTGGCCCGAGAATTTCTCGAAAACATCGTCCGACTGCACGGTTTTCCTTCGGTTCTAATTTCGGATCGAGGTAGTCAATTTATTTCTCATTTTTGGCGAAGTTGCTGTCGGTCGGCTCAAATTGATGTGAGACTATCGACCAGTCACCACCCTCAGACCGACGGACAAACCAAGAGGACCAATCAAACTCTGGAACAGTATTTACGCTGCATGCTGCAACAAACTGAAAAAACTTGGAAAGATATCCTTTGGATAGCCGAGTATGCCTACAATAACTCTGTCCATTCGGGAACTGGGAAAACCCCGTTTTTTCTTTTGTACGGCAGTCACCCTCGAAACTCGGAGTTGGATCCCCTCCAAGATCTTGAAACACCAGCAGTAGACTACCTGCATTCTACAATCACCCAAGCCTTTAAGGAAGCTGTTTCTCACCTTCAAAGGGCTAAAGAACAATACAAGAAAGGAGCAGATCAACATCGGAAGGAAGCCCCTCACTATCAAGTAGGGGATCAAGTCTGGTTATCCACCAGATATCTATCTCTAAAAGGGCCACGCACATTCAACCCAAGATACCTTGGTCCCTATTCCATCACTACCATAGTAAACCCAGTAGCGGTCAAGTTGGACTTGCCCCCGCACATGAAGATACATCCGGTCTTCCACGTCTCTCTATTAAAACCCGTGCAACCTCAAACCCGACTAACCAAATCTCCAAAACCTATCCTAGTTTGTTTGTTTGTTTGTTTGTTTGTTTATTTAATATAGCGCAAAACCAAACCCGCAGGTAGCCGGGCGCAAACATTACAAGAATACTTGAGAGCTTGGTTACAGTGACAAACACAGAAGTAAGCGGTAGGAGCAGATTCAGAAACATTATAGATTGCATGTGTTGGACAGTTAATGCCAGATGTTGGAAACAGAAAGAGAGTGGAAGGTGGTACAGTTCAGTGAGGTGTGCAGTAAGAGAGAACTAGTGCGGTTGATTGTCAAGTGTCGGAAGCAAGAAGGAGCTGAGTGGTGGTCAGCCGCAGTTTGTAGCTGGGTACTGGCAGTGGGGGTAGGGGTACCTAGGGACAAGTTAGCAGGGCATAGTCAAGAGGGTGTCTCTCAGGCGAATGGAAATGTTGCGGAGGGGGATCACCTTAGATGTCGTTAGATCGTAGCCATAAGAGTGCCTTGCGTCTGAGACTTGGGTAAGGTTGGTCCTTTCTGAGTTCTAGGGGGAGTTTGTTCCAAGTTTGGGCCGCTGTGACTGGAAAGCTGGCGCCGCCAGCTGTGCTTTTTTTATATCTGGGCACCAGCAGGGTGAAGGCGTTAGATATTCTTGTGGGGCGATTAGAGGTTCTTTTGTTGATTCTGTTAACTAGGTAGGGGGGAGCTATATTGTTGAGGCATTTGGATGTGAGTGAGATAGTTTTGAGGGTGATCCTGTCATTAATTTTGAGCCAGTGGATGTTCCTTCTGGCGGTGGAGACATGGGCTCTGTTGGGTAAGTTTAATGCTACTCTAAGAGCGTTATTTTGGAGAGTTTGGAGTTTGTTGAGGCTATACTTGTTAGATCCAGCATATAGGGCATTGCAATAGTCCAATCTAGATATGATAAGTCTATTAGCTAGGGTAATACAGCTGGCCTCCGTTAGGAATGGTCTACATGCTCGGATCAGTTTACAAGTATAGGCAGTGGAGGAGGCTAGGGAATTAGTTTGTTGCTTGAAGGTGAGTGCTGAGTCCAGATAGACCCCAAGGGTTTTGACTGCGGGCATCACTTTGATGACATTGTTGTCAATGTTAAATGAGGCGTAGTTGGGGTCTAGTTTTTTAATTGCTGTCTCTGTGCCGAGGATCAGAATCTCTGTTTTGTCGTCATTCAGACAGAGGCCGTGGGATGCCATCCATGCCTGAATGAGGAGGTATATCTTATTTACCAAAGCTGAGTCTTCCAAGAAGTTGCCCGAAAGGGGGATGAGGATCTGAGTGTCATCTGCATAGTTAGTGTAGATGACACCCAGTCTATCCAACTTGTCAAACAAGGGTTTGGTAAAGATGTTATACATAGTAGGAGACACACATGATCCCTGGGGGACACCGCAGCAGACTTGTATGGGATCAGCAGATGCAAGGGGGGAGAAGACTCTCATAGTCCGGTTAGCAAGGAAGGATTGAACCCAGGTTATGGCATCGCTTGAGAAATGGGCAGCAGAGCCGAGGTGATTGCATAAAACTGCATGATCTACCAGGTCGAAGGCTGCCGATAGGTCAAGGAGGAGTAGCATAGCTGATTTTCCATTATCCTTCAACTCGTCAATTTGAGTCTTGAGGTCAATCAGGGCTGTTTCAGTGCCGTGGAGGGGTCGGAAGCCAGATTGTCGTGAGCCAAGTAAGTTATTGGATTCAAGGTAGTCCTGGATTTGCAGGTAGGCTGCCCTGTCGATGATTTTAAGTAGAAATGGGACGGTGGTGATGGGTCTATAGTTTGTCGGGATGGAAGGGTCGAGAGTTTGTTTTTTTAGCAGGGGTAGGACCCAGGACTGTTTAAGGTTATTGGGCACTAGGTTAGTCTTGAAGGAGGCGTTGATCAGTTTTGAGATGAAGGGAGCTAGGTCTCTCGCTGCATCTTTTATAATTTGAGGAGGGCAGCTATCGCCTTTACAATTGGATGGTTTTAGGGAGAGTATGATTTTTTCTGTCTCTAGTATGGTTATTTGTTTGAAGCTGAAGGGGTGTGGAGTGTTAGCGGCCTGGTTAGGGGCGGGCTGTGCCTTGGGGGTGGGCTCAGGTGGCACTAGCAAGGCGGCTTTTTTAATTGCAATTTTAGTTTGGAGAGAGCTGATTTTTCCTGCTAGGGCGTTTTGTATGTTAGTGCACCAGAGTTTATTTTTGGGGATATTGTCTGTTTGTGGTATGGGCGATTCCATTTCCCGCAGGATGGAGAATAATTCCTTAGTATTCGATTTGGCTTTGGTTATCGTGTCGTTGTAAGTGGTTTTTTTTGTACTAATGATTTCCTTTTTATATTGTTTGGCAAGGGTGGCTAATTTGATTTTGTTCTCCTCAGAGGGCGAATGTCGCCATATAGATTGCAGTTTTCTTTTTTGAGTTCTGAGGTCTTTCAGTTGGGGTGTGAACCAGTTATTCAGGTGGGAGAGTTGTTTGCCTTTACGGATTTTGGTGGGGGCAATCAGATCTAATGCCATGGTCATGGTATTATTATAGGTTTCCACAAGTAAGGTCGGGTCTGTAATGTTGTCTATGTTATTGAGGGTGGGGAGGAGATGTGGAAGGAGTTGTTCTGCTGAAATTTCTTTTTTACTTCTAGTGGGGTGTGGCGGGGCCATTACTATAGGTTTAGGGTGGTTAAGGTCAAGTGCGGCAGAGAATGAAATTAGATGGTGGTCTGTCCATATTTGCGGGGCTATATTAGTGATTCTAGTGTTGCAGTTCAGGTCCGCAACCCAGTCAAGAGTTCTGCCTTTGGAGTGGGTGGGGGTGGTGACTTTTTGCGTTAGTCCGTAGTCATGCAGTAGTGCAGCGACAGATGTGGCATGTTTGTCGTTGCAGTCGTTAAAACCAAGGTTGAAATCTCCTAATAGTAGGATTTGCGTATGGTCTTTTGTATTATTCGTTAGGATGCTGGTTAGTTCGTCCTCGAAGGTGCCTAATGGTCCAGGTGGTCTGTAGATCACATGGATGGTAAGAGTGCGGTTGCATGAAAGTTGGAGTTTGGCAGTGAGGAGTTCACAAGACTGGAGTGGCGTGGTAGTGGCTAGACGGATAGGCAGGTTGGCTTTGTGGATAATGGCAAGGCCACCTCCTTTAGTGTTGGGTCTGTCAGCTCTTAGCAGTTGGTAGCCGTCTGGTATTGCTAGCATAAAGGCGGGGCCAGCAGCCTCATGGAGCCAGGTTTCAGTAATGCATAGTACATCTAGGTTCTCGTTTGTTAGAGTGTCTGAGATCTCGGTAGCGTGGGCAACCATTGATCTGGCATTAATGAGGGCGGCAGTTAGTGGCAGGGTGCTAGTTGGTAAGGTGGTAGCGGGTTGTATTTTTTTGTTTGAGGTTGTGGCTTGTGACAGTGGCTGCTTGGAGGGTAAGGCGCCTGGTGTCAGTGGAGCGGGCTTGGGGTGTTGAGATCGTTTGTTGGTTAGGTTGGTTTGGTTGGTATAGCCCCTAAAAGTGTGATAGGATGAAGGTTCATGTAGCTGGGATAGTCTAGCCCTTAGTCTCATGTTTCTGTCTTTGGGTGGGCACGTGGCAGAGGGTGCAGGAGTCATGATAGTAAGGAGGCTCAGTACTAATGTGGTAGTGGCAGGCTTTGAAGACGCTAGAAGCATGATTTTAAACTGCGGTACGCTACTGGCACAGTCAGGTTAGGTGGGGTGGTCCAGGAGGGCAGGAACGGTTAGGTTCTGGGAAAGCTAGGGAGCAACCTAGGGTACCAGGGAATGTCAATGTGGCTGGCGAGCAGCGGGAGGCAAGAGCTCAGATGAGCGACCAGGAGGTGCAACACATTACAGTGAGGTCTAGGAGCGACCTTAGGGCACAACACAATCAGAGTGGTCTGTAGCGACCATAAGGCACAACACAGTCAGTGGTTATTAGGACCCTGAGAGCATATGCAGACAGGGCATACCTCGATTCGAAGTTCAAAAATATGGTTAGAATACAGGCGAATGCTAATATCACAGATGGGGAGTTGGAGGGACCAGGATAGAACAGCGTAGTCTGCAACTAGGTCAGCTATGCAACAACACACTAAGCAAATTACCTAGGGTCAAAGCACAGTTAGGTATCTGCGTGTTAGCGCACTGAGAGCAGCGGGTCATTGGAAGTGCAGAGTTAACGTTGGACCGTAGTTAGTGGAGGCTGAACCAATGGAAGAAGCATACAGTTACTAGGTATGCATGCAGGTTAAAATACCAGTATATGCGGAACAGTGGATAATAACACAGTTAGCGGGAATATGGTATGCGTTAAGAGCTGTTACAGGTGAAGCACATGGCGCGGCTGGGGTGTAAGTCTGGTAAGCGGGTGCACCTTAGAGTACCTTTAATTATCCTTTGTGCTGCCTCGGCGATCAGGGGTCCAGTCAAGTGGCAAGTGAGCAGATGCCGGTTTGCGTCTGCCGGACGATGTTTGGCTGAAGTGTGGTGGGTGGCTGATTTTCGTGGAGCCTCTGGTGTGGATAGATCCGACTCCGATGGGGGCGAGGTGTGTTGCGAGAAGTTGGATAGCGGAGCAGAGTCACGCGCCGTGCTGCCGGCGCGGACAGGTGCAGACAGGAAGTGTGCCTTGGGCTCGGAGTGCCTTAGGCGAGGTGGGCCGGCTTCCGCCAGTTGATGGAGAACTCGAGTTTGAAGTCAAAAGCATTCTGGACTCCAAGATCTCCAAATCTAAACTATTCTACCTAATTGACTGGAAAGGCTACGGCCCCCAAGAGAGATCCTGGGAACCTGCTGAATATGTCCACGCTCCTCGCCTAATCAAAAGATTTCACCAAACATTTCCTGACAAGCCAAAACCCCCGGAGAAGCCCGGTTTGGGAGGGGCCTTGAGGGGGGGTACTGTCATGATCTCTGCTTCCAAAAGGTCAGGGTTTTCCCAACTCCCTTGGAAGCAGATCCATAACCCAGGTTCCGAGTGCCAACCAGTCCCAATTGGGACCTTTTGGACCCAGTCCTGGCGCCAGTGGCACCAGGCTCATAAATATGCCCAGTCCCAGCGCTGGAAGCGCCGGGCTCATAATGCTTGGGTGGACTTACCTGCAGCAGACCATGCTGCTTACTTGCCTGCCAGTTGAGCCTCTGATCCTCTTCTGTTTGGAACTACTTTTCCTGTTGGGTGGGGCTGGAGCCACTCCCTAGATTCAGAACACTGGAACTCTTCTGGAAGGCAGGAACTCTTTTTTTACCAGGAACTCTTTTCTTACTTAGGCGTGGCTGTGGAAGGAGACATCTAAGCACTACAGGAGGCTATTTAAACCACACCCGGTGGATGAATCTTGCTTTGCGTTATTCTGCACCCTCTGCAGCAGAACGCTCATCGTGTCTTCTGCATCCGGTCCTGGGCCTAAGGAAAAAGGCTTACCATCCTGAATCCAGTCTTCAGCAACACCTATAAAGACAAGAAAGAACAGGTTAGCATTCCGGCATCTGAAAGGCAAAGGCTTACCTACTCTTCGTGCACTCCGGAGGTCTTCACACTGCATTCCGGCATCTGAAAGACAAAAGCTTACCAACTCTTCCCACGCTCCGGAGGCCGTCGGCGCTGCATCTCGCATCTGAAAGACAAAACAAGGTGCGTTTAAAGACATTGGGGAACTTTAATACTCACGTGCCATTACTCCTTTCCACATCTAACCCAGTGGGTATCCCGGCACCCTGCAGCCGCTCCGAACTTGTACCTGCAAAATAAAAAGACAGTTAGAGCGCTTTGTGAAGCTGGCAACAAGCGCTTACTTACGTGCTTCCAGGCGCTTCTATTCATCACACGGGCTCCATCTTCAACTCACTTCAGCCCGTCATCCGCCATCGCCGGAACCCTGCAAAACAAGAGACATCATTATTAAAGACTTTAAAGACATTTCAGTTACTCGAAACTTACCGTTCGTGCAGTAAACGACGGACAGCAGTCCTCTGAAGTCAAGAGGCCTGCGCTACCTATCCAGTGAAGAAACTGGCTACAGCACCCTGCCCCGAGGCAGATGGAGAGCTCGGCATTCACTTACCTAAGGTGAGAGCGGTAACCTGTGGGGGTCTACAGGAGAGGAGAAGAGGAAAGAGATAGGGACACCCCAATAACCCCAGTTCATTAACCCCGTATTTTCTATCTGCAGACATCTTACTCTGCACGTCAGGCATACAGGGCACAGAGGTCCAGCCCAAAGAGCCAATCGGGTGCTGCACATCACCTTTGAAGATACGGTAGTCGCCCAGTCAAGACCGGCGCCTCTGCGAGAATTAGGTGAGCGTTAATATTCCCTAGTAAAGAAGGGGTGCCCTCTGGAGTCACTGCTATGACCGGGTGTTTCACCTTGTGTCGCCCAATTTTAATGTCCAAATCCAAAGTCACCTCGACGGGAATCTCCTTCCTGTCAAAGTTCTGAATTTGTCCAGGAAGAGAGGTGAGAGAAATTTGGTAATTCTCCCCCCTTCCTGAATTTAGATCATCAAAGGCCTTTTTGGACAGAAGGGTAGCTTGGGATCCAGTGTCCACCAGTGCCAACATTGTACCCTGCCCCTGTCCTTGTACTGGCGCATAGTATCTTCCCTCCTTCTCCACAAGGGGGCATAGATAATGCACATTTTTGGTCAACTGGTGGGCTAATTTTCTGGTTTTGGACATGGAGAGAGAAGAGATTTGGGCAGAATGTTGTGGGGAGTTTTGGGAATCTGAAAGAAAAAGTTGGCAACTAGAAATAGGAGAATTTTTGGGTTCCCCTGGTTCTGGTTTTGGGCCGCCGCCCCCCCTTTTTGGAGGCAGTCACCAGGGTGGGTTTGAACCAGGGGATTTTCTTGCTGTTGGTTCTGGAATGGGATGATGGGCGGCGATAGCTCAGTCCCCACATCTAGTGGATGTGAATCCCTTGGGACCCATTTTTCTTTGGGAGGAGTTCCCTCATCTCTGAAGGAGAAGATTCTTTTCCCAGGATTCTCTGAGGATCCCTCTCCTTCAAATTGGAAGATCTGTACCTCCTCCTCAAGGTGGGTCTGTTTGGGTCCTTTGTTTCTCCTACCCCCCCTCTGCTCCTTGGGTGGCAGACTTTCAGGGGTAGGAGATTTTGTTTCCGGTTCCTGGGTTTCAAGGGGCTGTTTACAAGTGGGGAAGGAAGCTTCCTCCAAGGCTTTACACCCCCCTTCTCCTTGTGCCTCCTTCCTGGGAACCGGTGAGTGTCGGGGTGCTGCCCCCGTCATTGTTCTGGAGCACCAGGTCCAGAGTTTGGGGCATTCGGTGCCAGCATGCCCATCTGAGGGTTCGGCTCAGTCCTCATCATGCGACCCAGATCCTGTGCCATGTTTTGGACCTGGCGCTCGAGCTGTGAAACCCGCTCAGGCTGATACAGAGTTCTGTTTTCTCCCCTGGGCTGATCCCGGGAAGGGTAGCTATCCCTTCTCTGGTAGTACCCCAGGTTGGGAAGATTTGGGTACCCCTCCACCCTTGGCCTCCCCTCTCCCGGATTAGGTGGTCTGGGCTCAGGGAAGTGGGGAAAGAAGGATGGATGATTTTGGGGTTGTAACTTTTGTGGATACCTGGGGAAATAGTTCTGCCCAGGATTTGGTGAATTTCTGCCCTCCTGGGGGAAGCTGGGAGGGAAGCTCCCTGAGTTAGGTGCTTGGTTGGACCACCCCCTTAGGCTGGAGGAGTCCACACATAACCCAGGATGGGTCGGTTTCCCTTGTAGCAGGGACTTACATAGTCAGGGGAGTGAGGGACCCCATTTGTGGGACTACCTCCTTGGCTCCCTGTCTGTGACTGGCCGAGGGCCTTCTGGGCTTGGAATTATTCAGTGCAGGCAGGTTTTTAGGCCCCTCCATCTTCAAATCTAAAATGGGGACAACCTTTACCTCGGCCACCTTGGCAGCAGCAGGGGTGCTTGTTGGTTTGGGGTTTTTCTGAACATTATTTTTATTTTCTATGGGCTTCTGCACCTCATAGATTTGGGTGGCCTGTTCAATGACCTAGTCTAGTGATCTTTTCTCATGAATATCTCTCACTAGCTGGGTTATGATGTATTTGGGCAAGGCATGGAAAAACGTGTTAACAAATTCTTTACTGACCCTTTTTGTGGTCTGCGCAAAGAGCACACTTCAACACCTGCACAAATTCTCGTGGGGTCTGATCCTCCCCACATTGCAAATTGTAGGCTGCCTTGCGAGCCTCTTGGGAATTTCTATGAACAGAAAAGTGCTTTAAGATGGCCGCCCTATATGTGGACCATCTTGAATGGTTTTGGTCCTCCAGCCCCGCAAAGAAACTGGAGTATTCTGGGGAGAATGTCCATTTTACATACTGAATGCAGCTTCTGCTGCCTTTCAAATGGAAAGTCTCCATCATTTGCTCAAAGAGCTCCAAGTGTTCCCAAACATAATACTTGGAGTTCTTATGGTATGGAGTGAATGCGCTCCTTATTGCTTTGATCTGTTTTAAGGGGTCCTTAAGCAAGGCCCTTTTTGCCCTTTTTGCCTTATTGGCCTTCTTGGTTCGGGTAACCCTGGTCCATTCATCCTCTGACTCAGAAGCGCTGCTCCCAGAGGTGCCCGTCTGATCTTCCAGGTTTTTCCGGATTCTGTGGGCCTGGGAATGGCTGGCAGAATGTGGTGACCTAGTCTCTTGTGTCCTGGGACGCTCAGAGGAGTCTTCAGATTCCTCCTTGCTGCCCGGATTTGATGGGTACCCCCCCCCCACTGACCTAACTGCGCAGAGGTTTTCAGGATGCCGTTAGTGGGCCTACTCTCCCGGGGTTCTCCACTACATTGCACTGTACTTGGGAGCTCATACCCGGATGCCCGCCCCTCCATTCCTGGGTGGTACTGGCCTATGAGCCCCATGCTTCTGGCTGGATAGTAATCTGCCATCCCTGTGGCCCTGTGCTCATGTGCGCCAGGGGGCATGGGGGTGGCAGAGTCCAAGGACTGGGAGAGATGGAGGCCTCTGGTACTAGGGATCCTGAGGTTATGCTCAGGTGTTTCCCTTTCCCAGCAAACCTCATCTCTATCAGCCCCTGCTCCCTGTTGCCATGCAAGAGCCTGCGCTTTCAGTTCCTCAGTTAAGGCCTTACTAGACTCTATCAGTCTCTCCTGCATGGCTACCTGTTGCTGGAGCCTATCATTGTGCTGACAGAGAGCCTCATTTTCCCTCTGTGCTTGCTAGCTGGTCCTGGAGTGCTGGGCCAGTCTTTGCTGCAGGGGGGTTACCTCCTGAGTCCCATCCCTACTGGCCTGCTCCTTTCTTGCCAGAGTATCTTCCACCCTCCCGATGTGCTCCAACAAGTTTTGATGCTCTTTTTGGAGATCACCCAGTCCCTGGAGGGCCAGGCAATTTTCTTCCAGCTTCCCTTTTAAGTGGCAGACTTCTGGGCCTAAGGTGTCCCTTTCCTTAGAAAGAGACTGCCTCTGTGCCACCAGGTCGTCCCTCTGCCTTTGAAGGGCACCATCTTATTGGTGCTCTTCATCAAACTCTGCCTGGGTATCCAGGTCTTTCAAAATCAATGTATTGCTCTCCTCTTTTTCTTTATCCAATTGGCTTTGCAAGGTGGCTACCTGCTTTGTGCATGCCCTGTTGAAATCTATCTGTTGCTCCAGCTTTTTCTGGCTCTGCAGTAGGGAGTCCAAACCTTCTTGATACTCCTTCTGCAAGGCCAGAATTCTGGTATCTTGTTCTGCCCTTTCCTGTTGCAGGATACCCATATCCTCTTTTATTTTAATTATATACTGCGTACTATGACTTTCTGACTCCTGGCTCCTCTGCAGCCTCTGCTCAGAAGAGTCCAGTTCAGATTGGGCCTTCTCTAATGCCAACAGTTGCCTACTTGCCAGATCTTGGCCTTCAGCACATTTGTCCTGTATGGCTTCCATATATAAATATAAATATGCCGCTATCCTGAATATCTTGTCGTGCTCATCTTTGGCCTTAGGGGCCATGTATAGTTCACTCAGGGCCACGTGTAAGGGACCCTGATCTCTTCAGATATCTAACCCAGTTGCAGTGACCTGTTGTGTGATTGCCTGCAACCACACATTCTGATCCTGCTCAGTCCATTCACCTCTCACAAACAACGTATGCAAAAGGTGCTCTCCAGCTATCTTGATATCTACCAATGTCATCATTCTGGAAATTGATTTCCTTCCTGACTTACAGAAGTTTGTTATTTTATTTTGCAAAACAGACCATTTCCTGAGAGCATTCCTTTTTGAGTGGTGCTTTTACAGCATAACACAGCGTAGTAGCCCAACAGGATTTATGTATCCTGTCAGTTAGCACACTGTATTAAGCTGCACAAGTGGTAGATCTAATCCAGAAGTCCCACGACCGAGCCCCCAATCTGTAAGTGACTTCAATCCAGCAATCCAACTAAGTCAATGATCAGGATGGGATGCCCAATGGAAGCCCTTATTTAAATATATGTATGTGAAAGTTTGTTAAATCTGGATGATGAACCCTTATATAACACCTCTCTCTTTGAATCCCCCTGACCTCACTGAGCCAAGAAGTAGGTTTGTTCTGCAAATTACAAGATTTATTTGAAGAATTAAACAAGATATATATCGCACTTTTATGAATAAAATAATATTTGAATAGCACACTTATGAATATGGACGGTAATCAACAATGGGTAATATTACAAAATTGACACTCTTTTTAATCACTTAGGAATATGAATATGAAGGATACTGTAGCAGAGAATACTTTATATGATTCAAGGAAATGCAATGATGGGAAAGAATGTAACACAGAAATAAACTTGATATGATTTCAACAAAAGATAATATGGTCACTTTTTCCCCGGTGACTACTCACTCCCCCCCTATGCAATATGAAGAGATGGAATTGAGGGCACACAGGTTTCAGGAATACAATCAAGAATGCAGTTCAATTCCGGTTCCCCCCAGCATGCTTAGAGAAAACAGGTGTGATTTTAAAACACAGGTCAAAACGCTTTTGAAAGTGATTGCAATGGATGGAAAAATATGCTAAATTGATTTTAATTCACTAAAGGATATTCAGAATAAGTGATAGTTACTTTAGATTGGTTCAGGTCAACACTAGCAATGATTCATGAATGATTATCAAATTGGAAACGAAATTCAGCAGTGCAGAAGCAGCTATTTTTACAAGTGGTGAAACAGAGCTAAATTGCAATTCACAGCAATGTTTCCACGTGCGTAAATCGCAATTACGGAAAAACTATAATGAATGAAAGGATCTTAGCTTTAAAATGACAGTTAAATGACGCGTCTAGGACGTGCGGTTCAAAGTTACAGATGTTTTTGTGAAGGTAGATTTTCAGAAATAAAGTCAAGATTTCAGAATGACAGATGGCGCTTTACAGATTTGCAATCAACAGGATGAACACAGGATTCTATAATGCAGTTCTGGATAGGTTGAAATTAATGGAAGAGGGTTACTTTAAACTAAGAGATTGGTTCTGTACAGTTCTAGACTAGATACTCACTCCTAGTTTTGGAATGGAATGGAAATGAGCCTCGACACCGATCTGGTCAGGTTTGGACTTCAATCGCCACCGGACGGTCTCAGGCACTGGTTCTGCTCACAGCACGGCCTCTGTTCTGGGTCTGATGGTTCTGGATACAGCACTGCTCTCTCTGGGTCTGGATCTGGGTTCTAGCACAGGGTTCCTTGCTAGAACAGCAAAACAGCTCAGCTAGGATGTTGGATTTTGAGATGCCCCTTGGAGGTTTAGGGGTTAGAATCCGGTTGCAAAAGTTCTGAGGCCTGCTGAGAAGGATTCAGCTTGTGAATTAGGCCTTTGCTTCAAAGTTCTGGATTCTGGGTTCTGGAGCTTGGTTCTAGAGTCTGGTCTCTGGATCTATCTGGATTCTTCCGGCAGAGTGCTTCGCAAGGAATCAGTTGAAGAGTGGAAAGATTGTGTCCTATCTGTCCTAAGCAGTCTCTTTTTATGTGTTTTCAAAGTGGGTGTGGAGGCTGATTCTACATGCCCAACCCCCTAAGGATTTGATAGGTTAGATAATTTCCTGTCGCCTGACTGGAGAAGGGAGTAGTGTGTCATCCTGTGTCATCAGGTGTCATGTTTATGGCTTAAGGAAAGAACACTCCCCTTTGCTTTTACTTAGAAAATCAATTTTTCCTCAAAACATATTTCCCAGATACACAGGTTGTTCATAATACATACACACATCACACATTATTTAAGGTACATCTCAGTTCAAGTCCCATGTTCCTACGATCTTTGGTTCAGAAATGACAACTTATTCACGATTTTGGTAGGTTTTCCAATATTGGCTCTGCACCAAATTTTACACAGATATACACATCCTCTCTGAGCATATTACTGTACGTTTTTACGTTTCTAGCATAAACACTGTATCTACAATATTAATAAATCCCGGGGTTTGCTCTCCGAACATCACCTGGCATCTCGCTTAGTCTTAAATTGTGAGGACATTTTTCATTGTCACAATCTCAAAGTTGTACATTTTTGTCAGTTTGTTACAATATTTTAGACCTATTTTCCTTAAACATATATTTGGTGCAATGTTAAATCCACATTCCAGTCTGGTCCGCCCCCAGAGCAGGGTGAGTCAGATGGTCACATGGCCTGCCTCTCCCAGAGAGGTTGTTGACAAGGCACACCCAAATCAGCATATTCTATATTCAGTTGAAAGAGTCTATTGTCTCTTTCCTCCTGCCAGCAGGGGAAATCTCCTCCTCTCACAACAGTTCTAATTAACATGTCAATGCAATATCCTCCCCTGTTGGTAGGAAGGCCAGGTGTGAATGGTTCCCAGTGACAGAAGGCCTCTTCTTTTGTCCAGGGGGGAGGTGTGGAATCTGTTTGATCCCAGTGTAGGAACACTTTTTAACTGTGCAACCAATGTCTACAAATTGTCTCTTTTCCCAATATAACCCACATTTTTAATACATACATTAAACAATTGCTTCCTTCAAGTCATTTTAGAATATAGTTTTACATTCTCTCTACCCCTTAGGCTTCTGATAGCCAGTATTTCTTTGGCATAGTTTGGGTTCAGTTGTTCATTTTTACAAAGAATTGTTTTAAAACGCCGGTTTCTGGTAGTGGTGAGTACCGGTATTGCACCCATTTTTGACAGCTGTCTATCTTTAAAAGGGGATTTAGCTTGATAGCATATTATTCTTGCTGACATTGTATGGATGTGGATTCTTGCAGTAGAATAATATGGAACACCCAACAAGAAGGTTGGATATTTTTGGTGATTCGTGAGCCATGATTTTAGCACATTTTTGACAATCAAGAAACAGATTCCCACACAGCTCTGTGTTGCTTTTGGCAATCAGCATTGCTTTTTCCAAGTGGTTTCAGGCTGCTGTGTGGGTAGCCCAATGGTGGTTTTTGGCAGTGGTCTCCTGTGCTCACTAATATAGGCAAAAGTGGATGGCAGCCTATCTTTCAGATTTTTACTGCACATTTTTTTTTGGATGGTTTTGTCTGAGCAGCTTGCTTTGCAGTGGTCATTGTGAATGTTCTGCTGCCAGCAATGCACGGTACTGTTGCAGGGCTCGGATGAGTGGGTTAATACATCCCACAGTATGCTCATTGTCTTCTCACAGCCAGTGTTATCCCCAGTACAATCCTCCCTGTTGCTCTGAAACACAAGGAATGTTGTGTGAGGGGTTTTATATGTACTGGACGTTGTCTCTCGTCTATCCATGTCAAAGCATGTACATTGATGTTCCATATTTTCCTGCATTCTTTGTTTATTTTCTTTATCACTGAACCCCCTACTCACATCAGGGGTCTGGTGTGGCACCACTTAATATCATGCCCTGCTGAGATTTTGAAATATGTTCTCCTGTGGGTAATGGACAATTGTTCACCCCTTTGTGCCACTTCTACATTATATTACATGCTTTTTTGCCTCTTCCCTGGCCATGCTTTCAAACTGTATTTAATTATCTGTCACTTTGTCTATCCATTGTACTTCTACTGTATGCCACTGAAACAGGCCCAGAGTTCTACATAAGGATATGTGCATCAGACATCCCACATTCTCCACTTCTACTTGTGGCAAGAACTGGTTTGGTGTCCCTGTAATGTGCAGGATTAGTGAGCACACATAACAACTGCCATTAGTGCTCTCTCACCTCACCCTTTTCATCTCGTCGTACTATATATTTCCAGATGCCATGTCTCCCCCTACTCAATGGAGCCATAGAACTTCTCAGTGGTAAATATACTTCTCTTAAGACGCATCCCCTTTCCTCTTAAGACGTGCCTATGCGAGCACACCCCGACTTTCTTTAAAGAAGAAGAGAAGAGAAACAAGAAAGAGACAAAACAATCCTAATTCTATATTTATTTATTTATGTTTGTATTTATATAGCGCGCCTAACCCAAGGGTATCTGGGCGTAATACATGGGTGAGCATAGTGTTTACATGACAGACACAAAACATTGTATTTACATAATGGACACAAGCAAATTCAGTGCCAAACCAGGCTTACGCACGGAAGGCATAGAGCATAACAGACATGTGCGGCATTTGACAGTAGATCAGTGAGACTTTAAGGCTCATCTTCAGTGAAGAGCCAGCTTTTCACATTTTCCTAAAACTCCAGAATGAAGGTTCTGCTCTTACATCTAATGGCATGGAGTTCCATAGTTTGGCGTCTAGCACACGGAAGCTAGCACCCCCTGCTTTTTGTAACTTGAATCTGGGAACCTTCAGGCAATGGGTGTACATGGACTGTATGGGTCTGTCAGAATGATTTCTCATGATTTTGCATGTAAGGTATTTTGGGGTTGAGTTAGATAGACATTTATGGTTAGGGCTAAGGTTTTAAATACAATTCTATCTTGAACTGGCAACCAGTGTAAACTATGTATGCAGCCTTCGTCTCCCTCCTCAGGATTACTTGTTTTCTATCATATGATGCTGGCATCCATTTTCTCAACATGGCTGCTTTACTCGCATTATATTTCCTTCTTTAGCAACCTTCTACATTGTCTTATCTACCTTTTGATTCTGCATATATACATCTACTACATCTCTTGTCACTTATCTTCTACATGTATATGGTTTTCTTCATATTCACATATATGTTTACTTCTTTGCTTCAGTTGCATCTTCATGTTTCAGACATCCATACATCAAGTTTAGTTAGTCTATGTATCTTTTCTCTTTATGATAACACTTTGCTTCTCTCCAACTTTACTTATAGCTCTTCTATGTCCAGAGGTGTCTGCAGACTCATGTCTACCGCATTAGTTTGAGGGTACATTCGGTACGGTTGTCTGATCTCATAACGTCTTTCATTCCTTCGATGTGGTATTGGGATGATACCAGGTGTCATGCACAGTGTTCTATTGCCGTTCTTCCAATATGACGGAGGTGAAGGGGTGGGCTCTATAGATGATGTGTGCATCTGCCTCTCTACAGCTCCATGTTCCCACCATGTTCCCACCATCGCCTAAACGTCCTGTATCCTGCTCCTCGGTATCGTCCCTTCTCCCTCGTTACGGCTACCCTCCCCCCCTCTTAAGTACCTCCCCTGCATCTAATTCCCCTGCTGTGGAGCTTCCCACTGTGGCACATACTGCACTGAACATAAGCCACTGCTGCGCTGTGTTCCCTATGGGAAACCCTCCTTGTTGGGCGGGTGCCACGGTGGAAGCATCAGGTGCAAGCATTGTCCCTTCCATTGTATACTGTGCCAATTTCTTTTGCAACAGTTTGTTTTCTGCCTCTGCAGCATTTTCTGCCGCCTGTCTCTCGTTCTCTTGCTTCAGTTTACAGTAATGTACTTTTGTTGCCTGTATCGCCAGCCATCCCTTTGCTTCTTTCCTACAATCTTCTCAAGCAATGCCTGGACGCCTGCTAGCAATCCCCTGACCAGTGTGGTAAAATAAGTGTATGCACTCGTCCCAGCACCTTCGGGTTTCCTGCGTCCAGAGATCATGAACCTGTTTCATGTATTCTGCAGGGTCCTCACCAGGCTTCATCTTACATGCCATTACTGGTCCTAAGTCACATCTATTTGACTACATTCTTCCAAAGACCTCCCATATGTGCACCCAGCAGTTATTGAATGGAACCCCATCATGTGTGTAGTGCTGGGTTTCACTCCCTTATATCCTGCCTGTGCCCATATTTTGTCCTCTCCCTCCCCTATTATGGTTGCTAATAAATGTTTAATATCCCTGATTGCCAGCATCACTGCTGCTGTCTTTTTCTCAAGTGTCTGCATCCATTTGCTGGCCCTTGCAACAAGGGAGGGCAAGCAGCATATTAGGTTTTCTCTGTCTATTGTCTGCCATGGTAAGCAATGTGAGTCCCCTCTCCCTGTATGTAACAGCAACATCTGCTTCACCTTGGGTCCTCTTCTCCCTCCACCTTTTGTTGCCTGGGCCAGTCCTATTTTCACCTTCTCCTTACGACTACGAAGGGAGGTGGACCCATCCCTCCGGGCTACTCACATTCCTGTTGTCTCCCTTGCTCCCTCCCTTCTCCTCTCTTTGTCGGTTCATTTGTCACCCTCTCCATCACTAAAATCTTCCCTATACTAACCTCATCCCCTACTTCTGCCTCTTCATCTACCTGTTCTTCCGTTTCCTCATCCAATCAGAATTTTGACCTACCCGACAGTTATTCCTTTCCATCTCCCTTGTACCCTTTCTCCTTAGTCTTTCTCCGTACCTCCTGTGTTATCACCATCCCAGCTTCATTAAATAGTGCATCCACCTGTTGTTGTGTGTTCTTCTCGATGTCTGCTATGTATTTTCTCTCCCCCTTTATTGTGTGACTCATCCCGTCACGTGTCTTTATCCTTCTGTTTCCCGGCCATCCCTCTTCCCTCCTCCCTGCTTTCCCGCTGCAGGTATGTATACCCCGCTGCAGACCGTAATTTCAGGTAGAAACCATAGAGCAGGGGTGGAGAACTTGGTCCGCCTTCTGTCCCCTCTACCTCCTTCTTCATTGGCTTCCTCTTGTTTTCCTCATACAATTTCCAATGCCCCAATATATTCTCCTTTCTTTTAGCTTTGAGCCTTTGTACTGTGTTATTAAATATGAAAACATGTTTTATATTATTTTACTATCGAATGTTCCCTCCCAGGGAAATGCATGGAAAAACTGACCTGCAGGACCCACTGATATTTATACTTTTCTATTTTATTGCAATATCGGGGCAACTTATTACACATATGGTCAAGGGGGCTATCTTGATAGGCCATTACCTTCCATCTTTTGGCTGCCCCTCCACTATACCCTAATTAACCTAGGCAGCCCTCCCATTTCTCCTTCACTTCCCCTTTTATACCTTTCCCTCAGCAACAACCACACTCACCCCCACTCACTCATATCCCCCTTCATTTCTCTCTTTCGCTCTGGCCCTCTCCACAGTCCCACCCATTCATTCTCATGTGACACACCGGCCTTCTCCTCAGGTCCATCCACTCATTCCGGGTTAGTATGTTAAGAGCCCTCTCCACAGGCTCACCTACCCCTATATTAGTAATGGTCAGTGCCGAGTCACCTCCACTCCTCCTGCCTGCTCACGCCCACCGCTACAATGCCAAGCGCACTATTATACACCAGGTACCTGTCAGTGATGACCATTCCACCTTGGCCAACACCACAAAAATAATTCAAACAACACTTAATACCACTCATGTATTCCTCTCTGTTACTTCAAATTATTTCTTGTACAACCAGACAATATAATGACTCCTATCTCCCTAAATGATGCAACTTTTATAATCGCTGGTGCTACATGCAGCTCCTGTAACTGGGGTCCACCTCCCACAGCGCTTCTGCTCTAATGCAGTGGTGCCCACACACACACACACACATTTACTCCATATGAGGCACTGTGTACTAAAATCTACAACTACTATGGCTGATCGTCCTCCCACCTCGAGGATGCATCATAAACACCATAAAATATAGTTCCTCCCTCCTCTGTGGGCATGCAACCACGAAACAGCGTTTTCTTGCAGGGTTACACTCATGTCTCCTACAGATCCTTGAGTCCTCTTGGCACCGAGCCTCCCGTGCGGGCTCACTCCTCGCCCTGAGCACAGGTGGCGCTCGGGACCAGGCAGACCTTCGTGAACTCTGCATCTGCACGGACTGTCTTAATTTGTCCCCATAATATTCTTTTCTAAATCCCCCAATCTCACTTCCATGGAAATAGCAGACCAAGGCCATTTAGTAATCATCTTATAAACCATAGCCATGTCTAGCTGGATCCTTCTGATTGGTTTTCCAGTACCCAAACAGCACTTTCATGGATATGGTAACCAGACAGTTCAACAGCCCTGCAGTTTCTTTGCAATTGGATTCTAATTGTTTTGAGAGCTGTGTTAAAAGAGAACATCGATACATCAGAACATTATTCTGATTACCTGCTGTCACTTCAATCACTGGGACGGCTTTAGATGTGAAGATAACATTGCTGTGAACCATTGTACAACTAGTTCCAAGATGTGCTGCCAAGACAGCATCCAATTGAGCAGAATTGTATGAGGGGAGGGCTTGAGAGTGCAAGGTGAGTCTTAGGGTAAAGATAACCATATGTGTGTGCACATCCCTAGTCTCCAAGCAGAAATAGTCTTAATCAGTAATAACCAATGGGTACCAATTGATGAGGGAGTTAGGGCGGGGTGTAAGAGGGAAAGGGGTGAAAAAGACAGACCCGGCAAGAAACATGTATATACAGTGGGGGAATTAATATGTATAGAGAGGAGAATGTACCAAGGGTAATCAGGACATGTGCATTCCGAGCGGAGGTGGTGATTGGGGTTTAGGAAGTGGATGGAAAATACAGATATATGCAAATGAATGTCCAAAGAAAGTTGATGGGAAATGTTGCTTCAGCATAAGGGAGAGACTTATACTGATTTAAGAGGGACAAGGCCTCTTTGGTTAGCACTTGGCCTATTGAAACTTAGGGGAAGACTCCATTTTGAAATATATGCTTGCAGTCCGAGTGGAGAAAGGAAACTTAGCAAATAATGATGTATTTAAATACATGACTCTTGTCTGCTGCGTTAGCATAATTACTTATGACTTTGCTTACAACATCAAAAGTATATTTAGCCGGTTGCATAAAAGCTACTTCAAATATGTGATAATAGTGAGGCCTAAGTGTATTAAGGGCACGCATATGTGTTGATTATCTCTCAAAACTGGAAAAGTGAACTTGAGTGTGTAGTTTCACCTGACTCTGCATAGGAGAGCGTTGTACTAATTGGGAAGACTGAAATCCTCCCTAGTGTGTCCATAGAATCTTCTGTGCATTACATTGAAGTCAGACTGCTGAAAATGTTATAAAAGTGTGTGGATACATGAGCAGGGTAACAACGTCTTGGCTTGCCTGGGGATTGTATGCTGTTTGGTTCTGCGTTCTCCCTGCAGTGCTATCATTACAGATTTACCGAATCAAAGTCACCTGAGATTCATGTCCCGCATCCGTTTTCTATGACAACGTACATGGGGTGATATGTTGCGGTAGTCCAGGAGGTCCCTCCAGGGAGAGGAGGTGGTGGTTGAGACCGCCCTTGGAAGGTTGTAGGTTATGATTTTTGATCTCAGCGAGTAGTGCATTACAGTGGTGGGTGATGAGGAGAGTAAAAGAGCAGAAGTGAGAGGAAACATAGGGTGGAGAGATGGGGAAGAGTTTTTGGAGCAGAGTCCATGAATAACCGAATAGTGCGTGGATGTGGGAAATGCATGAATGGAATTATTGACAACAAGACTTTGGAGAAGGACTTGCCTTATATACAGAGTTAGTGAATGGGGAGCGGTAGGAATATTGAGGGAACTGTTGTACAGGTTATGAGTTGCCAGATATTAGCATTTTGTGGGGAGAGGCAAAGGAGTAGAGAGGAAGACTCATGAAAAGGCTAGAGCTATAGTCATGGAGGTCAGTACCAGTGTGGAGATAAGATTATTTTGTGGAGGGGTAGGTGATGTTGAACAGGTTGAGCCTGGCAGTGGTTGTGGTGATGCATTGGTGGCAGTTGAACACACTACAAAAAGTAAACACTAGTTTACATGCCTTGGGGGAAGGGATGTGAGGGTAGATGAGGTCAGGAAGAAATTATAAGGGTGAGGATGGGAGAGGTGCAGAATTCTGATCAGGAAGGTAGATAAGGTATGTCTAAGGGTACGTAAGCATGACAAGGCCTGAGATGTAAGAGGGAAATGAGAAGAAAAGATTTACGTCATCAGTAAAAAGAGATGGCAGGAGAACATGAGGGAATAGGAGCCATTTTTAAAGAGAAGTGGGGAAAAGGCAGAGCATTGAGGAAAGTGATCTATCAGAGAGGTAAGACATGACCTAGAACAATGCAGTGTTCTAAATTCCGAAATTGGGGTAAAATGAATGGGTGGACAATGCTAGAAAAGAGATCCATAATTCTGATGGCGGAGAAAGTTGGTGACATGTGTCAATGATTTTTCCATGGAATGATGTCTCTAGAGCCCAGACTGGATGGGGTAACAGAGTCTGATAACATTTAAGTATCTGTTGAAAAGTGAGTGTTCCAGGAGTTTGGAAAAGCGGGGGGAAGAGAGTTGGGCCAATTGTTGGCAGGGTTTTTGCGGTCAGTGGAGGGCTTCTTAAGGATCGGTAAAATGATGGCTACTTTAACAATTCAAGGTGGGAAGAACCCAGTTGAGTGGGAAAGGTTGAAGCGGGAAGCAAGTTGGGAGATGATTAAAGGTACAAGGTCCCTGACATTTTGTGGAGCAAACGGATAAATGTGGACATAGGAAATGTTGACTATCCTGAGAATGACAACCATCCAGCAGGACAGGCTGGTAAGGAATTATGAGAGTACAGAGTAAAGTAGAGAAGGGTACTCAGCAGAATGAAGAATGAGTGGGCCGGTGATGAGAGTGGTTAGGTTCTCTCAAAATGTAGGCATCTTGGATGATTAATATGGGGCAAATAATTGTCTCTAATATGGAAGAGGAGATCGATTGTGTAAGGCAGCATGATATGATATGATATGATATGGCATTTGTAACGCGCCTATACAAAAGTGTTTCAAGGCGTGAGGAGGCAGGGAGGGGGAATAAAGGGAAGACAGACAACGATCCTACTTGGCCAGGTGTCATTCAGATCGCGCAAGTGCATGGGTAGAGGGAAGGGAAAAGTGCAAGGGGGAAAGGAGGGGGGAAAGTGCAGTACAGGGTAAGTGGAATAATAATAAATAATATGGCCAGCTAGTGGCAAGTGCAAGCTAAGTGCAGAACAAGTGCTGGTAAGGGGGCTGTAGGGATACAGAGACATTCCCGCTTTCCAGGGGTTGTCAGTGCAAGTGGAGAGTGGCTGGGCCAAGGACCGAGATCATTGAGAGTGGCCCAGTTGCAGATTCAGTGCAGTTTCCGTCAGGAATTAGCAGGGGAGAGGGGGAGAGAAAGCAGAAGCAAAGAGGAAGGTTTTGAGGTGCTTCCGGAACCGGAGATGGTTCTCCTCAAGTTTAAGGGAGGCAGGAAGGCTGTTCCAGAGGGAGGCCCCTGCTGCGTAGAGAGATCTACCCCCAACTCGTTGCTTGGAGAAGTGGCTGACCCTGAGGGAGTTGGAAGCGTATGAGCGAAGAGCTCGAGAAGGAAGTTATTTAGGAAGAGAGAGTTGAAGGTATTTAGGCCCCAGGCCCCAGAAGGCCTTGTGGACAATGCAGAGTGCTTTAAACTTAATCCTCGCAGCCACTGGGAGCCAGTGTAGAGATTTCAGTCCTGGAGAGATACGTTCCCTGGGCTTGAGGCCAAGGACAAGTCTCACAGTCCTGTTCTGGATAAGTTGCAGAGGGCGGAATGTAGAGGCAGGCAGATTTAGCATGGTCTGCAGGGTAGAGTAGAATTTGATTAGCTCAGTGAAGTAGAACCGTTGAGCTGCATCATTCCAGTGCATTATTCAAAGATAGAGCCTCCATGCTTGTTGCAACCAGGAATCCAAACTCCTGACATTTCTTAAAAACAAGAAATTGAAGGAATACTATGCATCTTAAATTGGTAGTCAGAACGTATGGAGCATATTGACCATGAGAAAAGTCAATTGAAGGGATGTGATGCATGCTGGAAATGTGAGTCAGAATTCCCAAAACATCTTGTGAGAGAGGCATTGAAAGACTAGAATGTGTGATTGTACCCAGAGTCAAGCATCTGAGACACAGACCTTGAGGTAATGCAGTGCATGCTGGAAGTGTGAGGAGTCAGAACTACTTGGCATATTAATGAAGAGACATTGAATAAATACAATGTAATCAGAAACTTGGAGTCATAGGTTTCCTCCTGGGAAGGAGTAATTGAATGATGTAATGCATGAAGGGAATTGAAGTGAGAAGCTCAAGCAACTTTCAAGAGTCAACATTAGTGACAATGCAACCCTGAATAGAAAACAGACTAACACCCCTTCAAAACCATGCCAACATAAAGTTTTGGTTAACTTTGCTTGCGCTGGTCAAGCATTTATTCTGTCAGGACTCAGCACATGTGTGATGGTTTGAGTGGGGCAGACAAGTGATAGATCAGAATGAATGTAGATTTGTTTTGCCCATTCCAACTTTCAGGCTAGAGACTTATTGCTAAGGTAATGAGGAGCATGTGTTATCTGGGTCGACCAAAAGATGGGGAGCTGCATCAAAGTTTCTATAGGAAGTATTTGACAGGCATGGTATTCTAGGAGAGCAGAAACCAGAAAGGGTGAACCGTTCACTTTGCAACAAATGCGATCTTTTCTGACATGATAGGGGATTAATCTCATTGGCTCAGCTTCACTTTGCACCACCCTGAATGGCAAAGTTGAGCCCATGAATCACACCGTGAAAGAGTGTACACTAATGTCTGGTTTGAGGAGAAGGAGAATGGGCAAATTTGCTACATGGTGCTATTGAGTAACGTAATGCTCTGCATCTCACCAATGGAACATCATATTTTGTTGCATTGAGAAGAGGAAATGAGTCCTGTAGTAGAGTGTGCATAAGTGATGCTTAAAAGTGATAAGGTGATGAAGGTTGATTAAAAGGTGAGATATGGGAGAGATCAAATGAGAAATATTCAGACTAAGAAAATACATGAAACCAAAAGGGAGGTAGAGCTGCTACTGCCTAGGTTCTTCACCAATATATGTCAATGAATGAAACAAAACAAGTAATTTACATTGGGGAACCTGGTATGTTAGTACTAATGGATTGAATCCCTTAATTCATAACCCATGGAATTGTCCAGAAGGGAAAAAGAAACTCACACACATCAAAGACTGTGGATATACATAATTTGTATTGAGACAAAAACATCAAAACGCAATTGTGACCAAAAACATCAAAAAGCAATTGTGAAAGTATACATATAGCAGAATACAATATTCTGAACACAGACAAATGGTGAAAACAAAATTTGAAATTGTCTTCAGTACATGATTAGTTTGCAATATGTGGCATAACCCGAGAGGGAAAGGTACATAGATTGCTTGAAATGCAAAACTTAACCTATGAATGAAACATATGAAGATCATAAGCGCTGATAATTTGGCGCTCTAGTGGACCTGTAACCTTCTAGGTCCAAAAATAGCTAAAATGCGGAAAGTATCTAATCGTTCAGGTGCCAAAGCATCTGGTCTTACAGGTGCCAATGTGGAAGGGGGAGCATGGCCAGGATTAAATATTAAATTCTAGCCAGCAAACAATAGTGGATATTATATACACAATATATAATAGCAAAACCCCGAAGACATGGGTTTATACAACCCCCTTGCACATAGTACTCGTTTCGGCGGCAGAATCATCCAACTTGAGAATACATCCGGGGGATGTGTATTATTATACGAGAACCGCCTTCATCAGGGCAAATGGGTGGCCCCTATAGTAAGAACAACAAGAAAAAAGAAAAAAAAGTAAAGAAAAAATAAGTGTGGAATTCTTATAGGTCAGAAACGTAGTCCTTTCTGGACATAACTGGGTTAATTAGTAACAACAAACATATTATTGAAAGGACACTAAGTTGTCCAGGCGTATGAAACTGAATAAGTAACAAAGTGGGGCTGGAAAAAGGGGGGAAGGTGGAAATGGTTGCACCTATAGTTGAAAAGTGGGGGGGGGGAGGAATGCCTAACTCACCACTGTAGCCTTGTAATGAATCTCAATGTGGGGCAGGCTCCCCGAACAGGTCACGCCAGTCAAGCTGTGCTATGGTTGCGGGCCAAGGAGAATGTGCAGCAAGGCCTCAAAGTGGGCAGCACAGGAACAGCATGCTCTGGAAACAGATTAAAAAGATTGGTTTTAAAAGAGCAGAATAAAGCTGCGTGCTGCACATGTAGAGCAGTAGTACAAGTCGAACATAGAGTGACATGTTGAGTTTATTTTAAAGTGTGTGCCTACCCGGACTGGGTGGGAAGCTGCTAATGTTAATCTGAAATGCCCATGCAATATACACAAAGTTAAGCATGCAGATAGTGGGATACCTGAGTTTGTGCTTGGGTTGCTCCCTGAGTCTTTTAATAGGAGAACAGCTGTAGAGGGCCGAACGTGCCTCTACTGGAAAGTGTTGTCGCCGTAAAGGTAAAACTCTAGCAGCTAAAGAACTGGTGCCTGGCAGCTCCTATGCGTGCAAAGAAAAATGAAGGAGACAAAAGAAGCCTTCAGTGACAGGTTTAAAAAAATGTCCTTGTAGTGAACGTGTCACAAGGCACAAGCTGTTAGCATTACCTGGGGAGTAGTACAAAAGCACGTACAAATTTGTGCCTGACGTAGTTCATGTGTGCTTATGAGCACACGTTAAATTCATCTGGTCTGCAATGAATGGAACCGGGGATGCGGTTGCGAGTACCCAGCCGGCGCGCTGCTGCAGGCTATAAGCATCTGCACTGCTGGCGTCTGTAAATAAGAGTGTAGTGACCTGATTGGTTCTTGCGTCAGGAATGCGGAACCGGGCCGAAGTGACTAAGGAAAGCCCTGGGGGCGGAGTAACCGCTCCAAACCGCGCCAGCCGAACTGGCGAGAGAAGTCAAAAAACTGTAAGGGTCGCTGAGAGACACCGAGCTGAGCAATGTGTGCCGTAAGGAGAGCGCCCTCACGGGTGAGTCTGCTCCTGTAGGGGAGACTGTTTGTGCGGGCATGAGCCCGGACTTGGGTCAGAAAAGTGGGTGTGTGCTCGCTGTCCATACAAGGCACAGCGTGAGCTGTGCTCTGATTGGAAACAGTGCCACACACCCTAAATTAAATGCTGCATCTGTCGGCACTGTGTTAATGGAAAGCAGGCAAAAATTATCTGCGGTGCAGTGTGCAAGGAAGTGCTGTTGTTGAGTACTGACATGCCCCTGTGTTTAACACAGAGGGGGAAAAAGGAGAGGGTAGAATGGGATACATACTCTGTAAGAATAGCATTTCAGTTGAAATTACGACTGAGAGGTGTCTCCTGGATCGGGGTGCGATGCATACTCGCTGTTCTCTCGGCTGAAGGTGGGGTATCTGTTGGGACTTGGGTAAGCCCAGTGATGGCGTGCGGACCCCCTTGGGTCTGAGCACCAGCGCGCGCAGGCGGGCACGCAAGAACGCACGCCGGAGACGTGTGAGTGTTCCGGTGCTCCGGGGCGAACTGCCCGGGCACCGCCTTTATTAAATCAACGTGCATGCGCCGGCCCGGCGGGCCGCGCATGCGCACTTCGTGTACTACGTACACAACATCCCTCCTTTTCCCCCTAAACAACAAACACATTAAACAGGGGAGCCAACGTGGCTCAAATCAAACTGTACTTAACAGGGCTTATTACTCATGCCGCTGAGTCCATGATGAAATCCTGGAATCTTTGCGGTGGACGACGTCCTTCCCTGCGCGGGTACCTGGGTGAACCTCCCTCGGGGTTCTCTGGTGCCCCGGGGTCCTCTGGCGGTTCACCGCCTCCACGCGGCGCCTCCGCTGCTTGTCCTTGGTCAGGATTGGTTTCTTCTTCCGCTGCCACAGGTCCTATGCGCTTGAAGAAGGATACGTTTCTGGTTACTGTACCCCGCGCATTCGCAGCTGTGACCATTGACCCTTTGACATGAGTGACTCCCATTGGTTGGGCTTCGTAAGTCATCGAGAGTTTTCCTTCCGGTTTCCTGTTCCGGACTAGGACGGTGTCTCCTACCGCTATCTCTCTTTCTGGCAGCCTCCGCCTTGTTGTTTCGTTCTCGTTTCTCGCTGCTCTTTCTGCTGTCACCCGTGCGCTATCGATCAACCTGGGTGTCTGTCTCCCGCTTCGGGTATCAGCCCTCTGGGTATTCGCCTGAACAGCGCCTCGGCGGGTGCGATTCCGGTGGATCGATGTGGGGTGGACCGGTATTCACGAAGAAAGTCAATTAGATTGTGTCGTAGGTCCTCCCCTCCATTGACAGAAATTCGAAAAATCTTGTTTAGTGTCCGCATGAATCGCTCAACCTCTCCATTGGCCCTTGGCCATAGCGGGGTTACCTTCCGGTGCTTTATGCCTCGTTCTTCGCAGTACCTAACAAACCGCTGTCCTTGGAACGGTGCTCCGTTGTCTGAACAGATCTCAAAGGGGAACCCATGGGTGGCGAAAATTTTGTCCATTGCCAGAATGGTGTGATCACTGGCGGTGGATTCCACGAGCTCCACCTCCGGATACCTCGACCACTGGTCCGTGACCACCAGGAAATATAGGCCCCTTCCGGTCGAGCCGAAGTCTGCGTGCACCGTTCCCCATGGTACGTCACTCTGCTCCATGGCCCGAATGGGTGGGCCCCTTTCCACAGGACTCGTGGCTTGGCAGGGAATGCAGGTCCTCACAAACTCGGCCACCTTGTGCTCCAGATCGGGGAACCAGTGTGATGCTGGAAATGCATCTGAGGGACAGGGCCTCTGAATCCTTGTCCTTTTTCTGTTTTTACCGTGTGTTCTGTTATGTTTTCTGCCCCGGAGTCCATGTGGGACTCCTGGCAGTGCAGCTCTCTTTTGGTTTGGTGAACAGACCCATGGGATACCCTTATGGCACCCATGGGTAGGGGTACAACCCTGTGCCCCTAGTGTATGTTTTTGGGCACCTATGGGTGGCCCACAGAGCAGGGTATGGGCTGGTGGCAGCTCCATGCTGAACTTGACAGGTGCTCTGGGTATCCTCCATTTTGGGACACCCCGGCCCTGCCATTGGGATCAGTTGATTCCTGATAGAAACAAGATGGCCCCTGTGGCCTCTTGCTTTCTATTGCCTGTTGTCTTGTTTTTCCCAAAGTCCTGGGAAGCCCTGACTCTGTCCCTTCCCCCTGACTGGCTGTTGGGTGGAAGTTCCATATATGGTATTGTTGTGAAGGCCCAGCTAGACTGACTGGAGCCTTCCCAGTGACTGTATGTTATGGGTACCTCCTGTGGGTGGGACCTGGGTGAATGGAGTGTGTGACCAATATACACTCCTTGTTGTGGTTGTCTGGTTTCTGGCATAAGAGACAAAGACTGAGACAGCCCTGCCCGAAACTGGCCTGAATGCAGTGTGTAGTGTTGAATGGCTGGGTACTTGTTCCAATCCACATTCCTTGTTGTGAGTGTCTGGAAGGGAGGAGTGTGGCCTGAATGCACTGTGTGCCTGATTGGCTGACTGACTGCATGAATGCCCTGCAGTGTGATTGGCTGCTGTGTGTGTGCCAGCAGTGTGGATGAGAGGGAGGATAGTATATCTGGGGACCTCTCACCACTGGAAATTGTTCAGTTCAGAAGGAACCATTGGTTGAGAAGCAACCATTGGGTTCAGAAGTTCAGAAGTGTCCAGAAGCTGAGTCTCCACTCAAGAGTAACTGGAACTGCTGATCCTCGACGTCCAGCTGGAAGAAGAAGACTTGCTGTGGCATTTGCTTCGACCGATCCGAAGGCTGTCGAAATTCGTCGAGGACTGACCCAAGAGAGGACCTGGTAAGGCGCCCTCTTCCCGTGCTCCGAGGGACCATCGGGCACCGCTCCATCTTCGCCGAAGCGCCCTGGAAGACAGGTCCTCGAAAGGCTGTCGACCCGAGACGGGACCGCCGAGGAGATCGAAGTGAAGCACCCGGACATCGACGCCGTCGAAGTCCATTGCCGTCGACCAGGGTTCGCAGGTTTGTGGAACCGCTGGAGGCCCGTCGAAGTTGTGTTGCCCAGCCGGGGGAACCACTTGACGCCGTGCCGCCGACGATCGGAGCCGTCCGCTCCATTGCCTAAGAACATTCAATCGAAGGACTCTCTCGACCGCATCGTCGACCGCTTATCCTGCCGGAGAAAGTCGAGGACGACCAACGCGCCGAGGAGAAACCTGCCGGTGGGTTTCCCGCCACCCGACGACCTCAAAGACCCGGACGACTCGACGCCCTTGCTGGGCTCTCGTCTCTACAATCTTTGCGGTCCAGAACTATTGTCATCGAGGTGCCCCGCACACCTCCGCCTTGCAGGACGCCGACGCCCCGACGCCGACGAGCACCGCTCGGACGAAGCTGCCGCCTCTTCGACATCATTCCACTTCGTTTGTCGACGGAAGTTCGACGCCCCGTGCCTCCCGCTTGAAAGGGAAGGCATTCAAGAAGGGCCGTCGATTCCCCGTCGCCAAACAGCGAGTCCCTCGACGTTAGTCGACTCCACCAGGTACATTGGGGGGGTAAAAACATTATAGGGGAAAATAAGACTTGCAGAGCAATATATGGACTGGGCTGGTGCTATATCTTTCTTTACAGGTTGCCCAGGTGGGTGGATCTCCACACAGAACTGTGCCTAGTGGTAGGGGTCAGTATTCTGCCTATTGCTCAACCATCTTATTTTCTCCCCTCTCTCTATTGCTGGTTTCACTCTATGGGTCTGTGTGACATTGTACAGTATTGTTCATGCACTTCAATGAGATCTAGGGTGGTACCACTTTAGGATTGTAAATATTTGTCATTGTAGATTTTGCCAGAGTACAAAGTGAGTTATCATGATGAATGTACATAACCTTAACTATTGATTATATAAAGACTGTGTTCTAACCAATACAGAGTGTGGATATTCCTTTGTGGGGGCTTGGGGATACACTGTACTTAAGAACCAGCCTGCATCACCTCCTGAGAAGCTAGGCCTTGATTGCTCGACCATTGCTACCGAATAGAGAATCTTGGCTGGGGTCTCCTGTGCCTCTCCTCCACCATATAGGGAGTGGGAGTACAGACACCCCCCACCGGTCGTTGAGATCCGTTCTCTCACTCTGGTGGCAAGCGGTGGGATGCTTATGGTTTTAAGAATCAGTGTATAACCGTGCCACTTACAAAGGATATTTGCCCTTTATTGAATTAAAGTTTAGTTGTGTACAAGGTAACTGCATTACAAACAATGGAGTCTATTGCGAATGGCAAATTAACTCGGATGAGCTTGGAGGCTCTCCAGAGTGCTTGTGAAGCTAGGGAGTTAGACTTTGTGGATAAGTCTAGGGCTGAGCTGATAGCTGCCCTGGTGGACTACCAGACTGATAGTGAAACTCTTGATGAGGGGGAGAATGCAACCAATGAGGACTCTGCCCCTGGGGTTTCTGCTGAATCCGTTTCTGGGAATACCGCCATTCCTGCTACCTCTGTTCCAAACTCCAGCAATTCCTTAGAGCTTGAGTTATTAAGGATGAAATTGGCCTTTGAATACCGCAAGTTGGAAATAGATGCTGAGCTTAAGAAAGAGGAATTGGCTCAACAAGTGGAGCTCAAGAATAGGGATCTTGAACTAAAAAATAAGGACCTTGAACTCAAGAGCCAGGACACTGAATGTCAGAGGATCCAGCTAGAGAAAGCTAGAGTGGAGACTTCAGCTAGATCCAGTGAGAGTGTCAGGTCCCCAGCCACCAAGTTTATGAAAGATTTGGTTGGTGTATTTGTGGAGGGTTCGGATATCCTCCAATGGATTGAAGCGTTTGAAATGGCTTGTGAGATTCATGATGTGGATAAAAGAGATTGGGCGAAGTGTTTGTTAAGCAGAGTGCCTCAAACCGGGTATGACTGTATTCTGAAGCTGAGTGTGGAAGAAAGGGGTCAGTATGAGTGTATGAAGTCTGCTTTGATTGCCAAGTTCGGCAAGACACCTACCCAATACCTTAGAAGGTTCAGGGATTTTAAGAAAAAGGAGAATATGTCTTGGGTTGACTGGGTGAGTGCTGCGCACATGAACATGATGGGGTGGATCGATGGATACAAGGTTAAGACTTTTGTTGAATTGTCCCACCTCTTGTTTTTTGAGCATTTCTCTGAAGCCTGTTCACCAGAGCTGCGTCAGTATGTGGCTGACCAGAACATTTTGGACCCCTTTAAGCTGGCTAGGTTGGCTGACAAGTGGGTCTCCCACCGGGTGTCCCCTAAGGACTCCAGTGGGAAGGACAAGGATAAAGAGAAGGGGGCCCCTCAGAAAGCTGAGGAGTCCCCCAAGCAGCCACAGTCGGGTAAACCAAAACCTTCCTCTCCTAAGACCCAAAAATCTAGTGGGGATAAGTCATCTGGGGGTGGGAATAAGAGTAGTGGTCCACCTGCTGCAAAGCAGGCTCCCAGTGGTTCCAGTACCGTACCTCGCACTCCTGGCGCTTGTTGGGACTGTGGGGCTCTGGATCACAAAAGGGGTGACCCCAAGTGTAAAGGTAAGGCACTTGGAGTACAGGCTGTCAGCCTGACCTACCCTTACCCCGTGTCTGAGGTGGAGGCCACTGTCCTCCCCTCCTCTGCCGGTATCACATTTGGTGCTCCGGTGGAGATTTCCTTAGTGTCCCTTGGGGCCTGGGACCAGTACGCAGAAGTACTGGCGACTATCCCACAGAACACCCGTAGATTTTTGAGAAGTGTCCTCTTGAATGGCCAGCCTTCTACTGGTTTGAGAGACACTGGGGCAAGCATGACAGTGGTGGACAGGACCCTGCTCAGGCCAGAGGACTATGAAGGTGCTCCTCTGCAAACCACCAGGCTAGCTGGTGGGCCTCCCAAATTATCCCCTGTAGCCTTAGTCACACTCATGATTGGCGACAAGACAGCGAAGCTTCCTGTCCTGGTTCAGGACAATGTCCCTGCTAACATTTTGTTAGGGAATGATCTAGTAGAGTTGGGGTTGATCTCGGATGGTCTTCCCATGACTGCTGCTGCCGTCACTAGATCACAGGTGACATCGGGTCTGGCTGTGGGTCAGATACCCGAGCCAAAGGCGAGGCCTAAGGCAAGAAGGAGGAAGACCAAGAAGGCCACCCCTGTGGAGGGGGCCCCTTCTCTTCCTGCCGCACCCATTGGGATCCATGCTCCGGACGGGCTGGGTCCAGTGGAAAACCCAAACTCAACTCCTTTGGGAGAAGAGGCAGAAGACTCTCCTGTGGGAGAGGTTCTTAACCCGGAGGATCATCCCGATCTTCAATGCTTGTTAGCTGAAGGGGGACCCTCCCGGGCGGACTTCTGTAAGGGACAGAGAGAGTGCCACTCTCTCGAGGGACTGAGGAAACAGGCCCTGGCCCAGGCACAAGGAGAGGTGCCTAGGAATTTCCGGATTTATTGGGAGAGTGAGCTCCTTGTTAGTGAGCCCACTAAGCCTGAACCTGGTGCCCGCAAGAGGTTGGTGGTACCCCAGGTTTACAGGCCCTTCCTACTGCAGTTGGCGCATGAGGTGCCCTTGGCTGGTCATCTTGGGACCAAGAAGACTAAGCAGAGGCTCTCTGCCCATTTCTACTGGCCACGGATGGGAGTAGAGGTGGAGTCCCACTGCAGGACCTGCCCAACTTGTCAGTTGTCTGGCAAGACTGGAGGCAGTGTCATTGCCCCACTGCAACCATTACCAGTGGTCGGCACCCCATTTGAGAGGGTGGGCATTGACATCGTCGGTCCCCTTGACCCTCCCACTTCAGGTGGACATCGGTTCATCCTGGTCCTGGTAGATCATGCCACCAGGTACCCTGAGGCAATACCCCTTCGGACTGTTACGGCCAAGGTGGTTGCCCGGGCTCTCCTGGGCATTTTCACCCGTGTTGGATTCCCCAAGGAGGTTGTCTCTGACAGAGGATCCAACTTCATGTCGAGTTACATGAAAACCATGTGGAAAGAGTGCGGGGTAACCTACAAGTTCTCCACCTCTTACCACCCCCAGACCAATGGTCTGGTTGAGAGATTTAACAAAACTCTCAAGGGCATGCTAGGTGCTTTGGAAGAGCCCCTAAGGAGGAAATGGGATCTCCTCCTGCCATGCCTGCTGTTTGCTTACAGAGAGGTACCTCAAGAGGGTGTTGGTTTCAGCCCCTTTGAGTTACTCTTTGGACATCCTGTGAGGGGGCCCCTCGCCTTGATCAGAGAAGGCTTGGAAGCCACCCCTCCGGGTCCCGCCAAGCAAGTGGGGGACTATGTGTTAGGCCTCAGACGGAGGATGACACAGATGATGGGTCAGGCAACAGCAAATCTCAAGGCCAGCCAGGAATTGAATAAGTACTGGCATGACCTGAAAGCTTCGCAAGTGGATTGGACTCCGGGACAGGAAATCCTTGTGATGGAGCCTACCAAGCCTAGGGCTTTGGCAGACAAGTGGACTGGACCCTTCAGGATCATCTCCAAGATGGGCGAAGTCAACTATCTGGTTGACCTGGGAGCCCCTGGGGTAGCTCCTCAGCTATTCTATGTCAACAGGCTCAAGCCTTTCCACAGGCGAGCGGAAGTCTCATGTCTCTTGCTAGCTTCTGGGCAAGAAGAGGATGAGATGAGCCCCTTCCTGATTTGCTGCATAGCAACCCTCAGCATGGCTCAGTGGAGGTAGTACATCTCTCTCCAGATTTGACAACAGAGCGACAGAGGGCCTGTAGGGCTTTGCTCCAACAGTATGCCTCTCTGTTTTCACTGAAGCCAGGCCTTACACCGTGGTGTAAGCACGAAATTGACACTGGTGACAGTGTACCTGTCAAAAGCAGGTGCTACCGTATGTCAGATACCATTAAGAACCACATCCAGGCTGAGGTCGCCAAGATGTTGGATCTGGGTGTTATTGAACCCTCAACCAGTCCCTGGTCCAGTCCAGTGGTCCTTGTCCCCAAGGCAAGTTCCCAGGCGGGTACCAAGGATTGGAGGTTCTGTGTGGACTACCGAGGAGTCAATGCCGTCACCAAGACTGACGCACACCCATTGCCCCGGGCTGATGAGCTCGTGGACACCATAGGTGCTGCCAAGTTTGTGAGCACCTTTGACCTTACTTCAGGCTATTGGCAAATAGCTCTGACGGACCATGCCAAGGAAAAGAAAGCCTTCTCAACACCTGAGGGACTCTACCAGTTTAGGGTCATGCCTTTTGGGTTGAAGAATGCCCCTGCCACCTTCCAGAGATTGGTCAACCATGCGCTCAGTGGGCTGGAAGCCTTTTGTGTGGCTTACTTAGACGACATTGCCGTCTACAGTTCCACCTGGGAAGAGCATTTGACACATCTGGATAGGGTGTTGCAGGCCTTGAAAAGGGCTAACCTCACTATCAAGGCTACCAAGTGCCAGATAGCTCAGGGGAAAGTTACCTATCTTGGTCATGAGGAAGGAGGGGGTCAAATCCAACCTCTCGCCAGTAAAGTACAGGATGTACAGAACTGGGAGACTCCCACTACTCAAACCCAGGTGAGGGCCTTTTTGGGTCTCACTGGGTACTATCGCAATTTCATGGCAGACTATGGGACCATAGCTGCACCTCTGACCGCTCTAACTTCGCCCAAGCAGCCTAGGCAGGTTAATTGGACTGAAGACTGTCAGAGGGCCTTTGATGGCTTGAAAGAAAGTCTGTGTAGGGCACCTGTGTTGAGTGCGCCTGACTACAGCCGACCCTTTATCGTCCAGACGGATGCCTGCGACACCGGAATTGGAGCTGTCTTGTCCCAGTTAGATGACAAAGGGAGAGAACACCCTATCATATTCATCAGTAGACAACTCAAGGGTAGAGAACTTAGGTGGGATACTGTTGAAAAGGAGTGTTTTAGCATAGTTTGGAGCCTTAGGCGTTTTAGGCCCTACCTTACGGGGTCTACCTTCAAGGTCCAAACAGATCATAAGCCCCTGAAGTGGCTTATGCAGATGAAGGGTGAGAACCCGAAATTGCTCAGGTGGTCCATTAGCCTGCAAGGGCTAGACTTCACCATAGAGCACAGACCAGGGAAGAGTCACGATAATGCAGATGGCCTTTCCAGAAGGTATGTTGACCGTCTGGATGAGGGTGTCTATCCCGTGGGAGATTAGACACCCTCCACCTCAGTCTGGGGGGGGCGACTGTGATGCTGGAAATGCATCTGAGGGACAGGGCCTCTGAATCCTTGTCCTTTTTCTGTTTTTACCGCGTGTTCTGTTATGTTTTCTGCCCCGGAGTCCATGTGGGACTCCTGGCAGTGCAGCTCTCTTTTGGTTTGGTGAACAGACCCATGGGATACCCTTATGGCACCCATGGGTAGGGGTACAACCCTGTGCCCCTAGTGTATGTTTTTGGGCACCTGTGGGTGGCCCACAGAGCAGGGTATGGGCTGGTGGCAGCTCCATGCTGAACTTGACAGGTGCTCTGGGTATCCTCCATTTTGGGACACCCCGGCCCTGCCATTGGGATCAGTTGATTCCTGATAGAAACAAGATGGCCCCTGTGGCCTCTTGCTTTCTATTGCCTGTTGTCTTGTTTTTCCCAAAGTCCTGGGAAGCCCTGACTCTGTCCCTTCCCCCTGACTGGCTGTTGGGTGGAAGGTCCATATATGGTATTGTTGTGAAGGCCCAGCTAGACTGACTGGAGCCTTCCCAGTGACTGTATGTTATGGGTACCTCCTGTGGGTGGGACCTGGGTGAATGGAGTGTGTGACCAATATACACTCCTTGTTGTGGTTGTCTGGTTTCTGGCATAAGAGACAAAGACTGAGACAGCCCTGCCCGAAACTGGCCTGAATGCAGTGTGTAGTGTTGAATGGCTGGGTACTTGTTCCAATCCACATTCCTTGTTATGAGTGTCTGGAAGGGAGGAGTGTGGCCTGAATGCACTGTGTGCCTGATTGGCTGACTGACTGCATGAATGCCCTGCAGTGTGATTGGCTGCTGTGTGTGTGCCAGCAGTGTGGATGAGAGGGAGGATAGTATATCTGGGGACCTCTCACCACTGGAAATTGTTCAGTTCAGAAGGAACCATTGGTTGAGAAGCAACCATTGGGTTCAGAAGTTCAGAAGTGTCCAGAAGCTGAGTCTCCACTCAAGAGTAACTGGAACTGCTGATCCTCGACGTCCAGCTGGAAGAAGAAGACTTGCTGTGGCATTTGCTTCGACCGATCCGAAGGCTGTCGAAATTCGTTGAGGACTGACCCAAGAGAGGACCTGGTAAGGCGCCCTCTTCCCGTGCTCCGAGGGACCATCGGGCACCGCTCCATCTTCACCGAAGCGCCCTGGAAGACAGGTCCTCGAAAGGCTGTCGACCCGAGACGGGACCGCCGAGGAGATCGAAGTGAAGCACCCGGACATCGACGCCGTCGAAGTCCATTGCCGTCGACCAGGGTTCGCAGGTTTGTGGAACCGCTGGAGGCCCGTCGAAGTTGTGTTGCCCAGCCGGGGGAACCACTTGACGCCGTGCCGCCGACGATCGGAGCCGTCCGCTCCATTGCCTAAGAACATTCAATCGAAGGACTCTCTCGACCGCATCGTCGACCGCTTATCCTGCCGGAGAAAGTCGAGGACGACCAACGCGCCGAGGAGAAACCTGCCGGTGGGTTTCCCGCCACCCGACGACCTCAAAGACCCGGACGACTCGACGCCCTTGCTGGGCTCTCGTCTCTACAATCTTTGCGGTCCAGAACTATTGTCATCGAGGTGCCCCGCACACCTCCGCCTTGCAGGACGCCGACGCCCCGACGCCGACGAGCACCGCTCGGACGAAGCTGCCGCCTCTTCGACATCATTCCACTTCGTTTGTCGATGGAAGTTCGACGCCCCGTGCCTCCCGCTTGAAAGGGAAGGCATTCAAGAAGGGCCGTCGATTCCCCGTCGCCAAACAGCGAGTCCCTCGACGTTAGTCGACTCCACCAGGTACATTGGGGGGGTAAAAACATTATAGGGGAAAATAAGACTTGCAGAGCAATATATGGACTGGGCTGGTGCTATATCTTTCTTTACAGGTTGCCCAGGTGGGGGGATCTCCACACAGAACTGTGCCTAGTGGTAGGGGTCAGTATTCTGCCTATTGCTCAACCATCTTATTTTCTCCCCTCTCTCTATTGCTGGTTTCACTCTATGGGTCTGTGTGACATTGTACAGTATTGTTCATGCACTTCAATGAGATCTAGGGTGGTACCACTTTAGGATTGTAAATATTTGTCATTGTAGATTTTGCCAGAGTACAAAGTGAGTTATCATGATGAATGTACATAACCTTAACTATTGATTATATAAGACTGTGTTCTAACCAATACAGAGTGTGGATATTCCTTTGTGGGGGCTTGGGGATACACTGTACTTAAGAACCAGCCTGCATCACCTCCTGAGAAGCTAGGCCTTGATTGCTCGACCATTGCTACCGAATAGAGAATCTTGGCTGGGGTCTCCTGTGCCTCTCCTCCACCATATAGGGAGTGGGAGTACAGACACCCCCCACCGGTCGTTGAGATCTGTTCTCTCACAACCAGACCTTCAGCCTGAGGCGTGCCTTCATCTTGGCCATGCCTTGGTGCCCTGTGTGGGCCAATTGGAGGACTCTCATGACCAATGACCTGGGGATCACGATCTGGTGCCCTCACGGTAACAGACCGTCCGTGGACACCGAGAGCTTGTGTCGAGCTTTCCACAGCAGTTGCAGGTCCCTTTGCACCTCTGGGTTCCTCCTGGCGTTGTTCAAAAGGATGTCCCGCCACTCTCCTGTGGCCACCGCCCTTTTCACCCTCAGGAACACCTCGTCGGAGTTCGAGTCGTCCGCAATGTCCTGTCTCGATAAGGCCACGGGCAGGGCCGATTCAATGACGAGGTGTACGGCGTCCCCAGTGTCAGTCATCTCCACGGGACTCTGGGTATCCCTCGTGCCTGGATGACGAGAAAGATAGTCGGCTCGGTTGTGTGTACCTGGGCGGTATACTAGCTTGACGCCGTATTGCATGAGGGATAGCATCCATCTCTCGATGTGGGGTGGCGGCTTGGATGATGTTCCTGACAAAATAGGAATCAGGGGTTTATGGTCCGTTATCACGACGACAGGTTTGCCGAGGATGTAGATTCTGAAGTGTTTGCACCCCCACAGGATGGCGAGGGCCTCCCTTTCTATCTGGGAATATCTCCTCTACGTGTCGGTGAGGGCTTTGCTGGCATATGCTATGGGCCTCATGACCCCTAGTTCGTCTGCCTGCATGAGGACTGCCCCCAGTCCCACCGGGAAGGCATCGACCACAATCTCCGATTCCTGGCTGGGATTGAAATAGGCCATTGTTTCCTGCTCTGACAGGGCTTCTTTGATGGCCTTGAAGGATCGTTGTTCATTCTCAGTCCACTGCCAGGCTACGTCGTTCCTGGTGAGTGCCCTCAGAGGTTCCGACAGAGAGGCTAAGTCCTTGATAAAATGGCCGCAGTAGTTGACCATCCCTAAGAAGCTCCGAACATCGGCCGGTGATGTGGGTGGAGGTGCATCTCTAATGTCCTTCACTTTTCCAGGATCCGGGGATATGCCCCCAGCATGGAAGGTGAACCCAAAGAATTCCAGTCGGTCTTTTAGGAATTCGCACTTTTCTTGGTGCAGTGTTAAACCCACCGCCTCTCAAAAGTGTTCTTCAGCCGTTTAAGATGTTCAATTTCCGACCTGGCAAAGACTAAGATGTCATCGGACATGTTTATGACTCCTTTCAGTCCGGACAGGGCTCCTCTGATGGCGTTTTGGAAAACCTCCACTGCGGACGATATTCCGAAGTTTAGTCTTTTGTACTGGTACAGCCCCTCGTGAGTAGTGAATGTCGTAATGTACCTCGACTCGGGGTGTAACTCTAGCTGGTGATACCCAGACCTGAGGTCCAGTTTAGAGAAGACTTTGGCACCTTGGAGTTCTCCGACGATGTCATCTAGAGTGGGTGTGAGGTGACGCTCCCTTTTGATGGCGGCATTTGGGAGTCTCATGTCCACGCAAATGCGTACTGCCCCCGGGTGCTTCGGCTTTGGGGCCACTACGATAGGCAAAACCCAAGGGGTGGGGCCTTCCACTCTTTCAATGATGTCCCGGTCGACCAGCTGCTGCAATTCCTCCTCCACTTGGGCTCTTAAGTGGAAAGGAATCCGGCGATGTTTGAGGGCCGTCGGCCTCACGGACTTGTCGATATGTAAGCGTATGGGCTCTGCTTTCAGCTTTCCAATGCCCTTGAAGAGAATTTCAAATCTGTGTAGCATGCTTTTCAGATCGGCATGGTATACTCCAAACGAGAAGTGGACAATGTCGAGTGCTTCTGATGCCGCACAGCTCAACAGGGAATGTGGGCTGACGCTGGTGACAAAGAACCTTGCTTTGATAGTGTTCTGTCCATGAGAAACCGGGGCTACAAACACACCTTGGATGGGTAGAGGTGTTTCCCCTCCGAAAGCATATATTCGCGCCATGGACGCTGACAGCTCCGGTGGGCCTGGCAGGTCCTCATAATGTTTGGTGGCCAGCACACAGACCGAAGCCCCAGTGTCTATGAGAATGTTGGTGGGGACGTCATCGATGTTAACAGTGCATGTGGTTTGGCGTCTCGTGCCAGGGCCTTTCACAATGCTGGAAATGAAGAAAATCTCTTCCTCCTCCTCCTCCTCTTCTGCGATGTCCAGGTCCTGAAGACCCTGATCGATCGATGAGATGCCTCTCACTCTGCGAGCGCCTCCACGTCCCACTCTCTCCAGTCCTCTTCCTGCCGGTACAGGGGCGGCAGCCCGGCACATCCTTGCATAGTGCCCCGGTGTGCCACACCGGCCGCATGTTCTCGACTTAGCTGGGCATTCTCCTCCGTGGGGGAGATCATATCCACAGTAGGAGCAAGATGAGGCGTTGCCTGGTGTGGGCGGGGCATCAGGCCTTCTCGGCGCCCATTTCGACCTTCCTGTTGCTGAACGTCCCACAGCAAATGCGTCTTCATCATTCTTCGGTCGCGTGGCAGCGTCCATTTTCGCACTTTGGCTTCTGCCAGCTCATGTGCTCTTCCCAGGTCCAAAATTTGCTGGAGGGTCAGACCAGGTTCTCTCAGTACTTGCCTTCTAAGTTTGCCGGAGCTGCACCCCTGCAATAGCTGGTTGCGGACCATTTCTTCCTCATCGACCCATCTGCAGGAGGTCGCCAGGTGCCTCAGACGGGCACAGAATTTGTCTAGAGGTTTGTCGTCTAGTTGTCTTTCGGCGCCCATGACAAATCTATCAAAATCCACATTTGCCATGGGGAGAAAATGGTCTTTGAGTGCCTGCTTGACTGCGTCATACGTGACCACGGGGATGACGAGGGAATAGTAGATTTTGTGGACTTCCGTGCCTGCCGAGTAGATCATAGTCGCGATTTTGGTGTCATCATCGTTCACGCCAGATGCCCTGAAGAACATATCTAGCCTCTTGACCCACAGCAGCCACTTCGGGCCCAGTTTGGGAGGGGGGCCAGTAGTATCGAATTCAGGCATGGGGGCCAGGGAGCTGCGAGATCTGCGCGGGATTGGGGCTATGGCACCCTCATCATCAGTCTCTTCGCCCATTTCTACGTCACATACTCACAGTTATCTTTTCCTAGAATGATGGACGGCTTGTCCCGGGCTTGTAGTAGTGCTGGAGTGTAGAAACCCACTTCTTTCTTCTTTGATGCCACAGCCCTGCGCCTGCAGGACTGTGGGAGTTCCAAAAATCAAGTAGTATTCCCCAAAACACAGCTGGCAGGTGGCGCACGAACACCCTCTCGGGCCGCAACCACTGCAGCTGTGTGTGAAGAGAGGAGCGAGCGAAAACAAAATGGCCGCCGGCACTCCGCGGGTCCGTGATACGGAAGAGCTTTCCGTCTCTCCGAGGCTGTCGGAGCAGGGAAGTGATCCGTACCTCCTCGTCGCCAGTGTTGGGACCTGGGTAAGCCCAGTGATGGCGTGCGGGCCCCCTAGGGTCTGAGCACCAGCGCGCGCGGGCGGGCGCGCAAGAACGCACTCCGGAGACGTCTGAGTGTTCCGGTGCTCCGGGGCGAACTGCCCGGGCACCGCCTTTATTAAATCAACGCGCATGCGCCCGCCCAGCGGGCCGCGCATGCGCACTTCGTGTACTACGTACACAACAGGTATCCTGCAGTGAGGGCTTCATACAAACTGGGTACATTGGTACACCGGAGGTACAAGACACCTTCCAGAGTCTAGTATCATGGGCACCAGAGAAGTCTTACAGATATGAAGATTTGAACCTGTCCGGGGAGCAATGTAGAACCTGGTTGGGGATTGACCAATTGCTATGATCCCGTGGAAGTCAGCCTACTGTAGAACATATTGGGGAGCAAGGTGTGGAGTGGGCCCAATGGACAGCAACAGTGTGACGAAGAATGAATGACCCTTCCACGTTTCAGTATTAGAATCAGGACGTCAAATGTCTGTCTCTCAACCAGCATCCAAAGCAATTGGATAGCTCATTTAAGAAACACCTCCTGCGGTTTACCATTCAAAGTCCACAATTTAAGCATCTACTGCGCAACAATTTGTGCCTCATTACAAGATCAGCGGTGCAGCGCAATAGTGTAAGTAATTCTGTTTCTGCCAATTTTTTCAGAGGTAAAGGAACAACTGTCGTTTTTACCACACGGTTGAATGTCAAATGGCGGTAAAGTGGAGGATTCACCGTCAACAAAGTTTACCTCCAAAAATTTAAGGAATTACCATGGCAGAATGATAAAGGTTATTCCACCAAAGTTCCCATGGAGTTCTATGAAACCCAAAAATGGGGATTTACAGTGCCCTAAACCACTCAAAAATCTGTGTTAAGCCTCACTCGAAGTGAGGCCGTTTATGTAGAATTGACCTATATTTGCAATTAGCACGTCAATTTCTCACACTTTTGATTCAGTGTTAAAAAGTTCCAAACACTGATTTACACCAGATAGAACCCAAAGAATTCTATAAAGGGGCGTCCGTGCGGTAAAGAGTTTAGGGCCAATTATGCGCCGTTTCCAAAAAGAAGTTAGAGATCAGAGACTTCTTAGAGAAAAGCCCCAAATGGAAACAGCCTGGGGAAGCTTGACTTGCTAAAATCCATGCTGTACATTTTCGTACTGCAGAGCCACATGCTATGCCTGTTACATTAGAGGGACACTGCACTGTGGAGGACCATACTATGCATGTTCTGTATGAGTAGAGCTTGAACTGCCATTGCTTATACCTCTCTGTCTGTTCTATGTGACTGGAGCAAAGACTACAAAGGCCCATGCTGCGACTGTTGTACATGAGGTGAGCAAGTACTACAAAGGCCCATACTCTGATGATTATAAGTGGGGTGTGATTGCGCTGTTGAGGTCCATACGCCTCCTGTTTTACTTGCAGAGAGCTTACAATTGGGACAAACATGCTGTTGAGCTTGAACATCTGAGGCCATTCCTTTGACGGTTCTTTGTAAGTGGAGTTTTAACTGCTAAGGACCATGCTTAAACTATTGTGTGTGAGGGAAGCTGGCACTGCTGAAGCCTATGCTGCAACCAGTCTATCTGAAGGAAGCTTGCATTACTGAAGTGTACGCTGCAACCAGTCTATCTGAAGGAAGCTTGCACTGCTGAGTCCCATGCAGTTCCTTTTTCTTATGATGAAAGCTGGCACTACTACTTTCCGGTTCTGTGCTGCAGGAAGGTTACCTTACACAAGTGCTGCCTGCAAGGCCCTTTTCTATTTCAGTGAAAGTTTCGCTGCTGAACTGATGTTGATTTCTTCTATACGAGAGAAGCGTGCATTCCCGAAGCTCATGTTTTTTTGTTTGTGAGGGAAACATTGGGCCTCATTACACGGTAGGCGGTAAGGGTTAACGGTCACCGGTAATGGTACCGGTGACCGTTAACCCTTACCGCCTTACTACGAGGTCCCTTAGCGGGTTGGTACTTTAACGCCTGCTTTTAGCAGGCGTTAAAAACCAACCCGCTAAGGGACCTTGGTGCTAATTACAGCACCGCAAATTTGCGGTACCGTAATTAGCACCTTCCTCATTCCCATTATGCCCTATGGGGCAAAAATGGGAATGGGGAAGGGCAATGGTGGAAGGGGGAATTACGGCCCCGCCAACCTTGGAATAGGGTGGTAATTTCCGTTTCCACCAAGGCAGTGCCGGTATTTTGCCGGCATGGACCAAGGTGCTTTTAGCACCTTGGTCCACCGCCTACCGTGTAATGAGGCCCATTGACTTCTGCAGCTTATGGTGACATACTCTATTTGAAATTACATGCACTGCTGTGGACCATTCTGTACACAATCCATTTGCATAATCATAATCCTACTGAGGTCTATCGTAACCTACTACCTGAGGGAGTTCATGTTGACGCATTCTCTGTTTGTGTAAAAAACTGAAATGTTGTAGTTGTTTTGCGTATGGAAAGATTACATATGACTAGTTGTTTTGCCATGAAAACCTACAGTGTTGCTGCCCACAACGTGCCTGTTCTGTGTGAGAGATAAACTTGCCCTGACGCCCTACCAAACACACTGTGGCCATTGCAACATATCTTGAACGAATGTGAAAAGCTATTTCAAGTGTGAATTGAACAGCCGGACCCATCCCCCCTTCCTTCAAGACTCCACTGCTACAGCCTCCAGCACCCTAGTCACACACATGTCAAGCAGGATTTAGGCCAATTACACTAGCAATCAAAGTGATTGTGGAAAGAGAGAACCACACAGGTTATGCTGACCTTTTGTCGGTGTGAGAATAATTCAAAAGCTTAAATTGCTGCTGGGCGAGTCATACATGTGTGAGAAGCCTGGATTGATGAGAGCCATACAGTGCTGGCCCTATGCAGATTGACCTGCCTCACCTGCAATGTTACCTGTTATTTGTGAAGGAAGCGTGCAATAGTGTTAGATGAGTTTGTCTTATGTGAGAAGCCGGGATTTCTGAGGCCCCAGCAGTGCCTCTTCTAGGCACTGTACTGGGAGATTGTGCTAACCCACCTGCAACGTTACCTGTTATTTGTGAAGGAAGCTTACACTGGTGCTGGAAGAGTTCTTCTTGTGTGAAAAGCCTGGATTGCTAAGGAAATATGCATTGACTTTTCCAGGCCCTGCATGGGAAGATTGAGCTAATTAGCCTGCAACTTTTCCAATTAATCTATCCAGTTGTGCTGCATACCTACAAATCAATTGTTTAATCCAAATTATACTTAGCTACACTTTATCGGTAAGGAGGGTGCTAGCAAGTTTCGAGGGACCAGTGGTCTCAGCCCTATGCCACTCAAACAAAAGTAACACTCAACTATTGGCTCATATACTGCCCTTCATTTCCCTTGAGTAAGTTATCAAAAAACAACAAAAGGTCTATGAAATTACTATTAACAAATAACTTATGCCAGATCAGAGTTCATAAGAATTTAATATGTCTCGTCAGCCGCCATAAAAGAACCAATTTATCTAGACATAGTTCATATATACATTCAACTATGATATCACATGTTACACATTACATAAAGTCAAATGGCAAAAACATAGGGGGACTGCGGCCCTCATAAACATCCCACCCTCCATTTGGGTTATGCGAGTAACAATAGATTTCAGGTATCAATATGTAGGTGGTCAAAGTTCAGAATCGGCCGGCCCCTCCATATAATGATCATGTGCAAAAGGGTAACAATCATTCACAAGAAAACATTGAACAAGAGGAAATAGAGGGGGAAGGGCATGAAACAGAGAGAGAGAGAGAGAGAGAAAGATACATTTCCAACATTAGTTATAGCACTCTGTTACCCTAAAAACCACCTAATTCTTGATCATTGCTAAGTACGATGGTGCCACACATGCTCACCAAGGTCTAGAACCACTATACCAGTGAATCCTATGATTAGAGTTGACCAGATATCGATCTGTCATTAAGAATACAGCAAGCAGTACTTTTGATGTGTACGCCAGTCTCCCTAGATGTGTGTCTCATCAGAACGAGTTAATAACTCTATAACCAGTCATTCCAACACTTATAAACGTGACTCTCTTATATGACACCTACCTGGATCTCTGTATTCAATCAGTCATCCAGTCAAATATTTTTTGTCCAATGTTTCCCAAATCTCAAACTCCTTCTTGTTTTAACCTTCCTTATTGTCAAAATTAGATTTCCCTGTTTTGTTTCCACTGCCTGTCTTCAAGATAGGAATGCCCCGTGTTAAACTCACTGATCGTCAAATCACATAACTCCAAAATGTTTTTGATATTGCTTCCGAATTACTCACATAATCTATGTCGTTTCCTCCATAGACTCTTTTTAGGGCAAGCCAGCATTCCTCAGGGAATTCTTGTAGTTGCCGCCATTTTGAATTGTTTTAAATACAAAACGTGGCGCGATCCGTTGCACGTCTGATATCACAGGCCATTTTACATATGCAAACATTGAAGCACGCCATTTTTAATTTAGACGCACCATGTCATCCTTTGTCATATAAAGTTCTATGTTTTATCTGACCCCAGGGCAATCCAACACCCAACCTCCCTTTTTAAACACTTCAGAACAATGCCAAACTACATACAAAAGCACTAAACATCCCTGGTCACAACTGTGCCCAACATCTTCTTCCTATTATAAAGGACTCAATAGAGTCCTGCAAACATTCTCATACATTGTTGTTGATTACTTCGTCAATTCTCACTGTATTTCTTTCCCTATTTCCATTATAAAGTCTGGCGGAGGACAATACTGCACTCCTATTTCCAATTCCAGATACATTACTGCAATATGCCACTTCCCCATACTAGGTAAGGAGTTGTTTGTTACCCCATTATTCTATCAATCGACCACCATGAACATACAATGGCAACACAATACTCTTACAGGCTAATTCATAGAATCCAGCGCACAAGTAGCGCACGCGGCTGGCGCACAGCGTGCGCCTGCGATAGTCTGCGCCAGGCACGTGCGCTAAAACAGATTTCCGCGCACAGCGTATTCATGGATTTCAAGCTCCCAAAACAGCCGTGGCGCAGAGAATCGCAGCGAGCCTGCAGCAGCGCCAGTAACGCCCCCAAGAACGCCCTCGCGCACGGAAAAGCCATCAAAAGCGCTAAATCATCGCTAAGGGCTGCGCTAACCCCGGACCACTTCACAGGGCAGGCAAACAAGGAAAGCAAAGCGGGCAATCTCCAAATCAGGAGTACGCGGGAAGTACTACACGCGACTAGGCAGGGAACGTGAATCACAGGGGTACGCGGGAATCATCACACGCGAACAGCCAGGGTGCGTGTATTACAGGGGTAGCGGGAAGTTCAACACGCGATGGGCCAGGGAACGTGTATTACAGGGGGACGCGTGAAGTAGAACACGCGATAGGCCAGGGAACGTGCATCACAGGGGTACGCGGGAATTATCACACGCGAACAGCCAGGGTGCGTGTATTACAGGGGTAGCGGGAAGTTCAACACGCGATGGGCCAGGGAACGTGTATTACAGGAGGACGCGTGAAGTAGAACACGCGATAGGCCAGGGAACGTGTATTACAGGGGTCCGCGGGAATCATCACACGCGAACAGGCAGGGTGCGTGTATTACAGGGGTAGCGGGAAGTTCAACACGCGATTGGCCAGGGTACGTGTATCACAGGGGTGCGTGGGAATTATCACATGCGAATAGGCTGGGTGGGCCCCCACAGGTGTACCCTGTACACCCTCCCCGGCCCCTGCAGGCAGCCCACAAAACAGTGGACTACCCTGCACACCTGATCATGTCCCCCTGCACCCCCATCCACCAGGGGCACCCTCCACCAGGCCCCCACCCATGTCTCCCACCACCCCCACCCCCCAGCAGTGCAGGGGCACCTGCCATCAGGCCCCCATCCATGTCTCCCACCACCCCCAACCCCCCTCCACCAGGCCCCCACCACCCCCACCCACCAGCACTGTGGGGCACGTGGCCAGCAGGCAGTCAGGCAGCAGCCGATGGCAGGTGGGAGCGTGCTCAGGGTTCTTGGGGACTTAAATTTGGCCTCCTGGCCAGGAGCGTGGTCTTTCGTGTTAGAACGCGTGGACAGCCTGATAGGGAGTGAATGTGCACCTGAAAACCCCCCACTCATCGCGCGAAAACCCGTCACCAGCATATGTGCGTCAATAGTTACCTGCACGTGCAGTGTCAAAGCGTGTGATTGGTGAAAAGTGAGGGACACGCAGGAGTGTCGAAGCGCGTGATTGGTGAAAAAGGATCCACATGCAGGATTGACAAAGCGTGTGATTGGTGAAAAGTGAGCTACACGCTGGAGTGTCGAAGCGCGTGATTGGTGAAAAAGGATCCACATGCAGGAGTGACAAAGCGTGTGATTGGTGAAAAGATACCTACACGCAGGAGTGCCAAAGCGTGTGATTGGTGAAAATGGGCCAAGCACGTACACGCCGTAAGTGACGATGTACGTGTGGGCCTGTATAAAAGGTAGTGTTGAACACTATTTCCTTGTACGTGCTTTTCGTGGAGAGCGAGTGGGTGAATTCGGTACTTCTTGTCGTTTCACACGCGATTTACTTCACGGCGTTTCCAGTTCGTACTCCCTGTTACCTCTGACAGCTCTTTTCTCTTTTTCCTCTTGTACTGGTTTTCCTGGGCCTGTTCCCTCAAACAGTGTCCCCTTCTACAGTTGTCCTGTCTCCTCAGACAGCGTACACCTCTTCTTTTGGCGGGGGTGTTGCCAACCAAAAGTGCTATTTTTTCACGCTCTTTTACCTGGCAGACGGTGAGTCACGCACGTATCTAACATCTGTGCTTGCCCCGTGTGTAGCCTACCCCTTCAGAGGTCAATCTAGGCCGCGTGTGACACGCATACGTTCATTGTGTTACTGGATGCCACAGCGTAGTGCAGGGTTTTCCATCAGCACACGTGGTCTAGGAGGGGTATTGTGCACGTTCCTTAACTTTTCTGGGGTGCCTGTGCGTTGCGTGACCCGTCATCTTTCCCCAGGGGTGTCATATAGCCTTGCCACTGCACTAGGGTACGAATACCATCTGGTACCCAACCCCTTTGACACCCAATTGCCCAGGACAATTGTGCACACCCACTCCCATACGCACAATACCATCAGTGCCATGGTTGGGAGGCGTGCAAGCCGTAAGGGTGGCAAAGGTGGCCGAGCCACACGTGGTGGCCGTGGAGGATCCAACAGGGGACGAGGTTGTGACTTGCAGGGCGCCCCTGTTCCCCCCAGTCTGGAGGAACAGTCAGGGACACCCATGCCCCCCCCCCCCCCCCCCCCCGTTGAGAGTCATGTGGCTGATACCAACCCTGATCAGCCCATGTCGGACCAGGCCATTGTGGCACCAGACCTGTCCGAGGGTGATTCCATCGCTGACATCCAGGTCAGCAGGTCCACTGTACGTGCACCGGTGCACATTGGTGTCATCAGGGCACGCGCATCTATGCCAGATAGGTCATCTGCTGGCCCCCGTAGCCAGGGTGTGGCTCAATCCACCCCACCTCTCATACACCCTGCCAAGACTGTGTCGGTCCTAGTTCATGCACCTCAGATCAGGCCTGACCCCATCCCACTACCCCCAATGCCTGCACCTACTCCCATGCTGAGTGGGCAATCACACACACCCAGTACAGAGTCCACCACGGCTCCTGCCCCTAGTGTCCACAGCGGCGTAGGACACTCTGGATCCCCACCCCCTTCCAAGCGCAAGAGGAAGAGTGCACGTCCGGCACAGGCTGATGCCCCAGACACGGCTGCACAGTCCGGCCCATCAAGGAAGCCAAGCTTCACAGACGCCGAACTTAATGCACTTGTTCAGTATGTGTCAGATCATGATAGGGAAATGGTCATCGTTGCAGGGTCCAAGACCACACATGCCAGACGCCAGGCACACTGGCAGACCATTGCTGACAGAATAAGTGCCCTTGGAGTAGTGAGGCGCACAGCTAGTGATTGCCAGAAGCGCTGGAATGACCTTAAGCGCAGGGCAAAGGATAAGCTGGCCTCAAGTCATGCCGCAACCTTGGTGACTGGAGGTGGGTCCCCAGCACAGGAAATAGAACTCACACCACACGAGTCCGTAGCTGGATCCTACGTCACCGAGGGACAACTCCAAGGTGTGGGAGACCTCCCTGATTACGAGGCATCATCCGGTGAGTGCACATGCATGTGTGTATCATCCCTGTGCATGTTGTGTGTGTGAAGCATTCATGTTGGGTGCCTGTCAAGGGGGTGTGTGGCAGAGTTGATAGTGGCACCCATGTGCCTCATCCAGTATGTTCAGTGCAACACCATCTGGCCACAGCACTATCCCTACTGGCAACAGTGCACATATGGGCCAACACCATGGAAGTTGCCCTTGATTAGTAATTTTGTCACTACATTGTTGCTCATACTCCCCTGTCTATTCATCTGATGTCTTACATACCATTCCTCTCCTTTCCCCCAGCCATTCAAGTTTCATCTTCACATGCCTGACATGCAATGATACCACATGCTAATGCGTCCTCTGTATATAAATGCCTACCAACATGCAGTCATAATGTGGATGTAGCCTTGAGATCCACCTCCTTCCTGGGTCCTTTGGTACCGTCTGGTTTCGAGCCCCATTCCCTCACACTCCATGCTGCTCCTCATGGTCTATCTTCCATGACTTCTACAGTTCAGACCATCGTGCCCTACGCACGACACCTGCTTGCCAAAAGTCAAATGAGGGCAGCCTGCCCTCCAATGCGACCCACCCTATTGCTGACCAGTGCATCTGAGCCTACTCTAAGCTAACTCTCACTGACATCTGCTCATACATGCCTTTGCCTGTCCCATAGACCCTTCACATGGTCCCTGTCCTCTCTCCTTGCTCCTCTTCCACCATCATAGGTGGGACCCGTTGGGGTGTACTCCTGGCCTCCTTCCAATCCTCAGATACCACTAATGATGTGCATGGTAATGGGAGCGTCTCAGTCCAAGGCCCTTAGGCCAACCTCAATCTCCTTGAGAAATGCTACCCACATCTCATCAACTTCCTTACCTCTCCTGCTGTCCCCCCTCCTCTCTCCTCATCAATCCTGCACTGCCTCCCTGCACCCTCCCATGAACCTTCTCCGCCTCCCACTCCAACTCCTACACATGCGGCACCTCTGATCTCTAGCACTCCCCGTAAGTCCTACAAGGCTGTCAACCTCCTCCACAATTACACTCCTTTCACTGCGGCTGCATCAGGCATTCCTCCGATAACTGTCACTTACATGAGGTTATGCACCTTGACATCCTTGGTCTCATGGAAACATGTCAGACGGCCAGCTCTGTCTGCATCCTTGACCCTCTCCTTGGCCCGCCACCACTGTGCAGGGGGGGTGTGCCCTTGGCTTCCCTGAGGGTATTCCTGCCACTGTCACACCTACTTAGACCTACTCCACTCTGGAATGGCTTGTGTGAGGTTACTGTCCACCACACCTTGACATTCCAAACAGTGCGTACTGTGTCTGGGAAAACTGGTCAAATGTACTACTTCCTTTCTGAGTGTCCTCACCTCTCCTCCTCACTCATGTCCCCAGACACAGAATTCCTCATCCTTGGTGCGGTACGCATCCACCTGCATGCCTGTTGACGCCCCCACCTGACCTTTCTGTGACCTCAGCAACTCCCTCTCACCCTCTAGACTCCCGTCTGTCCCTACTCATTCTGCAGGGCACACTCTTGATGCTCTGATCTCATCTGACTTTCCCCTCTCCGTCCATCTCTGCACTCCTCTCTCCTGGAGTGATCACATTCTCCTCTCCTCCCAGCTCACCCTCAACACCCCACAGGCAAAGCCACCCTCACCACTGTCACACACCTTCTTTGTATTCCGACCCATGAAGTGTGTGTCAGTCGAGGCTCATGCTGCCAAAATGTCCCCCCCATCCAGCTCCCCCTTAGGCTCACTCCCATCCTGACAGGGCCCACTCCATGCTCCACTCCATGTCAGGTACACTGGATGTCTTAGCCACGGTCATGACCACCTGTCTGAAGCCCCATGCCAATGCAGAGTCCTGGCATGACTCGGATCTTGGGAACCCAAACCACAGGTGCCGGGTGGCAGAGAGGGAATGTCCTGCATCATGGCCATCCTCTGGCAAACTGGCCTGCCACATGCTCCAAAGGCAATAGCGCCTCACCCTTCTCACCAAGATGAGATCCCCAATCCAAGGGCACATATCTGCGGCATGTGACAACTCTGCAGGACACATAGAAATCTGAAAGGACCTTGCCGAGCCAGAGGCAGTGTGTACCTCCCCTGTCCCCTCCGAGCCCACAGCACAGCATGATTGTCTCTGTACCCCTACAGGCCACCCCCCCCAGCACTTGTCTGCGCCTAACACCATCTGCCCTTGACGTCAAGTCCTACTTACCTTGTACAGCACTTCCAGCCGCCACTCCCCCTTGCACTTCATTGTGCCACCCACCCCTGCACTTGCGTGACATGAATGACACCAGCACCAGTAGTATTGTTGACTGGCATCCCCTTCTGCCCCACCACCCCTCAGTGCTCCGCTGCACCTACAAACATTACTTGACCGGTGCTTCACGAATGCAAAATTATTCCGTTACAGGTGTTGGGGAGGTGGAATCACAATGTTTACTGCATTATGTTGATCTAGACAAGGCACTGTGCATCGTTGCCAATTTGGACTAGCAGATCCATGTACAACATGTATACTAATTGATGTGACGATGCAATGTCAGGACCAGAGTGGTTGAAATCCAAAAAAGTAGCCCTCCTCTCCCTCCTCACTTGGTGGCTATGTCACATGCCATGTGTGTGATGGCATGTGCCTTTGACATGGCAATCACCGCCCAATGTGTGATGGCAGTGCTAGGCATCAAGGTGAGCAGGCGTTGCTCTCCAATCAGTACATAGTATGCCCTGAGCCTCCCCTACAGACCCAGTGATGGTGAATGCATAGGAGGACTCCCAGTCATGTAGGACATGTGTCGTAGGACTACTGCCTATGTTGTTCATCAGCCCTTGTTGCATGCCATGGTGCTAATGCCTGTTTCCATTTTTCTCTTTCATGTCTTTGCAGGGGACGAAGCACTTGTTGATGCTGGGGATGTGGTGGTGGAGCCGTCCCAGGAGGGCAACCCGGGCCGACCTACCACAAGTGAGGGACGTGGTGTGTTTGTGGGTGAAAACCCACAAGTGCTGCAGGCCGTGCTGTCGAGGGGTGTCTCTGGGGGTTCCTCCCCCGAGCAGTATTCAGGTGTAGACTCGGAGGATGACACCTATGTGCAGTCGCAGGTGAGTGTTCTTGGGAGAGAATCTCCTCTGTCCGACCCACCTGCAGCCAGGCCATTGGCCTCAATGGGGATGTCAGTGTCGGCAGATCAGCCTCCGGTGGTTACGGATGCAGGGCCACACCACCCAATCTCTGATCCTGTTCCTGGGGCTGCAGATCAGAGAGGGAATGCAGTCCTGCAGCCTGAGGCCTTGCCGGCACAGCAAGGCGCAGTCCGCCTTGCCCCAGGCAGGTGTGGTGCCCGTCAACGTGGTGGCCGTATGCCACCTGGCAATACCGTATGGGAGCAATCCATCTACGGTATGGCCACCCAACAGGCAGCATCATCCGAGATGATTGCACAGGCCATGGATAGGGTGGCCACTTCCATTGTCCCCCCAGAAAGGCTGATGGAGCGACTGGAGCAGGCTACAGAGTCCATCTGCCAGGCACACAGGGAGGATATGTTGGCGTCCAACATGGACAGGCGGGCGGCACTGGCGACTCTGGGGGAATCACTTTCCATGGAGTCCCAGCGCCACAGGGAAGCCCTGAGGGAAGAACTCCGTCACCTCAGGTCGACCCTGTTAGAGCTTGAGGCTTCATCCCATAGAAGGACAGAGGAGCAGCTGGAGCGTCTGACACGGACGCTCTCGGCCGAGATGCAGGCAACTCGTGCGGAGGTCAGGTCATCCTGGGAGTTACTGCATGGGGACCTCCGCATGATTATAACCCAGAACCAGAACTACCAGACCCGCCTGCTTGCAGCCATGGAGGAGCAAACTCGTGCTTTGCGTGGGCTGCCTCCCATTGTCACACCATCTTCTGAGGCAGCTCCCCCACCTCCAGAGTCAGCTGCAGGGTCTGGGCAGAGCCATAGCGACTCATCTCCCACAACAGAGTAGCCGTGTGGGCCACGAGCCTATGGGGTGTTTTCCTTTCCCATGATCCACACAGGTGGATTGTGGCGTGCATCCTGTCCTCGGACCTCATAGGTGCCCCCCCCCCCCCCCCGCCGGCCCTTTCATGGCCATTTTTTCTCTTTTTCATTTTTATTTTGCAAGAGTGTTGCCTTGTGTGGGTACCTGGGCATACACTGTATTGTGGCTGGGCACATGCAGGCTTGTCCTGAGTTTGGTTTCGATGCTTGGGTAGCAGACATCCACACCCCTCCTGCTTCCCTTTCCATGGGCTTGCAAAGGGTGTGCCCAAGTGACAGCAAATTACACGGTGACATTGGACTCCCATGAGCTGTTGGCCAGTCCATAGTCAATACTGTGTAGACATTCATAGTGTTCATTGTTGTTGCACCTAACTATGCATGATGGTATGATATGTGCCTCTACTTACATATGTTGCTCATGTTTTGCAGGTATTTCACACAGATCTTCACAAGGGCATACTCTCTGGAGTCACACTACATGTCGGTAGATGTGCACTGACACTTTTGCATGGCGCCATCACTGTACACCTGGACGGTGAGGACATACCAGCAGATTCAGGTAATGAGACTACCATTGATCACATGCAATGTGTCTTGTTTGGGTGGGCTTCAGGGTGGGTTGGTGTGTAATTTGATAGAAATTACTCTTACACAGGTGTGTAGTAGTGGCCCCAGGGCGGTTAGCTGCTCAAGTGCGGCTATGTTCCATTTTGGGCACTGCTATTTGTGACACTGGTGTCATGTTGTGATGGCCAGTTTGTTTGCTGTCACATACCATGACATGGTGTCCTCAGTGGCGGGACTGTGAAGGGAGTGGGTGACATGGCAATGTTGTCATGTAGTGAATCGCCTGTGGCAATGCATTGTAGATTGATGGAGTTGTGTCTTTGCATTGTGATGCATAGCTGGTGTATGTGTAGCTAGGGGTGCACACATATTGACACTTCCATGTTAACAATCTCAGGCTGATGTGTATCTGACAGTTCATTGTCAAGTAATTTTCAGACATTGTCAGGTAGAGTCATCATTGATTGTCAGATGGTATGTGCCAGAGCAGTGTGCACTAGCCAGCACTGTGATTCCTAGGTGAAGAAGTTGGCCACCAGTTGCGTACGGGCTGCCTCCCCCCGTGCCCTTTCCCCTCCCATGCGCAGCGGGCGTGCATGTGGTTGTGGATGTGGGGGCACCACCATGTCCACGGGCAGGCCCCGGCGTGTTGCAACGTTGTGCAGGACACATGCTGCCACTATGATCCTGCACACTATTCGGGGAGCATATAACAGCTGCCCGCCAGAACGGTCAAGGGAGCGAAAGCGTGACTTCAGCACTCCGAATGTGCGCTCCACTATGCCCCGTGTAGCAATGTGGGCTGTGTTGTACCTTACCTGGGGTGGCGTGGTGGGGTTCCGGATTGGGGTCATCATGTGGGGGCTGATAGGGTAGGCACTGTCCCCTGCGGAGGTGGTGATGGGTATCATTAGTGGTGTTGTGTCATGACCCAGTATCTGACATGCATGCATGTGGAGTGGCATTCATGCTCACCAAGCAGCCATGTATCTCCATGCTGGCCAGCCTCTAGGTCCCGGCATAGGGTAGACATTCTGTAGATGAAGCTGTCGTGGGTGGACCCTGGATAGTTGGCATATACTGATGTGATGATTCCCTTGCCATTGCATACAACTTGGACGTTGATGGAATGCCAGTGCTTGCGGTTTCTATAGATGTGCTCTGTTGCCCTGGGAGGACGTAGAGCCACATGTGTGCAGTCAATAGCACCAAGCACTTTGGGGATTTGAGCCACACCATAGAATTCCTGGATGCACGTCCGCCTTTCTGCATGAGTCCTGGGGAGATATATGTGCCTGCGGACTGAGGGCCGTGCAGTGATGATGTTCAAGACCTGGTGTAGGCAGCGTGACTGCGTGGCCTGTGACACACCACCCACTATGGCACTTGTCCGCTGAAAGGATCCAGTGGCCAAGAAGTGCAGTACATTCAGGACCTTCTGCAGGGGGCTGAGTGCTTGGGAGCACAGGGTGGGTGATGTGAGGTCATCCTCCCACTCACTGACCAGGTCCAGTATGATGTGTGCTGGAAACCTGTACCTCCCATACACCTGGTCATCAGGCATCCCGAATAGGCTGGTTCTGGGTGTGAATATTCTGGCCCTGACTCTCCTCCTCATCCTCCTTTGGTAGCCCACTGCCACTGCTGCTAGGAACGGTATGTTCATCCTGGCATCTGGCTTGTTTATTGAAAAGTGCGCAAATTAATGCCTTGCGCGTGTAGTAGGCAGCGTGTGAGCCTCGCACCCCTGGAATCGAGTTCCCACTCCAATCGCGTGTATATATTCCCACGCTGCAGGCATACAGGTGCGCTGACGTACTTGCCTGTGTAAGGGGCCGCGCGGCCCTGAAATACACGTACATAGGCCAATGGCGTGTACGCGCACTTTTGGCCAATTACACGCGATGAAATACACGTACATAGGCCAATGGCGTGAACGCGCACTTTTGGCCAATTACACGCGATTACACTCAGACGTGCAGGATTTCCACGTGTGCTCCGTCTTCACGTGCTGAGTGGGGAACGCCCGTGCGGATCACGTCAGACGCGCTCACGCGATGAGGGACTCTGGTCCAATAGAATCGCGTATGCGTGCTGACGCACTTACGCGCTAAGGGCCTTTCCTCGGATTTCACGCTGACGTGCAGGAATTTCACGTGCCAAATCACTCCGTATCAAGCTGGCCACCCGAAAACACACGGAACACCACGCTCCTGCCCCGAAGGCCGAGTTACTGCCCCCCAAGTGCCCTGAGCAGCCTCCCACGTGCTATCTGCTGCTGCCTGCCTGCCTGCCTGCCTGCTGCCACCGTGCCCTGCCATTTGGTGCCTGCACATCAGCCATCTGCAGGGGTCCAGTTGCTGTGTCCACCCCTGCTGGAACTGAAGACTCCCAACTGGGATTACATCGCTCCACAGCCCAGCCCCAGGACCCAGTTGCCCACCCACACCTGCCTCTGGGGTTGCCATGTCGGGCACTTCTACATCTGGCACCAGTGGCAACCCCAGGCCAGAGGGGCAGAGGGGCACCAGCTTCACTGCCACCGAAGTTGGTGTCCTGGTGGAGCATGTCCTGGGGCAGTATGATGCCCTCTTTGGATCGTCCCGCGCCAGCAAGGAAGGACGGGAGAGGATCTGGGCCGACTGTGTGGTTGCCATCAACGCGGAGGGGGTGGCAACCCGCAACGTCTTGAAGATCAAGAAGCGCTGGGAGGACTTGAGGTCCAGGACCCTTGTGAAGGCCCGGCGCCTCGTGGAGGGGGGCCGGGGCCACATGAGTACCATCCAGAAGAGGGTCCTGGAACGCGTACGCCCAGCGCTCCACGCCCAGATCCTTGAGAGGGAGACCCGTCTGGAGTTGAGCGGTAAGTGTCCAAGCATCACTGTGTGAGACAGGGCATGTTGCGGTGTGCTGGTTCTATGATACTTGCCTGTATGTGTGCCATGTGCCATATATGCATGTATGTGTGCTGGGACATCATGGTACTGCCTGTGCGACCAGTGATGTGTGACCCACATGGTTGTTGCATGTGTAGAAATGCGGCATGGGGAGCACTATGCAGATTTGGGACATGAGAGCATGGCAGTCTCTGTACCTGGACATGGATGGGGGTGAGGATGGGTGCTGATGCCAGGTACATATATGGTAGCCATGTCTGTGTGCCTGACCTGCATGTCTGTGACTTGTGCATGCCATGGATGCATGACTCATGTGTGTGACAATGCACAGATTCAGTGACGCACCCACCTTACCCTTGTTTTGCCTGTGTTTGGTGTGATTGTGGCCAGATGGATGTGACTGAGGTGTAGTGTGTGCATGTGATATGCATGAGCCATGATGCATGTGAGTTACATTTCATTGAATGTTTCAATAGTCATTTGGACATGCATGGAAATGTGCATGGCATGCACCATGCCTGTTACTGTGTGTGTTTCGCCTGCACTGACCCATGTGTTGTGGAGGGACATGATGGAAGTGTACTTTGACAGGGGTGCTCATCTGCTATTGCTTCCAGTCTAGGGGACCATTGTACAGTAGCCTGATGCTTGTGTTCTTTGTCTCCCTCTACGCAGCGGCTAGTGAAGAAGAGGGCGGAGACGGCGCTGTGGAGCAAGGCGGCGGGGATGCCCCCACGGCTGCAGCGGAAGGGGTGGGTGAGCCCCCACAGGGGCCTGCTACGGCGGGAGACGGTGAGGAGCCATCCAGGTTGGTGGTTTGCACAGAGGAGGAGGAGGCCGACACTGGTGCACACATGGGCCCTGGTGGGAGCATCCCTGCTGGTGCAAGTGGTGCAGTCCAGGGCCAGGGGCAGGAGGCAGCACAGGTCACCGTGGAGGGGCCTGTGCATGTCGCTGTCCCTGACCCTGTGAGTGCACCACCATGCACCAGCAGGGATGCCCCGTCCCAGGCCCGTCCGCAGGTAGAGGGGATGTCCATGTCAACTGACTCCCCTCCACCTGCGGCCGTGGGAACCCCTGGCCGCGTGGAGCAGGTCCTGATTGGGGTCGCGATGCGCACGGCTGTGATTCGTGATGCCGTGCGTGCTTCCCGGGAGGAGCACGCACGTCATCACGAAGTGCACCGTGCCGACGTGGCCCAATTGGGATCGGCCATGTTCGGGGGGTTCCTGCATGTGTTGGCCAATCTGACGGCCCTCTCCTCCTCTGTGCAGGCTATCCACCAGTCGTTCTCCTTGCCGTCTTCCGGCCCAGATGCCACCATGGCCCCCTGTGGACCTGCCCCAACCAATGCAGCCAGCTCGGTGGGGATCCCATCCCTGCCGCAGTTGGGAGTCGGAGGTCCAGCAGGGGTGGACGACACAGCAAGTGGACCCCAGCAGATGGAAGATGTGCCGGCATCATCGGGCAGGGCACGTGCACGACGGCGTCGGTGGTTACCATCAGCCTGGATGCCGTCGTGCTGGCAGAGGCAGTGGCGTCGCAGGCAGCAGCGGGCTCGACGTGGGAGGCATCATGGCTCAGGGCCATCAAGATCGGAGGGGCAGGCATCGGCCGGAGGGCAGGGCAACCCTGGCATGGCGGTGTGTTCCGTGTGGGAGGAGTTTGGCCAGCGGATAGATGCGGAGCGGCAGCGGGCGGAAGAGGAGCGGCTCGCCATGGCCAGGGCGGAGATCTCCATGCATCAGGCATTGAGGCGGGCTGCGTGCCTCGAGGAGGCTCGCAGGGAATTTGGAGAGCACATGGGGTTGTCCCTGCGAGACCTCGGGGCCAGGACTGAGTCCCGCCTCCAGGACATAGACATGGAGTTCGAGGATGCCCTGGCCAACATCACCAAGTGAGCCGCAGGACTAGCCCGCTGCCTCTGTATATAGTTTTTTAGTTAGTTAGTGCTAGGTTTCCTTTATTTGAAATTTTTTTTTGGACCGCTTGGACAATGGCCACTTCTTTGTACATATTTTTTTAGATAGTTAGTATTAGGTTTAATTAGTGGTGTTGGGCTCATGGACCCTTGAACAATCCTGTAAATATAGTTATTTTTTTTGTGAGATAATTTATTTTTACTTTCATATTGGTCACACCATGTCGTAATGGTTTATGTTTCATTTCATTCTACTTGTGTTTACTTTGGACAAAATCGATTCTTTTTTCTATCCTTTGTTTTTTGGTTTCTAATTTTTGTTCCCGGACATGGACCTTTTATTTGCTTTCCCAGATAGTTGTCAGAGTTTACTTTATTTTTATTTTTTAATACATATTTATATTATCTTACACTTGTGTCATTTTTTCTTTGATTTCTTACATGCCATGATATGGGTTTTGACATTGACTTGCACCCATTGTGTATGTGTGTGTGGCGGACATGTGTTCTTTTGCTTAGTTGCCTTTGGGGTTGTGTCATGTGATTGCATTCACTATGTGGGTGCATGCAATCCTTGCCTGGGTGTTTGTGCTGGGTATGCTGGTCATTACTGCCATTATTGTGTATCGTCAGGACCAGGGGCCAGGGGGACATGGGTGGGGGCCTGGTGGAGGGTGCCCCAGGTGGATGGGGGGTTGGGGGTGGTGGGAGACATGGGTTGCCCATGGGTGGGGGCCTGCTGGCAGGTTGCCCACAGTGCTGGGGGTGGGGGTGGTGGGAGACATGGGTTGCCCATGGGTGGGGGCCTGCTGGCAGGTTGGCCACAGTGCTGGGGGTGGGGGTGGTGGGAGACATGGGTTGCCCATGGGTGGGGTCCTGCTGGCAGGTTGCCCACAGTGCTGGGGGTGGGGGTGGTGGGAGACATGGGTTGCCCATGGGTGGGGGCCTGCTGGCAGGTTGGCCACAGTGCTGGGGGTGGGGGTGGTGGGAGACATGGGTTGCCCATGGGTGGGGTCCTGCTGGCAGGTTGCCCACAGTGCTGGGGGTGGGGGTGGTGGGAGACATGGGTTGCCCATGGGTGGGGGCCTGCTGGCAGGTTGGCCACAGTGCTGGGGGTGGGGGTGGTGGGAGACATGGGTTGCCCATGGGTGGGGGCCTGCTGGCATGTTGCCCACAGTGCTGGGGGTGGGGGTGGTGGGAGACATGGGTTGCCCATGGGTGGGGGCCTGCTGGCAGGTTGGCCACAGTGCTGGGGGTGGGGGTGGTGGGAGACATGGCTTGCCCATGGGTGGGGGCCTGCTGGCAGGTTGCCCACAGTGCTGGGGGTGGGGGTGGTGGGAGACATGGGTTGCCCATGGGTGGGGGCCTGCTGGCAGGTTGGCCACAGTGCTGGGGGTGGGGGTGGTGGGAGACATGGGTTGCCCATGGGTGGGGGCCTGCTGGCAGGTTGCCCACAGTGCTGGGGGTGGGGGTGGTGGGAGACATGGGTTGCCCATGGGTGGGGGCCTGCTGGCAGGTTGGCCACAGTGCTGGGGGTGGGGGTGGTGGGAGACATGGCTTGCCCATGGGTGGGGGCCTGCTGGCAGGTTGGCCACAGTGCTGGGGGTGGGGGTGGTGGGAGACATGAGCAGGTGTGCAGGGTAGTTCCCTGTGGTGTGTGCTGCCTGCAGGGGCCGTGGAGGGTGTACAGGTAATGCCTGGGAGCACACAGCCAAATCGCGTGTGCAACTTCCCGCGCACCCCTCGATTCCACGTACCCGGCCATTTCGCGTGTGCAACTTCCCGCGCACCCCTCGATTCCACGTTCCCTGCCATATCGCGTGTGGGACTTCCCGCGCGCCCCTGAACTCCACGTACCCGGCCATTTCGCGTGTGCAACTTCCCGCGCACCCCTCGATTCCACGTTCCCTGCCATATCGCGTGTGGGACTTCCCGCGCGCCCCTGAACTCCACGTACCCGGCCATTTCGCGTGTGCAACTTCCCGCGCACCCCTCGATTCCACGTTCCCTGCCATATCGCGTGTGGGACTTCCCGCGCGCCCCTGAACTCCACGTACCCGGCCATTTCGCGTGTGCAACTTCCCGCGCACCCCTCGATTCCACGTTCCCTGCCATATCGCGTGTGGGACTTCCCGCGCGCCCCTGAACTCCACGTACCCGGCCATTTCGCGTGTGCAACTTCCCGCGCACCCCTCGATTCCACGTTCCCTGCCATATCGCGTGTGGGACTTCCCGCGCGCCCCTGAAATCCACGTACCCGGCCATTTCGCGTGTGCAACTTCCCGCGCACCCCTCGATTCCACGTTCCCTGCCATATCGCGTGTGGGACTTCCCGCGCGCCCCTGAACTCCACGTACCCGGCCATTTCGCGTGTGCAACTTCCCGCGCACCCCTCGATTCCACGTTCCCTGCCATATCGCGTGTGGGACTTCCCGCGCGCCCCTGAAATCCACGTACCCGGCCATTTCGCGTGTGCAACTTCCCGCGCACCCCTCGATTCCACGTTCCCTGCCATATCGCGTGTGGGACTTCCCGCGCGCCCCTGAACTCCACGTACCCGGCCATTTCGCGTGTGCAACTTCCCGCGCACCCCTCGATTCCACGTTCCCTGCCATATCGCGTGTGGGACTTCCCGCGCGCCCCTGAAATCCACGTACCCGGCCATTTCGCGTGTGCAACTTCCCGCGCACCCCTCGATTCCACGTTCCCTGCCATATCGCGTGTGGGACTTCCCGCGCGCCCCTGAACTCCACGTACCCGGCCATTTCGCGTGTGCAACTTCCCGCGCACCCCTCGATTCCACGTTCCCTGCCATATCGCGTGTGGGACTTCCCGCGCGCCCCTGAAATCCACGTACCCGGCCATTTCGCGTGTGCAACTTCCCGCGCACCCCTCGATTCCACGTTCCCTGCCATATCGCGTGTGGGACTTCCCGCGCGCCCCTGAACTCCACGTACCCGGCCATTTCGCGTGTGCAACTTCCCGCGCACCCCTCGATTCCACGTTCCCTGCCATATCGCGTGTGGGACTTCCCGCGCGCCCCTGAAATCCACGTACCCGGCCATTTCGCGTGTGCAACTTCCCGCGCACCCCTCGATTCCACGTTCCCTGCCATATCGCGTGTGGGACTTCCCGCGCGCCCCTGAACTCCACGTACCCGGCCATTTCGCGTGTGCAACTTCCCGCGCACCCCTCGATTCCACGTTCCCTGCCATATCGCGTGTGGGACTTCCCGCGCGCCCCTGAAATCCACGTACCCGGCCATTTCGCGTGTGCAACTTCCCGCGCACCCCTCGATTCCACGTTCCCTGCCATATCGCGTGTGGGACTTCCCGCGCGCCCCTGAAATCCACGTACCCGGCCATTTCGCGTGTGCAACTTCCCGCGCACCCCTCGATTCCACGTTCCCTGCCATATCGCGTGTGGGACTTACCGCGCACCCCGGTATGCACGCACACGTTTATTTTTTCTCTCTGCGCGTGTCTGTGTTTGTGGGTACCCCTTTGTACGTCATTTGTCCAGGAGGGCAACAGTATTGTACATTGGTTATGTCTGTATATAGGTGCTATTTGTTGGCGCGCCTTTTAGCGCACATTTCTTGCAGGCGCAGACACGCTACCGCCTGCTTTCTTGTGGCGGTCGTGTTTGTGCCTGTTTGTGCCTGTGCGCTGCTTTGAGCGTGCGCTTTTTTGCCCTATTCTATTCCATGAATACGTGTTGTATGCGAGCGTGTGGGCGTTCCGCGCACTTGCCTCCTGAACTTTCCCCGTGCCGCCCACATTCTTCCCCATTCCGAGTGTTGTGCCCCATTTTATTCCCCATTCCGAGTGTCCCGCCCTGTGTTCCGCCTACTTTAGAGCTGTGCGCTGCGCTCGGAGTGATGGCGCAGTGGCCGTGGCGCACGACGTTGGTTGACCTGTGCGCCGGCCTGCGCCGCGCGCTTTTTCGGCGCACGTCCTCTGCTTTTCTTGCGCACGGACTTCCATGAATCGACGTGCGCTGGTTTCCCTGCGCTTTGCGCTGATTTTCGGCGCAGCGCACGTATTGGCCCCTCTGCGCCGGGATTTTCGGCGCACATTTATTCCATGAATCGGCCTGTACGAGTCTAATTTAGAGCGCATTTAGTTTGAAATGGGGGGCCTCTATATTCATAGAGACTGATTGGCATTTCGCTTAGGGGGCTGGAAAGCAATTTAAATTTGCTTCGCAAAAACCGTTATGGTGATGGGATGGACGTGTGATAGAATCCATGCACTTTAGAGAGGGCCAAAAACATCAAATATATCCAATGTTGATTTGAGACGAAGTAATCGACTACGATGTAACAGCGCGCATCACGTTTTTTTTATGTAAAACAATTCAAAATGGCGGCCACTCGCGGAACGCCACAAGGAATGCCGGTCTGCCCTACGAGGGCTCTATGGAGGAAGCAACATATTTACTTATGTATTTATTTATTTGTGTATTTGTTACAGTGCGCTGAACGCTTCGGTATCTGGGGGCACTCGTTACACTGATAGCTCAGGAGAAAGAACACCAGAAAAAGAGGGGATGGGGGAAATGTTGGGGGTACATTGGAGGTCAAGTATAATAGTTACAGTACACTGGGATGAAGATTGTGTATGATTGAGTCTAGGGGTGTGTTGCTTTAAATGAACAGCCATGTCTTTATGTTTTATCTGAATGTCCAGTATGAGGGATCTTTTCTCAAGCCAATGGGGAGGTTGTTCCATAGTTTGGCAGCCACGACAGGGAATGTCTAGGTCGCAGTTTGCAGATCTAAGTGGGCGTGCAGGGGTGTTTCTTTCTGCCCGCTGAGAGAGGTAGATTGGGGCAGTGTTGGAGAGGCATCTGTGCATGATGGATAAGGTTTTGAATGTAATCCTCTAGCGGCTCAGAAGCCAGTGAGCGTCTCTTCTAACTTCAGTGATGTGGTCATGCTTGGATAGACCTGTGGCAGTACGTAGGGCATGTTTTGGATAATCTGTAATTTCCTTAGATTACGTTCAGAAGTTCCTGTAAATAGGGCATTGCAGTAATCCATTTTGGCTCCTGTGATGGCTCTTGCTTTCGTAAAATGGTTTGAGGTGGAGATGAAGGGCTTGCTGGTGTTGAGCAGTTTGGCGGTATATGCAGCGGATGAGGCAATGGAGTTTATTTTGCGAGAGAGGTCAAGAGTTGAGTCAAGGTAAAGGTTTTGGCTGCAGATGAGTTGGGATAAGGTTAACATCAATGCTGAACTCCTTGTATGCTAGGTCCATGTTTTGAAACGTCGAGACAGAGCCAATAACGAGGATTTCAGTTTTGTCATCGTTAAGGCATAGCAGGTGGGTTGCCATCCTGTTTTGGATGGTTTCGTAGACTGCATTGATTCTGCAGTATCTTGGGTGTAGGAGTCTGATGGGGGATAAGGAGTTTGGTATCGTTGGCGCAGATTGTGTAGGATATGCCAAAGTGATCAAGGTGATCGAAGAGGGGTTTTGTATACATTTTATACAGTGTGGGGGAAAAACAGGAACCTTGGGGGCTCCACATGTTACTGGCATTGGTGAGGTGGTGTGATCGTCAATGAAGACTTGGAAGGATCTGTCAGCTAGGAAGGATCTGATCCACTCTGTGGCTGATGGTTAGAAGTTTGCTGTTGATGAGAGGTGGTTGCAAAGTTTCTGGTGGTACACAAGGTCAAATGCTTCTGAGAGGACCAGCATCATAAGTAGGGTGAGTTTGCTGGCATCCTTAATGACATCAAGTTGATTTTTCAAGTTGAGCAGGGCCGATTCAGTTCTCTGTCTGGGGTTGTAATCCTGACTGGCAGATACTCAGAATGTGATTGTTCTCAAGGTGTTGTTGTACCTGAATGTAGGTGACTCGGTTAACAATCTTGAGGATGAAGAGCACGATTGTGATGGGGCAGTAGTTCGTGGGGATGCTGTAGTACAGGGATTTTTTTTTATAGCAGGGGCATAACCCATGCTTCCTTCAGGGATGTTGGAACAGTTTTTGAGGTGAAGGAGGAATTGATGATGGCTTTGGTGATTGGGGTGAGTGTCTCAGCGCAGTCTTTGATTATTGGCCACCGACAGGTGTCTCTTTTGCATCGGGTTGGGTTTACACTTCTGATTATGTTGCCCACCTCACGTTCTGAGACTGTTTGGAAGTCAAATGGGGAAAATGGGGGGTGGGCTGGGTGCGATGTGAGAGGGCTGGGGTGGTTTGGAGCACATGGACAGTTGTTTGAGGTGGATTTTTTCCTTCAGGGAGCTAATCTTTCCAGTGAGGGCATCAGGTCGGGGAGAGGGACCATGTGTGATTCAAGTTGTCATAGGATTGAAAATATCTCGCGAGAGCTGGATTTGGTATTGTTAATTCTCTAGTTGTAGATGTTTGCTTTGGCAGTAAGGATCTCTTTTTTGTATGCTTTGGTGAGGGCACTGAATTGAGGTTTGATAGTGGTGGAGGGGTTCTTTCTCCAGGCTGATTCTGCAGCATGCTTTTTTGGCATGAGTGGTGAGGAGCTCAGGTGTGACAGGAGTTCTTTTTTGGGTTCGAATTGGCTTTGCGCTGTTTGAGGGGGGCAAGTTTGTCTGGGTGATGGCGTTGTTGAATAGGTTGACTAGGGCTGCAGGGTCGGTTGTTGTGGCAGGTGGTTTCTCGAGAACAGGGAGGAGCGGGGCCAGGCTGTCCTTGTTCAGGATTTTTGTGCATTGAGGCAGGCCATTGGGTTTCGTGGGGTGGGAGGGGCTGGCCATTTGCTGATGGGCGACGGAAAAGGTGTGACGGTAGGACCACTGGCAGTTTGTGGTGGTGGGTTGGTGACATATCAGTATAGATCGGCAACCCAATTGAGGGTGTGCGGCTTTGGGAGTGCGTTGGCTCAAGGGACCATTGTATGAAGCCAGCTTGGTTGAGAGATGAAGCTAGGCTGAAGGTGTGGGAGTCATTGAGGCCTAGGTTAAGGTCCCCTAGCATTATGATTTTGACACACTTGTGTATAGGTGCTTTATAAATGCCATATCATATCATATCCTATCATATCATTGGGCTTGATAGAAGGGTTGATGCTTTGTAGGAGGTCTTCCTTGAGGGAGTTGATGGGGTTGGGGGGCCGTAAATGAGGTGGAGGAAAAAGGTGCTGGTGAGGGAGGGGGAAAGAGGGGGAAAGTTTGGAGATGATGGATTTTCAGCAGGGAATTGTGCTGGTGCTAACCGTTTTGATGGTGAGAGTGTATTTGAAGATAAATGGAACACCGCACCTTTGATGGGCGTTCTGTCGCTTCTTAGGATTGAGGGATGGCGATGGAGAGAGCAGGGCCAAGTCCCTGTAAATGCTAGTATGTATAGGTCATTGAATGTCAGGGGGTCATGAATTTCTGGGGCAGGAGCTGGGATCTGTTGTTGATCAGTGTGCATTGGATAGGCTTGTTGGCTGGGTGCATCAAGGGGGGCATCATGGATGTGTTGTGCGGAGTTGTGGGGTGGGTGGAGTTTACCAGGTGCGTAGTCTGAGGAACTTGTTTACAGTGTGGACATGAGGCGGGGCAGAGGGGGCAACCAGTGCTTCGTGTTGATGTGAAGGGAGGCAAGCTAACAGGGGTGGCATGAGTCACCCATGCAAAGTTGGTGGGGGATGAGAATGCGTGGTGGTAGGGTGATAGAGGAGGATGCACCTTTGCACTTACCTGAGAGCCAAGAGTAGCAGGCGTCCACAAAAGTGGCGTCAGGCTAGAATCGAGTGATGGAGAGACTAGACTCCACCTTGTGAGTCACCATTGTGCAGTGCCTAACAACTGCGACACACAACACCACATCCTTGGCCTGCACAGGCTTTGCCGTAGAGGGTTCGGCAAGTAGGTTTTAAACCAAAGCATAGTTGGATGTTGATGTGATGCATAGAACGTAGCTGACGTCGATCGAGCAGCGTGCTCTGAGGATCTGCAGCACACAACTCAGCACCCTTGTCCTGCGCTGGCTTTGCAGCAGAGGGTTGGGCCAGCAGGTTTTAACGTAGCACAGAACGTAGCAGAAAAAGATCGAGCATCATGCTCTGTGGACATGTGGCGCACAACACCACAGACTTGGCCTGCACAGGCTTAGATTATGTGAGTGATACAAAATAAAAAATAAAATATCAAAAAACATTTTGGGGTTATGTGCTTTGACAATCAGTGAGTCTAACAATTCAAAATGGCTGTTACTTGCGGAACGCCACGAGGAATGCCGGCTTGCCCTAAGAAGGATCTATGGAGGAAATGATATAGATTGTGTGAGTAATTCGGTGGAAATGTAAAAGAACATATTGGGGTTATGTGCTTTGACGATCAGTGAGTTTGAGGCGGGGCATTCCTATTTTGATGAAATGCAGAGGAAACAAAAAAGGAAAATCAAATTTTGACAATAATGAAGGTTAAATCAAGAAGGAGTTTGAGATTTGGGAAACCTAGGACAAGAAATGTTTGACTGGCAGACTGATTGAATATAGAGATCCAGGTAGGTGTCATATAAGAAAATCACGTTTATAAGTGTTGGAATGACAGGTTATAGAGTTATTAACTCGTTCTGATGAGGCACACATCTAGGGAGACTGGCGTACACATCCAAAGTACTGCTTGCTGTATTCTTAGTGACAGATCGATATCTGGTCAACTGTAATCATAGAATTCACTGGTATAGTTATTATAGACGTTTGGGAGCATTGGTGGACCATCGGACTTAGCAATGATCAAGAATTAGGTGGTTGTTATGGTAACAGAGTGATATAACTAATGTTTAGGATTCATCTTTCTCTCTCTCTCTCTCTCTCTCTTTCTTCCTCTCCCTCTCTCTCACTCTCTCTCTCTCTCTCTCTTTCATGCCCTTCCCCCTCTATTTCCTCTTGGTCAATGTTTTCCTGGGAATGATTGTTACCCTTTTGCACATGATCATTATATGGACGTGTCGGCCGATTCCGAACTTTGATTATCTACATACTGATACCTGAAATCATTTGTGACTGGCATCACCCAAATGGAGGGTGGGATGTTTATGTGGGTTGCAGTCCCCCTATGCTTTTGCCATTTCACTTTATGTAATGTCCAACATGTGATGTCATTTTCTATATGAGCTATGCCTGGGTGAATTGGTTCTTTTATGGTTCCATTATATATGGTCTCATCATATATGTTGAATTTTGTTTTTAATAACAGAGGGGTTGTTTACATATGTGATGTATAAAACATATACCGTTCATGTGACTGTAATTACCATGGATGTCCAGCCCTGAGGAAGACAGGAGCAAGTCAAAACATGTGTCGTCTGACGATACATATTAAATTCTTCTGAACTCTGATCTGGCATAAATTATTAGTTAATATTAATGGTCATAGACCTTTTGTTGATGAATTACTCAAGGGAGATAGGAGTGCAGTGTCGGGGGCAATAGTTGAGTGACACCTGCAACTTTACCTGTTCTTTGTGAAGGACGCGTGCTCTGCTTCCTATAACACATCCATTCTATGCCAACCTGTTGTCTACAAAGCAGGTTGTATTTCTGTTGCTCATTCTGTGTCTGTAAAACCTATATCCACTTAGCCAATTTTTTAGAAAATTATACTATAAAATGACCCATTATGCCCATATTTTCCTACATGTTTATGTAACTAAAACCCCTCGAAACTGCAAGAAAGAATTGAGTCTTGCTCGCTCACTTCACTCCCTCGTGCTATTTACACCTCCTTCTTCTTTCAATTTTACCGGTTGTCAAACCATATGCATATTTTTTACAAGACAAAAGAGACAATGAAAGAGGAAAGATGATTTCACCTGCTTTTACTCTTTCATTTTCCACTACATTTTGTAAAAGTGGAACATTGGAATTGTTTGCAGGATACCTAAAAGCATTTAAATGCTTACATTGGTGTTACTCTTCAAGCAGTTACCACTCTTCAGACAATCACACCCCCCCCAGTGTGTTCAGTCCCAGTCTCCTTTTCAAACGTATGACTGCTTGTACAGTGCAAGCCACGCCAACCATAAGTCTTTTACGCGTTTTCCATCCGCACAAGGAAACTAATAATTTTCCACAACAGCACTCCACAGAATTAACATTGCTTGGAGAGCTTTATAGCTATTTGTACATTGTGTGTGTGCATATGTGCAACATCACTGTTTCTTCTGCAGTTTGCTTAAGTAAGGCATTGTATGTCTCATGTTTGACACTACTTTTAGTAAACTACATTTGTATGCAGTAACCACACAAAAGGAATGAGATAGCTCTGTGAGTTGAGTGCTTCCCGTTAACAACTGTTTTTACCCCCACCCCATCCCAGTAAAACATAGTTGTTTTACCTTACAGCATTCGATTATAATGTATTTTGTATTTTCAGATGGATTGCGCATACGATCTCGTTCTTGGCACATCCATTTTTAAGCAAGACAAGCAGCAGTGTTGGATCACAAAAGAACAATGCAGAATTCATAGCATGTTGGTGAAAGAGGCAATAGGCGATGGATGGAGATGTGATCTAACGGGTAATTTGGGGACAGTGAAACAGGTCACCTAGCCCCACATCCTGGCTTCTCCACTCGACGAACATGTCTGACCCTGAGAAAATAAGTTTAGCGAATATGTCCTAATTTTCCTCTACTTCTCACATTGAGATCACATTGAATTGATTCTGTTCAGTTTGCACGATAGGAGAACAAGTATGCAGAATCATCTATCTAGTGAGAAGATTAGAGCACTTGGGGAATTGAGGCAGCACTTGCCATTTTATTTGGTCATGTGAAGCTAGTGCTTAGTGGGCAGGCTTACTGTTGGGAAGGGGGCCGCCCCGCCCTACCCCACTAGATGCTTTAGAGTGAGGCGAGATGCATTCAAAGCACTATGATGGGCCAGGGGGTGTTGGGGACGGTGAGAAGGTACCTCCCAGTTTAACAGGACCCTACTCCACTATAACCAAATATAGTCTATCCACATAGTACAGCATAAGGTGCGAGCAGCATTGCTATTTTGCATAGATATTAATAACCATAGGTCGAAGGGAAGGCAATTGATTACACTAGGTCCATATTAAGAGATAAGGAAAATCTCCAGTCATGCCTGAGCTCCCATGAGGACAGCCCACACCCCAAACCACCACACGCCTATTCATTGTTCTAATAGTGGTGCAAAGATGTGCGAGAGGAATGTGCCCTACAAGGCTGTGATCACAGACCGGCGCCTGGTGGGCATGTTATCTCACACTGACCAAAGCATGACCCGGCCGATCACCGGGCGACCATGAGTTATAGCCCATATAACTGATTAAAATTTAAGAACTCTGAATTCCAAGGCACCAGGTGCCCTTTGACCACCAACCCCAAAGTAACAAGTCCTGAGATACTCAAAGAGGACAGACAGGGTACATTGTTGAAGGGAAAATCGTGTGATTTGTCTTGCCAGGTGCTGGGAGGGATAAAGCGAGGGTGGAGACCTTGGAGCCCGATGGTATGGAGCCGAGTGATTGAAATGTGTTTGAAGGTTAGAGAGCCACAGAACCTCCTTTGCGTCTGTCTTAAGGTCTGCCAAGTACACAGTATGAGTGATAAAATAGTTGTATGGTAGGAGTTTCATTAATTTGTTTTGTGACCTTCAACGTGAGAAGACGATGATCACTGCAGCACCCACGTAATGGAAGACGGATGAACTGGGCTGTAGCCAATTTCCTGGCATCCCTTATGGGGCAGGCAGATCCTGTATAGGTACACACTAACCAGCTGCGTGGGATTTTACCTTATGTATTGCATCATATTTGACAATGTTTTGCTTTATATGATTCTGCTTGTACTACTTTTTTGGCAGAATATTCTTAGCATCAGATTTCTTTGCTGTTTCTCTCATCTGCGTGTGAGATTAAAAACGTGTTATGCTTACAAGATCGACTTGGGCCTTTCTTCCCTAGCGGGTTGTATTCTCTCTGGTGTGAGTGTTCAGGGACTAGCCTTCAATTGGTGACCCTGACGTGATCCCAGCGGTACCCGGATTTGTAGAGGGTCCCAGGTCGCCTCTCCAGAAGGTGCTGCACCCACCTACAGCGACCGGTCCTGAAAAACATGTGTTCCGAGTGGTTTGGCAGGAGCCATTTTAGGAAATGTCCTCTCTTTTCTTTGAAGCGGGGCACGGCTCAAAGGAGAGTAGGGGACAGATCCATGGGGAAGTGTGAAAGGTGTGAGTACGTAGAGAGCAAAGTCTGCAATGTGACATGGGTGAGGGCAGGGTTATTTGTTGTTAAAATTTGTACTATGAAGCGAGTGTTTCAGTAAGGCATTATAAGGTAAGGCATTATATGGCAAGGCAAAGGTAAGGCAGGGAGCCCGTCCTCGGAAGGGGAGGGAAGATGGTGCCACAAGATAGTATATTATTTAAAGGAGGAACATAGAAATGAAACTAGTGGTTTCATAACAGATCTGGAATACATAGTGGTTCTTATATTAGCTTCGTATTTCATTGCCTTATATTTGCGTTTCATTGAATAAAGAACAGGCCCTAAAAGGGGTGGTAATTGGATTCATCGTGGTGTGGTGCAGTATTGGATGGTTTAGTTGAGTGGTGCATGTGTGCAAGAAAGGGTGATAGAAAAGGGTGGGGGTTGATTTTATTTTATTTAAACAAGCAAGCAGCAGCGCGAGCAGTGCATTAGCAGGACTTTGCAGGGTTAGAAAGAGATAGATATCCCCAGCATTGGGGGTATAACACCAAAAGAACATATGTATAAGGCCCTGCCACTATATCGTGACAGGGTGGAAAAATATCATAAGCCCTGGATTGCGGAGCCAGGAGGAGGGGGATGCCCTGCCCATGGCCAGGACAGGGCTCACACAACAAAAGCATTTTGGAACACATGTCCACATTTTAAGTAACAAAAGAGGAAGCAGCTCCAGAAGAGAAAATAAATTCTAGATCTCTGGCATATGTTTGAAGATGCAGAAGATCAAGGGAACGGAGTAGAAGCAGAGAGACAGAAAGATGGGAAGTGCAGGAAGGGAGGAGAGAGCGGGGTACCAGTGGAGTGTGTGGGATTATATCCCTTGACAGCATATCCAGCAGAAGGGTACACCAATCCAAGCTATGTACCCATTGCAATAGGGACCCCTTCTGCTGTTGTAGGGTACATTCCAGCACCGGTAATACTACAGGCTACCGCTCACCCACCTTCGTATACTCACGCGACTGAAGTATCGTCATCAGCGGTTACAGGTCAAGGGAATTTGAGGATAGACTGACAGGATTGCCAACAGAACTGAGAAGGATACAGATACCCCCCAGAGCAGTAAAGGATATAGGCACATCGAGAGAAGGGTCAGGAGAGTGGAAATCAGGCAAAGTGCTGCTTTGGATGGATACTGAAGGAATAAGACATGTAGGAGTTGAGAAAGAAAGAAGCCGGGGTGGGTGGATAATCCTGCGAGAGGAGAATATGGTGTTGGGAGCGAATTATATGATATTATATTTTATTTATATCGCTCCCATACACAAGTGTTTCAGGGTGCGATGTGGCTAGGGAGGACAAAACAACAATCTTACTAAGCTCAGTGACATTGAGAATGCGCAAGTGCAGGGGACAGGGAGGGTGGGAAAGGGCAAAGGGCATTGAAGATGTGGGAAATGCTGAACAAGAAATCAAAACAACAACAGGTAGTGCGGCGAGCAGGAGGCAAGTGCAAGAATTAAGCGCAGACGATAGGTGTCTAAAAAGTGCAGATAAGGTGACTGTAGATACAGACCCAAGTGTAAGGGTTTGACAGGAGGCAGTGCGGGTATACAGCTGGGTCGGCAGTGGTCTGGGAATGTGGAGGAAGAGGACAATGAAGCGTTTGCTGGGGGTCAGAGCGAAGGAGATGGAAGGGGTGAAGAGGTGGCTGAGAGTACCCCTCAATAGGAGGTTTGTGGGTGGGGGCTGGGTCGAGGTACAGGCCTGGCCGGATGGCATTGGCAAAGAGAAGAGGAGTCATGAAGAAGGGTCTGGGAACTAGGGCAAAGATGTAGATGCCCCTCATACATAAGGGGGCAAGGAGGACACAGTATGGGCCCTGGTCCCAAATGGATAAGGATAATTTAATTAAGGACCTCCCACAGCTCACAGCAGGGGAAAACAAGTGGATATAAGAATTCGTAAATCAGCTTGATGGTTGCTATAATTGGGGACCAGGATGGTGATGGGTGGGATAAGGCCGGATACCCGGGAGTAACCCTGTGGGGTGATGCACGTGATGGAGCACCATTCAATGGAGTTATAGCACAGGTATGGGACGCACTACAGAGGGCCTTCCCAGAAACCCCTGATTTGCAGTCCATGATGCAGTATATTATGGGTGATGATGAATACCCAGCTAGATTTATTCTTAAAATGCAAAAGATGTGAAGCGCTGAAACGGAAGGGCCGTGGGATCAGTCATTACCATTCTTCTATTTCGTGTAAAGAGGGGCTTGCCAAAGGAAGTGCAGAAGGCGTTGGATACGATTGTGTGTATTGAGGGAAAGGGGTGGCCAGAAATACAGAGCATGATAGTTCATCATTGTAAAAGGATCAATGAACGGGAAAGAGAAACAGTCCAAAGGCATCATGGGAAAGAAGCAGAATTGGCAGAGAAAAAAGGTTTCTGTACAGGTGTCTGTATCAACGTCAGTACAGGTGGAAGGGACAGATAGCACCCAACAAGTCGTGAGTGCCACTATTGCAGCATTCTGGGCTGAAGGAGAACAAGGACAGTGGGGCAGCGAGGAAGAGGGGGATTTCGAGGAGCAAGAGGAGGAGGTTTTGGACCCGGTGGGTGGGTTCAGACCATCCCAATGTTGGAATTCTTTGAGGTGGGGGCATTTAGCAAGGGAATGCAGGAGCAGATCTGCAGTGGGGTATACTTGTGGGCTGCAACAACAGGGTCAGGGGCCCTAAGGGCCCCAAGGATTAGTGTATTTGCAACAGGGTCAAGGATATCAGAACCAAGGGTATTCCCAAGGGCAACAGCAAACTTATTTTTATTTTTGTATATTTTTATTTCACTTGTAATCAATTGATAAAACTATTTTTTAGCGAAGATAAAAACAGATTTTCAGTTTATACTCCTTCGTCATTTAAACAGACATTGATTCTAAAGGCCCCTTTCCTCCTTTCCGTTTGACCGTTAAAACAAAGTTGCACAGAATTTGATGACTGTAATAACAAAACCAGTCCTATTGCTGTCGATCAGCCTCCTCCACCACAATTCTGCATCCGATATATGGTGTTCAACTAGCAAGGGGCCAAAGTAAGCAGAGCATTTCTCTGCTAAAGCTGGGCAAAACATAATCAAGTGTTTTAGAGTCTCTACTGCCATACTGTTGTTGCAATAACGGCATGTGTTCGGCTCTGCTACCCCACAGATTGCTCTTAATTCATTCGTAGGTAAAATATTTAGCAGAATTCTCAGGAATTGATCCCGGTAGATTTCGTTAGGGAATTGGTTTAGATATTTACCAACAGAGTCCAATTTCCACAGGGCTTCTGGGAGGTGGACAGTGAATTGGTAGCTCGCTGTTGCCTCCAGTGTATAAATCCAATCCTGCTCTTTTAATTTCATCTTCACCCTAGTGGGATTCTTTAGCAGCAGATCGAGAGATCCTCCAACCTCTTCCAGTCGTGTGGTCATCTTCAGATACCAGTTTGTCATCATCGGGTTCTTAGATGTAGTAATTTCTTTTTTCAGCATTTCCATAGTATTTGGACAATGTTAAAAGAACATTTTTCTGTATAGAGCCATGGTGTTCCATTCCACAGTTTGTTCCAGGGATGTCTGCTCGCGTCGCACAACTGGAATTGGTGTGGATGAAGGAAGGCCCAGCATTTTCTTCCAGAAGAGGCCCTCCAGCTGCGACCCGACACCCATTGCGATGTTAGGCAAACCTCCCACACCATACGTTAGCGCGGGACCTCCTTTGATTTATAAAACCGAACTACCTGTATTATAGAAAAATGTCAACATTGTTTTTTTCTTTATTTATATCCAGGCCCTTAGTTTCGATGTAACCACTCAATGAGTCAAATTGACGTTGCAATCCCACCGGGGTCTGGTCGATCAAGACCACGTCATCTGCATACAATAGGCGGCAAATGTTATCACCACCCATTGTGGGCAGAAAAAATTCTAGTTTTTCCTTCCATTGAGGCCATATCTGCCAGAAAGAAGCAAAATAAGGCGGGGGCCATCGGACATCCCTCTTTGACTCCTTTCATTGTGATGATTTCTTTAGACAACAGGCCAGATTTATTCAGCCGTACTCTTAATACTGTGTTTTGATGCATGGCCTTAATCAGATCTAATATGGCCTCTGGGCAATTTATTTCCTCCAGTGTGACACAGAGTTTCTGATGCTCAATACAGTCAAAGGCTTGCACCAAGTAGATCTTCGGTTTGCAATTCTGTGCTCGAGCCGAGTAATAAGATGTTTATTCCTGTTCCGATGCCCTTGACAAACCCCCGTCTGTAGCAGGTCGTTACATCCGTTTTGTGCACCGTTTTATGAAGGTGGTCCAGGAGTATTGCACCATAAAGTTTGCCGATCACGTTGAGGAGGGCGATAGGACGATAGATTTTTGGTTCCTCGCGATGCCCCTTTTTGAAAACAGGGACAACTTTCACCTTCCTCCGTGAGCCAGGCAATTGATGGGATAAGGTAACCTGGGTTAACAATACGTGGATGAAACTGGCCCACTCTTTGACGTTTTCCTTCATCATGTAATTTGTCAGGTCATCTGGCCCTGGTGCCCGCAAGCTTTTTAACTTCAGGATATGTCTTCGAATATCATCAATTTCATTATCATAAGCCAAAGGATCAGAATATTGCACGTGTGAGACATTTGGAATGGCATCTGATTCAGCGAGATACCGTTTTTCTAAGTATTTTATTCAATCATCTTCGCTTATAGGATTGTTTTGATCGTTGTCAGATTCCGATTTTTGTCAAAGACCAGAATCTTCTTAGTCTTTAGATGCAAGAGTCTTAAGCATGGCTGATACATTGATAGTCTTTCGGAATACAGCCAGTTCTTATATTTTCTATTTTCTTTGAGGAAGGTATCTTTGTCTTTTTGTGACATAGATTTGTTGGCTAGTCTTTGTGATTCCCTTACCACCCTTATTCTCAGGATAAGTTCCTTATTAAATGTGTGGCAATGGCTTGAGGGTGGTGTTCCTAACGTCTTCCCGTTTTTACAGTATGGCTCTAGAAGCAGAGTGTAATCTACACATTTTCTGCCTTGGTTGAAGTCTCTTTGAAGTTCTTTATGTTGTTATTTGAAATTTTGAACCGGAAACCACCATTGCATTACTCCACTGTCCCTTGCATTTTTTCACGTATGTTGGAAGTTTGGCTCGACCTATCCAAAAGCAATAGGTGGTGGTCGCTGTTAGATGTTTTAACAAATTTAAAAAAGTGTTCACCAATGGCAGAATGTTCCTTGAAACGAAAATGTAGTCGATCACTGATGAGCGATCCATGCTTTCCCACGTCGAAGTTGGCGGTATGTTACCTCGTGTATTTCCGTTCAACATGTACATGTCTTTCACGTCCATCAACGTACTTTACATTTCCCCCCCTGGTTTGACCCACATACCAATGTGATATTTCTACATCAGAGTGATGGTTAACCAGTCCTGGTGTATTTAGGTCACCACATATGACAACATATTGTGTTTGCTGGATTGAATAGGCTTTGTCGAATAAAATTGCAATATGGTCAGTAAAGGTCTCATTTGCAGTGCGGTTCCAGTAGACATTGAACAGTACCATCAACGCTGAGCGCCTTTTTACTCCGTTTCCAACACCCTCGTCCCAGCTGATTAGCACTTCCTGAGACAAAGAGCTGGACAAGGTAGTTTCTGTTAAGGTTAAGGGGTCACCAGATCTTACAGCTGTTAAAAGACCAGCGGATGGGCATCCGTGTGTTCCTTTTAAGGCTGTGCTTAGCGAGATTTTACATCCATCCATAATAGGGGTCTGCCATAGCCATGTCTCTTGAAGGCAGATAAAATCAAAGGATCCAAGGGTGACATCACTGGGCTTAGTAAGATGTGTGAAGCCCGTTGTGTTCCAAGAGGCTAGTTTCAAGTGGGTCGATCTTTGATGTAAATGGCCTCCCTCTGATGGTTGAGTTGACATGTACTTCGTTCGATGGGATGGCTATAGATTATTTTGAGAGGTCAATGCCCTCGATATCCATGTCCAATCTTGTATTTATTGCCCCCCTCTTTTGTCTTTGGAACTGTCATCAGATTGCTGACATGATGCAGTAGGGGTGCCAATTTAGTATTCCTCCTGTGTTTTGATTCCAAATCCTCTGGTTCCGTTTCCAGCTGTAAAGGGTCCAGATAAGTGGTGCTACCATTGGGTAGGTGTTTTTGTTACACTGTCTCACTCTTTTGTAGTTTTAGAGCTTATCGTGAACTTTGACCAAATTTACGGTGATGTTTGTTTCCTCTCCTTCAGCAAGGCTGTGGTGGATGTTCGCTCGAAGCCCAGCATCAAAAGATTTTCAGTCTCTTCAAGTAACATGTTTTTCATTACTAGAGAGGCAATATGGAGGTAAATTGAGTCTGTTCTTTGTTCATCCGCAAATTCAATGACTTGCAGTTCCTCCGATGTTAGTTGCCTCAAAGTTGGAATACAGTATAGCAGGCCCATCACCCTTTTGCACTTTAGAATCAATTTGTCGTCTCTATCCAGTATTCTCTCAAGTTTGAGGGACCAAGCTTTCTGGTTTAATTTCCTCTTTTCTGGATGTCGACTGTTATAGTTACTGACATTTGCTCTAGCCACCTTGATTTAGTGTCGGACCTGCGATGGCGCAGAGATCTAAGTTTGTTTCGCCGGTTATTTGTGATGATTGACCAGTGTGGATTCGGCCTCTCTAGTTGATGGGATTCTGTTTTCTCGCTACCATGGCCCGTACCTTCTTTTAGGTTGGGTTGGCTTGTCGGACCGATTTGGCTTTCCAAGTTTTGGATCTTGTTCAACCTTTTCCTTTTCCAGCCATTGTTAAAAAGGGGGGCGATACGGTGGGACTCTGCACATGGTATGGGACACTTTCTATGACTGGGACCTGGGTATCTGATGATACAATGCTTGCATTTTGTGAGTTTATATCCTCCTTGTCCATCGAATAATTTGAAAGATTCATTAATGTTTGAAAAGTCAGGGTTCTTTCCCTCATTCCAGGTTCCTGAGTTGAGAGTCTCTTTTCAGGTACTAAGGACATTTCATGGGAGGGGGCGCACTGATGTCTATTTATTTTCCCAATAGTGCTTCTTGGAGGCTGTTAAGGGGCTGGTCTCTTAACTGATTGATCTTTTGATGGTCTGTTTAACGATGATCTTAGTTCGAGGACTGGGCGTCTCAGAGGATCACTTTGCCCCAGGCCCCCGTTTGAAGTCTTGCCTTTCTGGGTGAAAACTACATAAACTGGATTTAGTAAGGCATTTGCATCTCCTCCAGAGTTTGGATTTCTTCCAACTCTTCCCCTCTACTTATACTTGGATTGCATCTCATCTCACCCTGCATAATTTGCACTGTCTTTGTTGAAGATTTACAAAATGTGTGGGGCTGATTGGTTATGTCCCCTGCCAGGTCCAACAACTGAGAAGCACTTAGTGTCTGGGTGGATTTTGCAGAATGTTTCCCGCTGGTGGGGTCGTTTGAAAGAAAACCATTACGCACTCCGTCAGCCAGATTGGCATTTTCTGGATTCTGTCCTTTAGCTGTAACAAAACCCTCCAGAAAGATAAGTTTGGTGTGCATCATCGCAAGGAGTATTGTGTGAACTTTTAGCGAGTCGTTTAGATGTTCGTACAGTTTCATGAATGGTGCTTGAGCGATAGTCATAGTAGACATCATGATGAAAAGGTCTGGCTTTTATCACCTTGTTGCCATTTTCGGTTTTGGGGAAGTGGTGAACTGTTTCGTTTAAGACTGTTTGATCAGGGCTGTTCAAGGAAAGCCCCACACTTGAAATGTTCATCATTCCCACTTTAAGCGGACGAGTTTGATCTGGTAAATACGCCAGTGAGCAAGACACACCACCCACTTGACTTTGGCTGAGTAGGTCCCTCAGCCCTGGATCTTCTTGGCATGTTTCGTCGTCATCTGTGGTCAGTGAGAGGGCAGAGACTTCGCTCACATCAATGCCTGCGTGAGGCCCAGCTGGGCGGGCTTGCTGGTCTTCTTCCATACCCCCCTATTTAGTTCAATGGTCCCGGGCATCATCTGTCCTTCCCTCAAGGGCAATTGTTTTATTCCGATGAGAGACCTTGCACTTTCTGATGACATACTCAAGGGTCAGGTTGGTTTTGCAAAAGGAGCAGAGTTAACAGAGTGGTAAATTTGTTCTTTTGGTTACTCTGGGTTTTTTTTACCTGCTTTCCACAGAATTCTGCGACCTTCACAGTTCAGCATCCGATGGATCCCCCATCGGAAAATTATTACACTGAGGGGCCTGTTCTGTCACAAAGATAGAAGGTGTTGTAGAGCAAGGCCAACGTCCTCTTGTAGCAATTTTGTGGCACACACATGGCTTGTTTGCTGTTTTTGGCTGAGCCTCTACAGAGTTTTTTTCATCCAACCTTCTTATTGCACCAAAACATGCAAATTCTTTACCTTGTTTAAATAATGGCAACATTTCTTTGGTTCGCTGATTTGACACCTTGTTCGACCATGGTGTCGATGTTGGCGCGTTTGCAGGGCTTCCATCCCTCAATGCGCTATGTCTCCTATCGCTAGTAAAAATGTCTGACTCCTGGGATATATTTGCCATTTCCAGATTCAGCCTTTTTTTTGGCAGGCAGTCCATTGGGGTAATGGGGGACAGTGAAGAACCTCTCAGTGAGCCCACATCGGCTGAGGACTGCAGAGGTGCAGTGTCGTTTTCAGGTTATTCTTTATGAACCTGTGCCACTATTGACACCTGTGCAGCTGGAAGAACAGGCAGAGGTTTCAGCCGAGATGGTGTCCGTCTCCACTTGTTCCCGACCGTCCAACCATGCTGGTGAAGCTACGTCATCCAGCCCATCTGCCTTTTCCACGTTCAGCAATTTTTAAGGTTGCCTTGCCGCAGGGGTTCGTACATCGCTAACCCCAAGTGACTCAACCTCCTCCCTGATTTCATCAAGGTTGCAGTACTCCCTCCCCCCGTCTTTTGACATAAATTCTTTCAAGGCTGTGGGAATCATGTTGTTGTTTGATAACCGTTAACTATTTGGTCTAACAGCAAAGTCACATGTTACCTTATCTCCTTTGTACTCCTGCAAAGAGCAGAGCTCAGCGTTCAAAGGTGTGGGTATAGTTCCGTCCTCATCCAGCTGTTTTTTTGAAGGTTCCCGGGACTTGAACACCAGCGTCCTTAGTTTTCCAACTAGAGTTTGCACCTCCCCTTCCTTCCGGGACCTTGAACTTCTGTGCGTTCGACTTTTATCCATCAGTGCCCCCGACCACCGGGCCACCGGACACCAGACACTCTACCACACTCCACTATGCTTCGCTACTCTGTGTGGTTTTGAGAGCGAGCCTAAGCAGGAGGGGGAGTGTCAGGCAATGGAGAAGGAGAACATACACAGCAAGCCAGTGAGGCTCGGGTCAGCAGGCAGCAAGTAGCGGTATCCACAGCAATTAGGAGAGAGTCCTCAGGCAACCGGACACTCTACCACACTGTGTTACGCTTCGCTACTCTGTGTGGTTTTGAGAACGAGCGTAAGCAGGAGGGGAGTGTCAGACAAGGGAGAAAGAGAACAGACTCAGCGAGTTAGCAAGGCTCATTTCAGCAGGCAGCAAATAGCGGTATCCACAGCAATTAGAAGAGAGTCCTGAGGAAACCAGACACTCTACCACACTCCACATATGACCAACAGCCTTATGCATCTGACATGCAAGTGCAGCATCCAGCACAGGAGTCGCAGGCTGATGCTGACCCGGTGAATGGGGTACTAAGTGGGGCTATGACTCCTTTTGGATGAGCATCAGTGATAGGAGGCAACCCCTTCTCGTTTCCTGGAATGAACACATACCCTGATTAGGACAGCCCACAGAGAGCAC